>NC_045431.1:240846722-241162956 GCF_902635505.1 Sarcophilus harrisii
CTCCCAGGGTTCTGTGAAGATGAAATAATAATTGTAAAGTGCTTAGCATTTTATTGTATTATTGTAAAATGAGAAAAACGGAAGAGAAAGAACAAGACTCATGACAGAACCTTGGGAAACACCCATAATTAGGGTACATAATATATAGATGAAGAGCTAGTAAAGGAGACTGAAAAGAAGTAGTCAGACAGATTGGAAAAGAATCAGGAGAGAGCAGTCTCCTAAAAACTCAAGAAAAAAATATTCCTTTGGAACAATATCAAGGGTCATCAGAGGGAGAAAAATAAAATCAAGATTCTGTGAATGGTTGGTTGTGTTTCAGTGATACTGACAGAAGAAAAAAAGGAAAACTCAGAGGGGAGAACATCCCAGAGGAGAGGGTGGGCCGCAACAACTGGAACAGTAGGTAATGAAGGGCTTCAAAAGCCAAATTGCATTTTGTATTTGATTTTGGAGGCACCAGGGAGCCACTGGAATTTTTTGAGTAATGAAGTGACATGATGATAACTACATTTTTGGAGAATCCCTTTGGTGGCTGAATGGAGGATAGACTGGAGTTAAGAAAGACCTGAGGCAGGCAGGCCCACCAGCAACTACTGCAGTGGTCCAGGATGAAATGATAATGGCTTGTATCAGGATGGGGACAGTGCTGGAGGAGAGAAGAGGACATAATTGAAACATGTTGGGAAGGTAAAAATCAATAGAGGTTGCAAAGAGCTTGGATATGCAGGATGAGAGACAGTGAAACATCCTAGATAACTTAAGATTGTGAGCCTGAGGGACTGGAAAGAATGTTACAGCCCACTAAACTAACAGGGAAGATAGAAGATGAGGAGGGTTTATATACTGCATTGAAGAAGTCTATTGGACATCCAATTTCAAGACATCTAAAAGGCAGCTGGAGCTGGAAAACTGAAGGTGAATAAAAAGATTAGGGCAGATTTAAGAACCATCAGCACAGAGATAGTAATTAAATCCATGGGAACTGATGAAATCACCAGGTGAAATGGTCTAGAGGGAGAAGAGAAAGCAGCCAAGAAGGATACCTGAGGGATACCAATGTTAAAGGGCATGATTTGAAGTAGGAACCAATGACCAAAGGAGTGGTCAGATAGGTAAGTGCAGAACCAGGAGAGAGCTGTTTCCTGAAAACCTAGAGAGAAAAAGAGTGTCAAGGATAGAATGACGGACAGTGTCAAAGGTTGCAGAGAAGCCAAGGAGAATGAGGATCAAGAAAAGCCCATTGCACTAAAAGATCATTAGTAAATATGGAAAAAAATTAAGGTGAAAGATTAAAATCAAAAGCAGGATTATAAGGAGTTCAGAAAAGAGTAAGATAGAAAGTGATGGCTCCTACAGTGGATAGCCTCTAAAGTTCAGATACAAAGGGCAGAAGACAGACAAAAAGATGGACGTAAGGATGAAATGGGAGCTTTTTCAGGATTGGGGAGATATGGGCATGTTTGCAGCAGCAAGAAATGAGCCAGTAGAGAGGGAGAGTGAAAGTGAGACTATGGGGATGACCGAGGGGCCATCTGTTGGAGGAGAGTATGGAATGGGATCACTTGGGCCAACAGAGGGCTTTGCCTTGGTCAGAAGTCAGGCCACCTCATCATGGGACAGGGGGTGAAGGAGAGAGGGCTAAAAGGCGTCTGGGGGATAAGAGATGAGGAAGAGAAGAGGACACTCACAGCAAATAGCCTGCTTTTTTCTGCTAAATATGAGGCAAGGATCATAATTGAAAGAGTGGTAGGAGCCATGAGAGGTCTGAGAAGGGTTAAGAGTCTGGAAGAGCAGCTATGGAAAGTGGGAGAGGGAGGGGTAAAGGAGGTAGAATAAGATTGCCAGGAAGCAGTGAGGGCCCAGTGGGGGCTGTGCAATACAAAACTGCACAAATACGGGCAGCCAAGGGATAGAGCACTGGGCCTGAAGTCCAGAAGACTTGAGTTCAAATCCAGTTTTAGACATCTACTAGTTGTATGGCCCTAGGAAAGTCACTTCACTATGTTTGCCTCAGTTTCCTCACCTGCCAAATGAGAGAGAAAAGGACACAGCCAACCATTCTAATATCTTTGCCAAAAAAAACCCAAAATGGGGTCTCAGAGTCAAATATGACTGAAAATGGCAGAACCACAGGGAGCCCACCCAGAATCCGGGCACAATGTTCCCACCTATGTTCAGCAGCACATTTGTAAGAGTGAAAGACAGTGGAGGGATCCCAGGTGGAGGCTTGGCAGGGCATCATCAGCAGTATTATAAGGGGATGAGGAATTTACTGAGGAGTTGAGCAAGGGAAAAGAGATGACCAGGGCAGCCTGGGAGAAGATCCAAGGACAGCTGATGGAGGCCACAGTGTGGATGAAGAACAGGGTTATATGAGGGAAGGCTGGGGGACAGATGGAAATCCAATAGAGATTACAGTCAGAGAGAGGGATTTCCCAATTCCTGAACGTGGGAGAGGCACATTTGTGGGCAATGGCGAGATAGATGATGGCAGGATGATCTCTGGATCTACCTGTGATGCAGTGGAGGAGCAGCTCCTGGGAAGTGAGCGGGTGGAGCAGATGAATGGCTCAGACATTTGAGGGACAGTCAGGGTGTGTGTTGAAAACTGCTGGAATGAGGTCAGAAGTTGGGGAGCAGAGAAACATTGTGAGCCAGGTATCAACTGAGGAAAGAAGGGCAGTGACAAAGGGCTCGAAAGACAATAGCTACCAGGATTTTGATTGGTTGGTAGATATAAGAAGCATGGACCTCAAAGGAAGAGAAGCTATAGAGTGAAAGAGGGGGAGAGAGAAGCTAAAAGTGACAGTGGGGAGCATGGAGTCTCTCAACTCCCCTGCCCCAACCAATGACCTGAGGAGAGCGAGTCAAAGTGCACCTAGGAGTAGAAAGGGTGGTCAGGAAGGTTGTGTCATCAGGGGGAGCCAGCATTCAACAAGAGCCAGAAAATAGATAGATGGATAGATAGAGAAAAAGATTTAAGAGGAGGAAAAGTTATTATGGTACAGGTACTCCAGAGGGCACAGTAGAAGGGCCAGGTGGCACTCAGATGAATTTTAAGATAGGAGGGTGGAGGGGAAATGGAGATGAGGAATAAGGAGCTGGAGCATGGTAGGGGATTTGGAAAATGATCAATAGGAGTTCAGTCACTGAGATGTGAAAGGTATGACTAAGGCTGAAAAGGTTTGTCACTGAGGGGAGGGGGCCACTCCTGAATCCTCAAAGGACAGGGAACAAAGACGGGAGGTCTTAAGTCAAATGGAGAGTTGTTCTTCTTTACCCAGGAGGTTCTCCGTACCATAGCTGGGAGGCTGGGCTGGCAGTAGGTGGAAGCAGCTTGTGCTGGGCTGGACTGAAGTGATTGGCTTTGGAGCAAACAGACGATATCTGGTCCTGCCCCAACAGCCTTATCTCGGGAACACAATGTGCCTAGGAGGAGAAGGGAGGCACAAGATGGCCATCTCTACGCAGGGGATTCGCTGGTTTCTATATCCATCCCTCATCTCTCCCACCATCAACTGTCTACTGGACACATCAAATTGGATATCCCAGGAGTATCTTAAACTCAACCTAAAACTAACCTTGTTATCTTGCCTTCTAACCACACTTCGTCCAAACTTCTGTTTTCTACAAAAAAAAAAAAAAAAAATCCCCTTCTTTTCAGCATCTGGGGTTCACAATTTCAGTAATGTCCTGGCCTCCTTGTTCTCCCATCCTCCACATATCCAATAATTGCCACATTTTGCCATTTCTACATTCTCAACATCTTTTCACTCCCATCTACCACTTTGGCTTCAGCTCTCACTGCCTTCTCTCCTCAGTTTCTCCAAATTTTCTAATTGGTCTCCCAACCTCCTCTGTACACGTGGTGTAAAAAGTCATTCTGCATGATAATGTCTCAAAAGTTGTGACTCTCAAACCAGTGGTTTCAGTTTGTAAACAGTCTTTGTGCTATTTACTATAGCACTTGGCACACTTAAAAAAAACTAGTCAGGGGAAGATTGCAGGGCTCCAGACTCCGGGCCCAGCTACGCTGACCAGATGAAGTCCTAGCAAGCCCACAGATGTGAGTCTGGCTACAGAGGGTGGGGACCATGCCAGCTGAGGGCACTCCCGGGAGAGAGGAGTCATGGGTTTGGGTTCCAGAGAAAGGAGACCTGAAACTTGCAGCATCAGAAGGGACCACAGAGAGAGCAAGAGCTGGCGACAACATTGCCTTGGTCACAGCTCAAAGATGGAGAGAAGTACCAAGGTCAGGCCCTCAGAGAGAACTCGTGAAACGACAACACAAAACATCTGAAGCCGGAGATATTATTCCCCCCTTCTAACTTGGGATTAGAGCCTGACTTTATTTTGACAGAAAATAAAATGTTTTTATATTACATGTGTATGTTTGTATATGGATATGTATATGGATGTATATATGCAAAAGAGAAAGAACCAATCATTGACAGCTACTAAGGTGATAGAAAAGATCTAGGTTCAAACTCTGAAGAAGATGGTGAAATTAAAATAGTTTCTTTTATCTCAAAGTAAAAAAGCAAATAGTCACAAGCCCAAAGAGTTTTTGGAAGAGCTTTAAAAAGACTTTTAAGATTAAGTAAGAGAGGCTAAAAAAAAGTTAGGTTTAAAAAAAATAATAATAATAATGCAAGAAAATCAAGAAAATTATAAAAAGAAAAGTCCACCAATTAAAAAAGGATCCAAAAATTAACAGAATAAAATAATTCTTTAAAAATTAGACGTGGATAGGGAGGGGGGAAATCCTTTATAAGACACCAAGAAATAACAAAAAATCAAATAGATAAAAGAATGTGAAACACCTCATGAGAAAAACAATTGAATAAATATGATGAGCCGGATGGATGATTTCAGAAAAATCTGGAAAAGCTATCAGGAACTGATACAGAGCAGTGTCAGGAGAACACTGTACACGCTAACTACAATATCACATGATGAACAACTGTGAATGAGACTTGGCTATTTTCACCAATACACTGATCCAAGACAATACCAAAGAATTTCTGATGAAAAACTGACCTGCAGAACAGATCAAGGAGAAGCAATATAAGAATTGCTCAACTATCTCTATCTGTATGAACAACAACAACAACAACAAAAAAAGAGTCTAGATATTATATTTTAAGAAATAAAAGTTTTAGAATGAAAGAACAAAATAGAAATAGAAAAAAAAATCTACTCATCACTACCTGAAAGAGATCCCAAAATGAAAACTCACAAGAATACCATAGCTGGGGCCTCTAGTTGGTATAGTGGATAAAGCACCAGCCCTGAAGTCAGGAGGACCTGAGTTCAAATCTGGCCTCAGACACTTAATACTTCCTATTTGTGTGACCCTGGGCAAGTCACTTAACACCAAGTGCCTCAGCAAAAAAATAAATAAAAACAATAAAAAAAGATCATAGCTAAATATCAAAATTATCATGTCAAGAAGATACTACAAGCAAATAGAAAAAAAATTTTAAATACTACGCATTTATTGTCAAGATAATACAAGATTTAGCAGCTTCTATATTCAAAGACTGAAGGGCATGGAACAATATATCCTGAAGAGCAAAAGAACTGGGCTTGCAATCAAAAATAACTTACCCAGCAAAAATGCATTATCCTGAATGGAAAAAAATGGTTATTTAATGAACTAAAAGAATTTTCATGTGTTTGGGAAGACCAAAAGTAAATGGAAAATTTGATCTACTAGACTCAGCAGAAACATTAAACATTAAGGACCAATTATAAAGGATTTAATAAGGTCAAAGTTTTTACTTCTTATAATGGAAAATATTATGTATGGTACCTCTTAAGAATGTTATCATTATGTGAAAGAACATATAGAGATAGAAGGCTTGGGATTGACTTGAGTATGATGGGATGATTCTAAAAATTAAATTTGGATAGGGAGAGGTAAAATGGAACAATTATTTGTTACAAATAAAGTGTGAATGAAAGAACTGTTACTGTGGAAGCAGAAATGGGTAGAGAGCTGGTAGTACTAGAATTTTATTCGCATCAGAACTGTATCTGATAGATAGAAATAATATACATATCTAGAAGAGTACAAAAATCTTCTTAACTTACAAAGAAACTGGAGAGTGAACGGAGAAGGTAAGGGACAAAAGTTTAGAAGGCAGAAAAATTAAAAATAGGAGGAGAAAAGAGGAGAGAGGATAAGAGAAAGATTCTTAAAATAGTTGCAGGTCAGGGAATCAGTGGTTAGAAGTCGATTAGATGTTTGAGGCAGGATAAGGGAAAAGGATAAACTGATGAAAAACAGGATAGAGGGAAATATTCAAATAGTAATTATAATTTTGAATGTGAATGGGAGGGACTCGCCCATAAAATGGAAACAGCAGAATGGATTAAAAATCACAATCTATGTTTACATGAAACATTTAAAAATTGGAGCTACACAAAGAGTAAAAACAAAAGGTAGTAGAATTGATTGTGCTTCAGTTGATGTAAAAAAAAAAAAATCAAGGGTAGCCATCATGATCTCAAAGTTAAAGCTTAGAAGAGATAAAATGGGAAACTATATTATGATAAACAATACCATAAATAATGAAACAATATCAATATTAAACCTATGTGCACTAAATGCTAGAGCACCCAAATTTTTAAAGGACAAGCTAAATGAATAACAAAATTATGTACAATAGTGGGGAACTTCAATCTTTCCCTCTCAGAACTAGAAAAATCTATCTAAAAAATAACTAAGAAGTCAAGGAGGTGTGTAGAATCTTAGATAGGCTAGACATGACTAATATCTATAGAGAACTGAATGGGAATGAAAAAGAATACATATTTACAAAAATTGACCATATATTAGGGCTTTCATGGTTAAATGCAAAAGTATTAAATGTATTCTTTTTATATCATAATGAAATAAAATTACATTTAATAAGGAGCTATGGAACCATAGATTAAAAATTAATTGTAGATAATAATCTAATCTTAAAGAATGAATAGATTAAACTGATGTTCAAAGGATATGAACAGAATTTTCAGATGAATAAATTAAAACCATTTCTAATCATATAAAAAAGTGTTCTAAATCACTATTGATCAGAGAACTACAAATAAAGATAACTCTGAGATACTACTACACACCTCTCAAATTGGCTAAAATGACAGGAAAAGATAATGACGAATGTTAAAGGGGATGTGGAAAAACTGGGACACTAATACATTGTTGGTGGAATTGTGAACGGATTCAGCCATTCTGGAGAGCAATTTGGAACTATGCTCAAAAAGTCATCAAATTGTGCATACCCTTTGACCCAGAAATGTTTCTACTATCCCAAAGAGATCTTAAAGGAGGGAAAGGGACCCACATGTGCAGAAATGTTTGTGGCAGCTCTTTTTGCAGTGGCAAGAAACTGGAAATTGAGTGGATGCCCATCAGCTGGAGAATGGCTGAATAAATTGTGGTATACGAATGCTATGGAATATTGTTCTGTAAGAAACGACCAGCAGGATGATTTCACAGAGGCTTGGAGAGACTTGCATGAACTGATGCCGAGTGAAATGAGCAGGACCAGGAAATCATTATACACTTCAACAACAATACTATACAGTGATGAATTCTGATGGACGTGGCCCTCTTCAACACTGAGATGATTCGGATCAGTTCTACTTGTGAAGTGAGGAAGAGAACCATCTACACTCAGAGAGAGAACCATGGGAACAGAGGGTGGACCACAACATAGCATTCTTACTCTCTCTGTTATTATTTGTTTTTTCTTAGTTTTTCTTCTTCTTCCTTCTTGATCTGATTTTTCTTACACAACCGGATGGCTGTGTGAATATATACACATATATCGGATCTGGCATGTATTTTGGCATATTTGGCATGTACTGGACTGCCTGCCAGGTGGAGAAGGGAATGGGGGAAAAAAGGGGAGAATTTTGGAAGGGGGTTATGCAGGAGTCAATGTTGGAAAAATTACCCATGCATATGCTTTGTGAATAAAAAGCTTTAATTTTAAAAATGTAAGCTTATTTGTTTAAGCAGGAATCATTATTTGACTTTTTGTTTGCTCCCCCAGTATCTAAAACAGTAACTGGTATATAACGGGCATTTCATAAAAATTTGTTCGCTTGTTCTCCAAATCCCCCTACTGCAAAAAAAAAAAAAAAAAAAAAAAGACTGTGAAGGGCTTTCAGTGTGGTCTATTTTCCATTAGGTTTGGGAAAAGATAAGATTGGGAGGGGGGCAGGTTGAATTTGAGAGGTGATTGGGAAGCACAAGAGCAACATTATCTTCAAAGCATAAAGATCAGTGTCTCTGATGCCTTTCAAACACCCTAATTCTCAGCTTGAGAAATCTTGTGTTAGGTCAGTTCTCAAGATCTCTTTTGACCCTATAATTATAAGCTCTTTAAAATTCAACACCACTTTTCTCATCTCCCATAAATCTAAGCCAAGCACTCCTTTCTCCTTCCTTCGTTGAGAGATTTTCCAAGCTGCTTCATATTCCTGTTAATTCTTCCTGTTAATTCCTCTTAAACTTCACCAAATCACACTTTAACATTCATTGTGTCTAGATCATTATCTCTATGAGAAAAATGATGATGAAATATGTTTTTATCTGAATAGGATGGGAATGCCAGCATTTGTGACCAGGGTTAATATTTAAGAAGTAAAAAAAATGTTAAGACGACATCTTTTGATTCGTGTAGAAATTGGATTTAAGTGAGGCAGAGTTGCACAAAGTAACCAGCCTCACTCTTCTAAAGTCCCAGTCAGGACACTTGATGAGGACTCAGGCTGCAGTGAATGACCTCAGGGTCTTTGATGTCTCACCAAGCTCTAAACACTCCACAAAAACTGCTTCATTTGCCTTCAGGGCCACTGGAACGAATTGTTCTTATCCGCCCTTTCTGCCAGGGGAAGTCTTTATGTGGGGGTAGACATCCCCCAACTCACCATATGCCTGTGAAACCTGGAGAGGCTATCAGCGCCATGCCAGGAAATTAAATTGCTTCCATTTGAATTGTCTCAGGAAGATCCTGAAGATCACTCAGTGGGACAAGACACCAGACACTGAAGTTCCTTCTCCAACTAAACTGCCCAGCATTCTAACTCTGCTGCAGAAAGCACAACTCCGCAGGGTTGGCCACACTGTTCAAATGTCAAACGTATGCTTGCCAAAAAAAATTATTTTATGGAGAACTCACACAGACCAAGCACTCACAAAGTGGTCAGAAAAAAAGCAGTACAGGGACACTCTCAAACTTTCTTAAGAACTTTAGAATCGATTATATGACACAGGAGATACTGGCTCAGCATGGCGTGCTCTCAAAAGAAAAGGTACTGTGCTCTATGAGCAAAAAAGAATGGAGTTAGCCCAAAAGAAACTTGAGATGCACAAAATTAGAGCATCCCCCCTTGCAAATGTTTATATGAACTATTTGTGCCAACCTATGGCAGAGCATTTCAAGCTTGTATTGGTCTGATCAGCCACAGTGGGACACACTGTAACTCGACTCTAACATGGTGATATCACTTGGTCCTCTTCAAGAACACAGGACAACCACCAACTTAAGAAGTGCTTACTGACCTGAAAGAATCAAGATGCAGGAGACTCTGGATTAGAAGAATAGCTACAACTGTGTGGAGATGACAAAATGACAAGACAAAGCTTGATGTTTTTGGACAGCATGAGGTTTTAACTGATATGGTAGTCAAACACGACTGAACAAACAAAAATATCTGCAGGAAAAATACACACACAAAGAGTATTTTCCATTTTCAACTATTAATCAACGTGGCATTGAGTATTTCTAGAATAAAGGAGTCCTTATACTATTGCCAACTAAAAGGATATCTGTCAACTCTTTGATGATGATGTAAAAGTCAATATTAAGAAGAAGGCCTTTCTAGAAAGAGAAGACATGTGTCCAGTGAACCTAAGGGATTGCCATCTCCATGGAGACAAGCTTCTGGTTCTTCAGAATCGGGCTGAGGACATTCCTCCAGAGAACCCACTGTCTGAACAGCCAAATGACCGATTAGCTGTAGGCTCCGCCTTCACTCTGGATGACTTCTCACGACCACCACTAACAAATATTTTGAGAACCTTTGTTTTACTTTCCCTCTGTCTCTGTAACTACCCTAGATCAGCAAAAGTACACATCCTTTTTTCCTAGTCTTTTGCAATTATCTTTACTATTCAATATACCTTTAAAGGGGATAAGTCACAATAGGAATCCTTATTTGATCAGAACTATCCTTATGCCTAAGATCTTAAGAAGTCTTTTATGTTCAGTCTGCTAGAAATGGCTACCAAGCCTTCCTCAATGTTGGATGCATTTAAATTTGGAGATTCCTACATATCCCCAACTCAAGTCCTCCACTACTGTTCTGAATTCTGTCACTGAAAGGATAACCATGGCCACTGTTAAATAGATCATATTGTGTAGCATAATCTTATTTCTTCTTCACAACTCTGTGCTATTATTTTCATTCCCGTTTTAACAGACTTGCTTAGATCACCCAGTGTCTTAGACAAGATGTGAACTCAGGTCTCCTTGGCTGCAAGAGTAGCATTCTGTCTACTATACCACTCTATTTGTCCTTAATACATTAAGGATAAGGAGGAGGTGATACAGGGCTATAAAAAGAATCCTGGACCTGGAATCAAAGTGAGATTCACTTGGAGTTAAAATGCAGCTAATAAACTTCTTGGCTACAAGATACCAAGCAGATCTTTTCTTCTTTCTGAGCTGTTTCTTATCTATATAATGGGAATGACAATTCTGCTAACTCTTTAGCAGAGCTGTGGTGAAGAAAGGATTTTGTAAATTTTAAGCCATTACAGCAATGTGAAATATTATTATTAACAAATATCAAAACAGGGATCGATGCTCAAAGATCTTATTAACTTTTTTCTTCAGAAGTTAAAAATGCAGTTTGGGTAGAAGGAGAGATGTCAAACCTTTTTCACAGAACCAAAGAATCTCAGAGTCTGAAAGGACTTTGGAGATAGCCAGCGAGTCCAACCTTTTCAATTTATAAAGAAACAGTTATATAATAAGCAGCAGAAATTAGATCTGAAACTAGCCTACTGAACTCTAGACCTGTTATAGGCCAGAACTCTGAACTTCAAGTTGTTTCCTTTGTTTCAAACAAAGGATTCTTACAAGGTACTAAGTCAGTGGAATTGATAGATACAATAGTTATCTAATTTAGCGTGGTTCAGTATGATTGATCTGATCCTACAAGATGTTATCTGAAACAGAATCTGAAACAAGGCACTAAGTGGAATTGAGGAGACAATAGTTAAATCTAGTTTAGCATTGATTTAATGGTTTCCTACTGATATGATTGGTTTGTACTCAGTGTGGAGCTTATATGCTAGAAGCCTCCGCCAGAGAGATTCAGAGACATGTGGACAGAAGGCTGGAGGCTGAAGGCTGGAGCACAAACCCTTGGACTCTGACAGATTCATCCCATCTCACACCACCTTGGTGGCAGGCTCTCCTCCTTCGCTTCTCCACTGAAACCAAGACTCTGGAAGGCCTCCAGAAAACTAGCCGAATCCCAAGTGAAGGAGAGAAGACTTTGAAAGAGATAATAAAGGATTTGGATTTTAACCCTTAACTACTTGTGTGATTATTGAACTGAAACAAAGGCTGCTCCTGGAGATCCCAAGAAAACCTCAACAGAGAACAGGACATTTTAGAGAGAACATTACATAGACCCAGTGCTCCTGTCATTGTACTAAGCTACCTCACTCCTCCCTGTGCTATTCCTCACAAATAGTCATCTATATGGAAATTTCCAATGAGAGGGGACCTAATTTCCCCCCAAGCAGCCCCTTCTGCTTTTGTAGAGTCAGATTTGCTTGAAGAGTTTTGCTCACAAATTACAGACCACTTTTCACACAAATTAAGTCTGATCTAACCAATTGGAAAAATATTAAATGCTCTTGGATAGGGTGAGCAAATATAATAAAGATGACAATATTACCTAAACTAATCTATTTATTTAGCGCTATACCAATCAGACTCCCAAAAAACTATTTTAATGACCTAGAAAAAATAACAACAAAGTTCATATGGAAAAACAAAAGGTCAAGAATTTCAAGGGAATTAATGAAAAAAAAAAATCAAATGATGGTGGCTTAGCTGTACCAGATCTAAAATTATATTATAGAGCAGCAGTTACCAAAACTATTTGGTATTGGCTAAGGAATAGATTAGTTGATCAGTGGAATAGATTAGGTTCAAGGGATAAAACAGTCAACAAATATAGCAACCTAGTCTTTGACAAACCCAAAGATCCCAGCTTTTGGGATAAGAACTTACTGTTTGATAAAAATTGCTGGGAAAATTGGAAACTAATATGGCAGAAACTAGGCATTGATCCATACTTAACGCCGTATACCAAGATAAGGTCAAAATGGGTTCATGACCTAGGCATAAAGAATGAAATTATTAATAAATTAGAGGAACATAGGATAGTTTACCTCTCAGACCTGTGGAAGGGGAAGGTCTTTATGACCAAAGCAGAACTAGAGATCATTACTGATCACAAAATAGAAAATTTCGATTATACCAAACTGAAAAGTTTTTGTACAAACAAAACTAATGCAGACAAGATTAGAAGGGAAGCAATAAACTGGGAAAATATTTTTACAGTCAAAGGTTCTGATAAAGGCCTCATTTCCAAAATATATAGAGAATTAACTCTAATTTATAAAAAATCAAGCCATTCTCCAATTGAAAAATGGTCAAAGGATATGAACAGACAATTCTCAGATGAAGAAATTGAAACTATTTCTAGTCATATGAAAAGATGCTCCAAGTCATTATTAATCAGAGAAATGCAAATTAAGACAACTCTAAGATACCACTACACACCTGTCAGATTGGCTAAGATGACAGGAAAAAATAATGATGATTGTTGGAGGGGATGTGGGAAAACTGGGACATTGATGCATTGTTGGTGGAGTTGTGAACGAATCCAACCATTTTGGAGAGTAGTTTGGAACTATGCTCAAAAAGTTATCAAACTGTGCATACCCTTTGATCCAGCAGTGTTACTACTGGGATTATATCCCAAAGAGATTATAAAGAAGGGAAAGGGACCTGTATGTGCACGAATGTTTGTGGCAGCCCTTTTTGTAGTGGCTAGAAACTGGAAACTGAATGGATGTCCATCAGTTGGAGAATGGCTGAATAAATTGTGGTATATGAAAATTATGGAATATTACTGTTCTGTAAGAAATGACCAACAGGATGATTTCAGAAAGGCCTGGAGAGACTTACACGAACTGATGCTGAGTGAAATGAGCAGGACCAGGAGATCATTATATACTTCAACAACAATACTATATGATGACCAGTTCTGATGGACCTGGCCATCCTCAGCAACGAGATCAACCAAATCATTTCTAATGGAGCAGTAATGAACTGAACTAGCTATACCCAGAAAAAGAACTCTGGGAGATGACTAAAAACCATTACATTGAATTCCCAATCCCTATATTTATGCACACCTGCATTTTTGATTTCCTTCACAAGCTAATTGTACAATATTTCAGAGTCTGATTCTTTTTGTACAGCAAAATAACGTTTTGGTCATGTATACTTATTGTGTATCTAATTTATATTTTAATATATTTAACATCTACTGGTCATCCTGCCATCTAGGGGAGGGGGTGGGGGGGTAAGAGGTGAAAAATTGGAACAAGAGGTTTGGCAATTGTTAATGCTGTAAAGTTACCCATGTATATATCCTGTAAATAAAAGGCTATTAAATAAAAAAAATAAAAAAAAAAAAAAAGAAGTTTTGCTCACATAGAACTCAATTTCCATCCACTAGCGCCACTTTTGTCCTTAGGAGCCAGAGCAAAAATGCTTAATTCTTCTTCCATATCCTAACCCATCAAACACTTAAAAACAGGTATCATCTCCCCCTAAATCTTCTCTTCCTATTAGTCAATCCTACTCAATCAGTTGGTTGGTCTGGTCTATGGGAATTGGTGCTTAAAGCCCAGATATTCTTGATCTGGTTCCAGTCCTTGAAGCATACACAGATCTCTACTTGGACTTGGTCTTTAGAGCACATGATGATCTTCATGCTTTCTGTGCAACTACAAGGAAACTTTGGGGAACTGGTTTCCAGCCGTCAGTGACAGACACAGTTGGTACTGGATAACAAAAAGTTTTCTAATCAACAGAAGAGCCAGAAAAATGAATGATTCAGGAGTTACTGAGCCAGAACTGACTGCACATAAGTAAGGCATGAACCACCCGTCTCTCAAGTTTTTACTTTGACAACTCCAAGTGAGAATTGCTTTGAGGGAAAGGTAACCGGGCAAATACCCCCACTTGGCCATCATGAGTCTATATGCATATGGCATCTCAGATGCTACTGAGTTTTATTCTTTCCTGATATTAAGAAAATGTGTATTTTGAGACAGTCTCAGGTGAATCTCATTCACCTGTCAAGAATGACATTGATTGAGGCAAGCAAAATAGTTGTGGTCAATGACAGAGGGAGTCTCTACAGGTAGCTATGCAAGGATAGTTATCTAAGGATGGCAGCAACTTCAGGGATGGAGATCCTTTTTGGAAGAAAGTACCATCTTTGGATTCAATAGAGGCAGTGACCTTCAGAGCTTAGTAGAGAGCCACATCTAAGGAAAGCTCCCTTCCTCAAAGGGAGCAAAGGGTTTGCTATAACAAGAAACTGGGAGATGTCCATTTGACATGTACTCTCTCCCCATATCTCTCATCACAAGTGTATTTCAAGCTTGTGCCCTCTTTTCCCAGGGAATTTGTGTAAATGACGGGCGGGGACAGTACTCTCCCAGCTTGTATCAAACTGTTTTTGCTTTGGTTTCTTAGTAAATGCTAAGGAATGGAAGCCCATCAATTGGGGACTGACCAAACAAACTGTGATACATGAAGATAATGGAATATTACTGTTCTATAAAAAATGATGAACAAGCTGATTTTAGAAAGGCTCAGAAAGATTTACACAAACTGATGCTGAAAAAAAAAAAGCATAACCAGGAATACATCGTATACAGTAACAGCAAGATTGTGCGATGATCAACTATGAAAGGCTTGGTTCTTCTCAGTGTCCAGTGATCCAAGGCAATTCCCAAAGACTTTGGGCAGAAAAGGCCATCTGCACCCAGAAAAAGATCTAAGGAGACTGAATGTAAGTCAACACATGCTATGTTCACTTCTTTTTTCTGTTTTTTTTTTTTTTATCTCTCCCATTGTTCTTCCCTTTTGCTTTGATTTTTCTCTTCCAACATGATTCATCAAGCAATGTGTGTTAAAAATAAACTTGCTACAATTTTAAAAAAAATAGTAAATGCCTTTTCTAAAAGTTATTAAATTAGTTTATTGTAAATGGGAAGCACATCATCTGGTACTATTATTACTACAAATAATATCAGAAACCACACGCCTTTACATGACAGAATCCTGAGAGTAACAATGGCATCCACTGTTTAGGGCTGGGAAGGTGAGAAATGTTATGAATGAGAAAAGGCGAGATTTGACAAGTGATTAGATGTGTCTGGTGATGGAAAATGAGGAGTGGAGGGCAACAATGAGGCTGCAAAATGGGAGAATTATGGAAATGTCACCACCTCTTAGAGAAGCAAGACAGTCTGGAAGAGGAGATTTTAGGGAGGGACTTGCACAAGCAGAGTTTGAGATCTATTCTGAAATGTCCAGTAGGCAACTGCTGATATAAGCCAGGAGCTGAGGGGAAAGAGAACCTAGAGACCTCTGCAGAGATATCAGTGAAACCTGTGAAGGCCGCTGCAAGGGAGACTGAGGTAAGATCAGAGTCTTTTTGTGTTTGTCAAGGACTCCTGAAGCAATCTGGAAAAAAAAAAAATCAATGGACTCTCTCAAAGTAAGGTTTTAAAAAGCATAAAACACATGGGATTATAAAGGAAACCAATTATACTGAAATGCAGTTTAACAAAATATCCTTTAGGAGCACCTAGATGGTACAGTAGATAGAGCACTGGCCCTGAAATCAGTAAAACCCGAGTTCAAATCTGGCCTCAAATGCTTAACATTTACTAGCTGTATTATCCTGGGCAAGTCACTTAACCTCAATTGCCTCACCAAAAATAAGGCTTAAAAAATAGACAAAAAATATTTTAAAAAATAAGATGCCATACTCCATGTGTGTGAGGGAGAGACAGACAGAGAGAGTGTGAGAGAGAGAGCGTGTGTGTGTGTGTGAGAGAGAGAGAGAGAGAGAGACACACACACACACACACGGGACTAGGACCAAACTGAAGAACACTCAGTGAGGTGGAGTGATACAAACAACAGGCTACTGATCATTATAATCACACCTACTACTGCATTTCCCAAAATCATCACAAAGTACTACCCAAACTTGCCTCAAATTTCATTTGGAAGGACGCCAACAGGTCCTGGGAACAGCGAGCTTCCTCTGAAGGCCAAGTCAACTTCCCAGAGAATCCTGACAACAGTGACTGAATCTCTGTACAAGAAGAAAAAAATAAAATAGGAAAAAAGTTTGGCTAAACACCAGGGTTTCAGGATAGGCCTCTTATAACATCGATGAAAAGTCTTCTCTAATGGGAAGGAATAATATGCACATTTTTACCATGGTCTGAAAAATGACAGCATCAGCATATTGCAACAATGTGTGTACTTCCTTTATAGCCACATTTATTTAATCAATTTCTATTTTCAGTTAATGGCTACAAGGTCACGTCCCAGTGCCAGAAATTTTGAGAACTGATAGCCAAAGGGATGATTCACTCCGATCAAATTTTTAACTTAAGAAGCACATTTATAGCAGTATGCTAGCCAAATTTAATGCTTTTAAGTTGGGAAATATGAACAAAGATAAGAATACCCCCAGAGACTACACTTAAGCCCACTCAGTGACAGCAAAGTCCTTAATGGATTATCTTCAGCACCCATTCTTTTCTTCAATTTGTGGATTATCCACTTTATTGACTGGCTCCACATCAAACCTCTTCTTCTTAAAGGCACAAATCCGTCCTGGATGACCAGTGGAAGGCAGGATAAAGCCAAGAGCATCAGGGAAAAAAAAAAAAAAAAAAAAAGAGCACATGCCCCTAGTTTCTAAAACTAAATGTAAATGATTTAATTATCCATTTATATATTATCAACACTCTCTTTTCCATTAGTATAGATGATTGATTAGATTATATATGCAATTAAAATCTGAAATTTTAACAATGACTAAGAAGTGCTATGCTACCATAATACATTAATAATCAAGTAACAACTTTACCTTGAATTTACAATACACCTTTCTCATGAAGAACTCAAAATAATAAAGCCTCATTTCTTTTTCCAATTACATGTAAAAATAGTTTAACATTCATTTTTATAAGATTTTGAATTCCAAATTTCTTCCCTCCCTCCTCTACTTCTCCCCTGCCCAAGATAGCAAACAATCTGAAAGAAGTAACATATGCACAATCATTTTAAACATATTCTCATATTAGTCATGTTGTGAAAGTCAGGGAAAAAAAAAGGGAAAACCCATAAGGAAAACAAGCTTACAAAGAAAAGGTAAAAATGGTATGTTTCAATCCTCAGTCTCCACAGTTCTCTCTTGCTGGATGTGAATAGCATTTTCACCCCAAGTCCACTGGTATTGTCTCGGATCACTGTGTTGCTTAAAACTAAGCCTAACATAATCTTTGTTACTCTGTGCAATGTTCTCCTGGTTCTGCTCATTTCCCTCAGCATCAGTTCCTGTAATTCTCTCCAGGCCTTTCTGAAATCATCCTGCTGGTCGTTTACCGAACAATAATGTTCCATCACATTCATATACGATAACTTATTCAGTCATTCCCCAGCTGACGGGTATCACTCAGTTTCCAGTTCCTTGCCATCACAAACATATTTGTACATGTAGATCCTTTCCCCTTTTTCAAGATCTCTTTGGGATACCGACCCAGTAGTGACACTGTTAGATCAAATAAACCTTATTTCAGGGAAATGTAGATATGGCAAGAGCTAGATTCAATTTTATACATATTTATTAAATTCCTACTATATAGATAAATAATTTCATTTATTTGATTCAATCTTAGAAGATAGAAGTGACTGGTAGTCAGTGACAAAGGTCCCTCATCAACTACTGTCTGTGACTAGTGAAGCTTTTTGTCCATGTCAAAGGGAATTTGAAAAGATCATTTGGCCTTTCCCTCATAACCAGTCTTTACTATACCACAAGTGGTGCTGGATATGGAAGTTGTCATTCTTAGTTTTTCAAATAAGAGCATAGAAACATGAGATATAATTCATAACACTTAGTTGTGAGGATCAAAATGGGCTAAACCCTTCTTATTTATTTCAACTCTTTATCCATTAGAGGTGGATCGCTAGGTGACGGACGCTGCAGAGCATAAGAGTCAGGAAGACCCGAGTTCAAATGTAACTTCAGGCACTTATTAGCTACATGACCCTGGATAAGTCACTTAACCCTGTTTACCTCAGTTTCCTTATCTGTAAAAGGAGTCGCCAAAGGGCGACTACACTCTAATACCTTTACCCAAAAAAACCTCAAATGGGGTCACAAAGAATTGGAAATAACTGAAACGGAATGTGTAAGGAACTGTTTAAAGGATTTGGGGACACAAAAGTAAAGTAATACATAGTTCCTGTCCTTAGAGAAAAATTAATCTCACAGAGATAAATCTTACTTTTCTTAAAATTAGACTGTGGTGTTTGTTTGTTTTTTTAACCTAACCCAAATATCTGAGAAAGAAGAGTAGGATTATAGCAGACTGAATTATAGAATTCAATGGGGTAGATGAGAAGCAAGTAAATTCTTACTCTATCACTGACTTATTTTCTGGCCGTAGGCAAAATTTTATGATTGAATTTGCCTCACCTATAAAATGGGGAAGCTCATTTCTGATTTCTCCTTCTCCATAAAAGCAAGATGCCTGCTTAAGGATTTTAAAAGTTTTCTGAAAATATTTGTAAAGAATTCTGAATTTAAATATTAAACTAAAAATAGTTTTCACTGAATCATTCAAAAACTCAGACAATTAGAATGTGAAGTGTTAAGCAAACATAGCCGAGTCGAGACTATTGGGCCAGATGTGCAAGAAGGTCTCAAGTGGTAATATCTCCCTTTCTTCATCCATTAAACAGTTAGAGGAAGGGATACAAGCAGGAGAAGAGAAAGGAGATAAAAAGACAAGGTAGGAATGACAATCTTTTTTTTTCCCTCTCCTTGAGTTGATTCTTCAACAACAGATAGAAATTTAATCATCATTTATAAAAACTGAAGAAACAGATTCAGAAGAGAGACATTTCCAATGATTATGATTATTTAAAAACAACAATGAAACTTGAACATAAAAGATATCAGGAGATAATAAATAAGCTGTTATATTATTTTGCTAAAGTTTGTTATTTTCTTTTCAAAACGTAAATAGATCAGAATGTGGTTTTATTCTTTATCTTATTTATAGCTGTTGTTTGTTACACTTACCAAATTATTTACATTTCAAAAACCTTATCATACTAGTTAGTTTTCCTCTAACTTTCCCAAAACAAAATCATTTTGTCTCCAAGGGACAATGTAGCAACAAGATTTTTTTTTAGTGTGGTTTGGTTTTTTTGTTTTTTAAGAAAATGTGGAGACTCTGAACATAAACCAATTTCAATGAGGGTAAAGAGAAAATACAGAAGTAAACTAAATTCTGTGAGTTTTGGGTTTTGTACCCAGTGGACATGCTGCTTTGCCTTCTCTAAGAACTGTGTTAGGGACATGCCAGCATCCAAAGGATACCCACAATGATTCTCTGCTTCTTGAGGAAGCTTCCCAGTGATGTTCTGACCCCTGATGCTCTGATCCAAGTCCGGTAGAGTGATGGCTGGATTTAAAGACTGAGGATTCAGAGTAGGATATTGGCTTTGACATGGACTGACTCTCTGCCTGGGTCACCCTCTGCAAAATGAATGAGATCAGACGACCTCTGCAATTCCTTCAAGCTCTAAATAGATGCTATTACCATCCCATCCCAGAGGATTCTACCACAACTCTGGGAACACTGAGAAAAGAGCAATTCAGGACCACTCATGCCCGAACCTGTTCATTTATTCCCACACATCCCAGAAAGCTGTGGGTAAATTCATTCTTGCTGCAACTCTAAGTGCAAGATAGCATTTCAGCAACAGCTACACCGCGATGACCCCACTATGATGTCATGCCCAGAAAATTATGGTCCGCCCAATGACAAGTACTTCTTCTAAAACTTCATTTCAGAAGTCTGACTCAGGGCCAACACCTGATTAACAGGCGTGGCTGGCTTCTTCTCAACATGCAGCGCCCAAGAGCTATGTGGTCTTCCATGGCGTGACCCTCCAGCTTTCAAACACTATGATGTCATTGTATTCTATCAGTGGAAAGACCTGCACCTTCCTGCTCCTTGAGGAGAACAGTCCTGCTGAAGACCATGGAGACTCTGTGGGCCAATGGCACTGACCAAGCAGGCTAACTGTCCTTAGGCTTGTGTGTCAGCTCTCCAATGGGAAATGACTCTAGATGGGCATCAGAGAAGGAAGCAGGAGAGTTTAACCCAATGGATGGCACAGGTATTAAAGACAAGTGCCAAATCTTCCTTCTTTATTCCCTTCCAGGGTGCAGTGGAGAGAGGATGGCACAGGCTCTCTCAGATGCAGGTAGCAAAGGGGCAGAGATAGACTAGGACAGTCCAGTGGCTGCCCGGCTGCCCAGCTGCTAACTCAAGCAGGAAGGCCCAGGGGCACAATCCCCTGCCACAGACACTTGCCAGTGCAGGTGTCAAGTGGCCAGGTAGGGCATGGGGCTCTTTCTAGAAAGCTGTTCTATAAACTTCTATGTGCCCCAGCCTCTATGCTTCTCACCTATGGACCTATTATGATCTTACATGCATGAAATAAAATACATGGGACCACTAAGGAAGTCAGTTCTATTAAAATAAAACAAAACTTTATCCCACCCAAGCTGAGGAATGCTTTTGAAATCAATGAACACTATGTTTAAAAAAAAAAAAAAAAAAAAAAAACCTCTTCAAGCACAGGCTGGAGAATGGTGAAGCTCTTCCCCTCTTCCCTAAAAGCCTT
This sequence comes from Sarcophilus harrisii, assembly GCF_902635505.1. NCBI lineage: Eukaryota > Metazoa > Chordata > Mammalia > Dasyuromorphia > Dasyuridae > Sarcophilus > Sarcophilus harrisii. The sequence goes on from NC_045431.1 coordinate 240,867,860, forward strand.
AGGGCCAACTATGGCTCTTGGGTTTGGGGTCTTTGCCCCTCTCCTCAGACCAAGCCACCCTGTTGCCTTTCCTCTCACCACCTGACAGCCCTCAGTTGTCAGGAAGACTGGAAACTGAATTTTGCATCAGGTGCTTTCCAATCTATAGACTGCTGACTCCAGTTCAAGCGTCTTAGCTCTATTTTGTACTTTATAGTCAGTACGTCTATTTGTTCTATAATATGATTTAAATTCATCATATTTGTCATTTCACATGACAGACCATGCCCCCTTTTGAGGGCAGAGACTCTCCTTTCATTTTAGCTTGCAACTGAGGCATGGAGCCAAGCTTATATTATTAGGATTGGGCCTCCCACGTGGTAGGTAAGGAAATGGTCATCAAGTCTGACGACTACAGAGGAGCTGAATTTAGTCACTGGCCCAGAAACGGCAACAGACACTGTACTTTAAAGTGAGAGGTTACAAAGCAGACTCCTCACACAGCCTGGTTAAGTATCTTCAATTGCAAGGCTCTGAGGGAACCCAAAGGAGAGTCTGACCTCAAGGAATTTACAGGCAAAGGAGAAAGGGCAGGACATAAATAACTTTAATGACAAAGCAGGATATGATTAATAAAAAAACAACAAGCAGGTTGTAAGAGAAGTCTAAGGAGCATGACCTGAAGCCTTCATGTCCTGCTTCAACCAGGCTGAGTGTCAGGTGTGAGCGGGCTAGACTGGGCAGTCAGTCCTCTGCAATAAAAACGCCAGCTCACACAGACCAAGTAACAGGTTCTTGACTTTGTACTCCCGGCACTCAATACGGAATCTGCCCCTGACTGGGCTTGACATCACATTTATAAGTTGTTGAGCTTTTTCATGACCCGACCAGGGTTTTCTTAGCAGACAATGGAGGGATTGGCCATTCCCTTCTCCAGCTCATTTATAGATATGGAACCTGAGGCAAACAGGGTTAATTGTTCAAGGCTGGATTTAAACTCAGGTCTTCCTGACTCTAGGCCCAACGCTCTATCTTCTACTGTCTCACCTAACTCTACATTTTATACACACATACACACACACACTTTATAGACGTTACCTCCTTTCTCAATGGTCACAACAATCCTCTTGGGGAGCTACTAGTTCATTTCTGAAGCAGAGAAAACGAGGACCATAACTTATTCAGCCATTCTCCAACTGATAGGCATCCACTCAGTTTCTATTTCCTTGCCACTACAAAAAGAGAAGCTACAAATGTTTTTGCACATGGAGGTCCTTTCTTCTTTTTTATGATCTCTTTGGGATACAGGATCAGCAGAGACCCTCCTGGATCAAAGGGTAGGCACAGTTTTATAGCCCTTTGGGTAGAGTTCCAAATTGCTCTCCAGAGTGGTTGGATCAGTTCACAACTTCAGCAACAATATATTAGTGTCCTGGTTTTTCCACATCCCCTCCAACATTTTATGATTTTTCTTTCCTATCATATTAGTCAATCTAAGAGGTATGAGGTGGTACCTAAGAGTTATCTTAATTTGCATTTCTCTAACAGTGATTTAGATTATTTTTTCATATGACTACAGATGGCTTTGATTTCTTCATCTGAAAATTGTCTGTTCATATTTTTTAACCACTTATCAACTGGGGAATGACTTGTGTTCTGATAAATTTGACACAGTTCTTAATATATTTTAGGAAAGAGGCCTTTATCAGAATGGCTGCAAACATTTTTTCCCAGCTTTGTACTTTCCTTTTAACCTTGGTTTTATTGATTTTGTTTGCGCAAAACCTTTTTAATTTAATGCAAAGTTGTCCATTTTGTATTTCATAATGTTCTCTAGTTCTTTGACCATAAATTCCTCCCTTCTCCAAAGATCAGAGAGACAGATTATTCCTTGTTCTCCTAATTTGCATATGGCGTCACTCTTTATGTCTAAATCATGTATCTATTTTGACCTTATTTGGGTATGGGGTATGAGATATAAGTCTATGCTGAGTTCCTGACATATTATTTTCCAGTTTTCTCAGAAATTTTTTTCAAATAGTGAGTTCTATCCCAGAAGCTGGAGTTTTGGAATTTATCAAATACTAGATTACTACTGTCATCTAACTGTATCTAATCCAGTCCATCATCACCCACTCTATTTTTTGGCTAGCTGCTTTGATGTTTTTGATGACTGCTGATTTATAATTCAGTTTTAGATCTCCTACTGCTAGGCCACCATCCTTTGTATTTTTTTTTTTCACCAATTCCCTTGCTATTCTTGAGCTTTTGTTTCTCCAAATTAATTTTTATTCTTTTTTCTAACTCTATAAAATAATTTGAGGCAGTTTGATTGGTATGGCACTGAAAAAGTAGAACAATTTAAGGAGAACCCTCACTATCATTTACTAACTTTGATAAATGCTGTTAGAATTGGATATGGGGTCTACATACTAAATTTAACAAAAATCATGTAAACTCAGCCTTAACAATACTTTCTGGGTCCTTTCTGCTGAGATGCAAGAGTCCCTATCCAGGTGAGAAGTGATGATACAGAATACCCTGCTCTTGGGGATGGTGGCTCTCACTGATAAGAGAGCAAGATCCTTGAACACAAATGCTGTCTGGGTTTTGTCTTTTAATCCTCAGTGCCCCAGCACATTAATAAATGCTTTCCAACAAGCTGGAGAAAGAAGGTGGCCAGAGGAAGAGCAAAAAGAGGAACTTCTAAGAAAGACTGAAGGAAAGATATTAAGTCCAGTAGGAATCCATGTTAATCTTCCACATAGGATTTCCTAATATCTTCAATTGCTAATGTCCTCCTTCCCTGCCCATCTCGCATTTAATTACCTAATGTTTATACTGCCTTAGATTTATTTGGAACATATACATGTTGTCTCCCGCCAGGACAACTGTCTTTATATCCAGAGAACCTAGCAAAGTGTCAGGGCCATAAGGTAGGTACTTAACAATTTACTGACTGATAATGCTAACTATTTATTAGGTTAAAACATCTTAGGGAGGGTTGGGAAGGGTGAGGGATGGATTTAGAATCAGGAGACCTGAAGGTACCTCTTGGCTTTTCCATTTATTACCTGTGGGAACTTAGGTAACTCAATTTTTCTGGGTCTCGGTGGGCTTCTTACATCACTGGAAACAGATGGAGGAGACAATCATTACTAAGTCCCTTTAAGCTGTAAATCAACGTGATTTCAGAAAGGCCTGAAGAGATTTACATGAACTAATGCTGAGTGAAATGAGCAGGACCAGGAGATCAACAATACTATATGAGGATCAATTCTGATGGACGTGGCCATCTTCAACAATGAGATGAACCAAATCAGTTCCAACAGAGCAGTAATGAATAGAACCAGCGACACCCAAGGAAAGAACTCTGGGAGATGACTAAGAACTACTCCATAGAATTCCCAATCCCTCTATTTTTGTCCGCCTGCATTTTTGATTTCCTTCACAGGCTAATTGTTCACTATTTCAAAGTCTGATTCTTTTTGTACAGCAAAATAATTGTTTGGACATGTATGCTTATATTGTATTTAATTTATACTTTAACATATTTTACATGTATTGGTCAACCTGTCATCTGGGAGAGGGAGTGGGGGGGAAGGAGGGGAAAAGTGGGAACAAAAGGTTTGGCAATTATCAATGCTGAAAAATTACCCATGCATATAACTTGTAAATAAAAAGCTATATAAAAAATAATAAAAAAGTTGTAAATCAATGATCTTGTGCCTTTTTTAATATTCAAAAGTATAATGATTCAGAGAATAATTTTGTAAGAAAGCAAAAACTATGACAAGTATGGCTACTTGTCTTCTTAAGGAAGAGGCAAGATAAGAAGCCAGATCTTGTGAATACAGTGTTCTGTGTCTGACTCCTGCTTTGGGAATGGTGGGAAAAGAAGATCAAATGGCTTGTACTGGGTCACACAGATCCTATCAATAAAGCTAGAGGCAAGATTATCAGCTGGGGGAGAGAGAAGATGTGTCTTGATAAAAACAGAAAAGATCAGGGGTTCACAGATGTTAGAAGTGAAAGGATCAATAAGAGGCAATGGGCAAGGAAGGCCCAACAGGGGTAAAGAATGCCATGTGAAATCGCAGGAGAGCCGGTGCATACGGCTTGATGACTTTACCTGAAAATAGGGGGCTTATCCAAGGTTCTTGACTAGTGGGTCAGGAAGAGCAAGACGGGGAGGAAGGAGTTAGAGGGGGATAAATGGCTGACCATGAGAGGCCCAGGTCTGGTAAGAAGGAAAATGAAAAGTGGTGACAGATAAAGGACTGATGCTCACAATAAGGACAATGAGTGAGGAGACAAGTAGAGCCAAGGGAAGATTTACAAAGTCAGATCACAGACTAATAGATTCAGAGCCATAAGATTCTTAGATGGCACCTGGTCAGCTCTTTCTGCCTTGTGCTGGGATAGATCCAAAAATTAAATAAGATAAGGCCTCTGTCTTCATCCAGGAACAGTGAAAATGAGATGTAAGAGGGTCCTGAACATCCACTTTAATTCAATAAATACTGATTAAGCTCCTAAGTGTGTGGCTACAGTTGGTACTAAATACAGACGCATTCAGAACATGCCAAAATAGAAAAGTCTTTAAGGAGATTGCCAGGTGGCAGTTAAGGTGACTGTGAATTGGGTGTTAAATAAAGCCAATGAGGAAAAGTACATCTTAGATGTCCCTCTGATGCCTCTAGAAAAGCTGGCTGTGACAGAGAGGACACTGGGCTGCACTCAGAAGCCAGGCTTCCCTCTGGGCCCCATTTTCTCATCTGAAAACCAAATTCACAGATAGGCAATGAGATACAAAAGAAACAATGAACAAGAAGCACTTTCTAAACCCTCAAAGATGACACGGCTCTGTCAGCTTTCACTGTTCAGTCTAATTTCACTCGGCCACTTAGAAATGAGAGCTGTCTATGGTCCTGTCCCCTTCAATACCATCAGGCCTCCCACGAGAGATGACATCCTAGCAAAGGAAATGAGACTGCTTAGTGGTAAATCCAGAAGGGAGGCAGAGTTAAGAGTCTAGAGTTGAATTAGGTAGCCATAGGTGGATTGATGGCCTGGCTTCCTGCCAACTGGGCAATAGCTACAGTACCAAGCTTCTGTGCCAGAGCAGATGAGAGACAGGCAGATGCCCATCAACCAACTGCTTAATAGAAACAATAGCACATCACTTGCCTCCAGCTGGCATAGAACCAATTTCTAAGGCCTCCAGGTGCCAATGCCCCTGACTGCTCCTTTTTCCTCTGTTTTCCAACAAAATTCAAAGGTGTGAAGATGGAGAGAATGTGGCTAAAGTTGGAGAAAATCATTCCTGGTCATTTTTTCCTCTTTACCACAAATTCTTAACATACCTCCAGCGGCAGTTAATTAAGTGAACATAACTGGGGTGAATGTGAGAAGCATGAAGGGGAAATAAGAAGCAAGAAAGCCTTTGATTTTCTGTTTCATCTTCTATGACAGGATAATCTTCTGAAGTCCCCGACATGCTGACAAACATAACGAGAACTCAGAAGCTTGAGGACTGAGTGTGATCCGCAGCATTTAATGGCTAACACAGTATCTTAGGATTCAATTCCTCATCCCATCAATGAGTTGATAATGAAATTAAATTATAGGAATGGTAATGACATTCATGAGAGTAAGATAAAAGTTTACAAAATGAGCTCCAGGAGGAAAAGGATTCTCTCACTATAAGGGCAGCAATATCTCAGGCAAAGAACAAGCTCTCTCAGATTCCCAAGTTCGACACTGGAAGTTTCTCATCCTCTGGTAAGCAGGCCCCAGCCTGTCCAACCTTGAACCACCCAATGCACCACTCCTAGCTTCCTAGGCCAACAACAAATTAAGTTAAAAATAATAAAAAGAGCTTCCCCTCACTTCCTGCAGAAGGGTGGAGTGCAGGGGGGAAAAAAAGGCAAGCAATGAATTATTCAAAACGGACACCTTCAGCCAACCTGCATACACTACTACTTCAAGGGTTAATATACTAATCCAGCCTGGTACACAAAGGAAGGCACACTCTTCTCAAATCTTGGAAAAACCATCTTAAAAGAGAGTTAGCAGTGATTAGCAGACAAAAACCCTCCAATAACTAGAGCACACCAATAATAATTAATAGTGAAATGAGGTAAGATACAAAAGGTAGAGATGGGGAAAAAACAGGTCAACAAAACAATAAAACCAACAACTTTAATATCTAGTCTTACCAAGTAGATATTTGCGACGAAGGACCCATTCTGGTGGGTGGCCCAGAACAACAGAAAATGTATACCCAAAGACAGAACTATGAAATTAATCAATGTTTTGATAAATATAAATATCTATTCTTCAAAATAGCCACTTCAAGGATGCTCTCCTGACCCCAAACAGTTTTGGGAACTCTTGAAATTGCCTTCTGGACCAGTTTGAGACATTAGAAAAATGAGTCAAATCTTTTACGATCACACCTTGTTTACACCATCTGTCACTGTTACCCAATCACAACAAATACACAATCAAAGAAAGCTGATTAATGAACCAATGGGAAAAACCTTTGAAGTACTATACATCCTTCTAGACATTTATCTCACCCTTCTTCCAGTCGACATCTTTATCTGAATGGCCATGGCAGATTCCTTACCCACTTAAGTGTTCTGTCTAGCCTCTCCTCTATATGAGTTTAATTAAATGAATAGAAAATTAAAAACTGCTGTGGGCAGTTTGCATCTAACAATCAGGACCTCACAGGACCACTCTGGATTGATAGGTTATCATAAAATATCCCAAATCAACAAATCTTTAATAAACATGTCCTGTGTGCTAGGTGTGATAGAAGACTACAAAGGAAAATGATTCTGACTTAAGACTCATATCTTAATATATATATATACACACACACACACACACACTGTGCAATTCCCAGGTTCTGGGTGCTTAACACAGTGAGAGTTCCCAATCCTAGGCCATAAACCAATTACTCCATGCCTTAATATGGGGCATCCAATGCTGCTCTGGCCAGCCTTTTTGGGACCGGCCTCTTCAAACTTAGCAAGGTTCAATCCTAAACAATAACACCATATTATTTATTGCAGGTGACCCCTAGTTACTGTCTTTTGTGGTCAGGAGCATCTGCCAGAGTCTACAAACCAATAAGAATCCAGAATCACTATTCTACCACAGGGGATCACCGGAAAACAACCTTGGTAGAGGAGTAGATGATATAATATAAATATTATATATATAAAATGTTTTAATTAATTAAATAACCAGAAAACAATATAAGTCAGTTAATCAAGCAGCAAGTATTCATTAAGCATGTGCCAGGTACACAGTATACAGACAAAAATGAAAAATCCTGTCGCCAGGAAGCTTAAGTCTGTTGGAGGAAAAGGAGAAAAAGCAAAAGCAGGAAGAAAAGCAAGTTGAAGAGAAGATTTAGATACATTAAGTTTGAGATAAAAGTGAACAACTAAGTAAACTATTCCAGCATACAGAGACACATGACTAGAATTCCTGAGAGAGGTTAAGGTTAGCTACAGACAGTTATGAGTCTGGAAGAAGAGTCCAGAGTTAAAGCCCTGAAAATGGGTGATCTCTGTAAGGAAGAGAGAAAGCTACAGACCAGGCCACTGGTGAACACCCATATCTGGGAAGTGTTGTCATACAGGAGCTACCTGACGGTGGCTACTGGAAATCCAACCCAGAATGGATTTCCTCTTATGAGAGGATGATACAAGGAGACTGACAGGCAGTTACTGTTCTCTGACCTCTCTCCTCTGCCTCCAATTTATCTCATTCCCAATCTGCAGCACCTGTGTCAATAAAGACTGGCCTGAAACTCCTTCAGAGGTTATGATTCACAGCTGTGGAGGCTCTCGGAGAATTGACCTGTCCCTTAACAGGGAAGCAAGAGGTCAAATAACAATTTTGGAAGACAGAATTAGAGGAACAGAAAAACAAAAAAAATTCCATTTCATGAAACCTGAATCAGTTAAAAAAAAAAAATCCAGGAAACTGACCTTGCATTCTATAAAATAATCTGAGGCTTCTTGGGCCAGAAAAACTTGACATAACTTCGAGAATGAAAGCTACAGAATAACAAGATGACCAACTGGATGGCTAGAGCAAATCAGTTTCCTCAGAGCCAAGTTTATTTAACTTTCTTATTCCAGGCAAGGTTACAATAAAACAAAAAACTCAGATTTATTGCAAACTTTAGGCGAGACTTAGAAACTTGCTGTTTAATGAATCAGTCACCAAAGTTTGTAGTGAAGCTAATTAAACTGGGGAGGACTAATGAATAAGTTATTTTAAAGTACTTTCACATTAAATGTCACAAAAACACTAAATAAAAGGGCTGATGATGCAAATAAGGCAGCACAAGCCCCATTCCTAAGAAACAGGATTTAGGTCCAAATGAATGTGAGCAGAGAGCAGGCACAGAGTGGGAGGGAGGAGGGAGGAAATTTGGACCCAGGCCAAGGGCTACTAGAGTGTGATCCCAGTAAATCAGTTAATGCTCAGCATGTCACCTAACCCCAATTCTAACCCTAACAGCACACTGGTGAAGGCCTTTCATTATTCATCCAAAATGTGCTGCTTTTTAAAAAGCCCGAAACGGGAAAACATGACCTCCCTTAAACAAGACCTCTTCTGGTGTTATTTGAAAGGTACTTTCAGCTCAATATAAAATAGAAATATATAAAAAAATATAAATATATATATATATATATATAAAATATAAAAAAAATAAAATATCAAAAGAGTGTGATGGTAAAATATCAAATCAGGTGACTCGGTAGTGTGATGGAAAGAGTGCCCACTCAGGCCAGTGTTCTCCAGCGGATCTGCTTCTCTCCTGTACTAGCCATGTGGAGATAGACAAGGCATTTCAAGCCTGGAAAACAAAGGGGTATGACCTGTATGCCCTTTGGGATCTCTTCCAGCCTTAGATCTGTGATCATATTCAGTATCACATAGAGGAGACAATACTGGCCTTGGGAGTAAGGGGAATCTATGCAGAAATCAATCCCATCTCATACACTATGTAGTCTGAGATAAAACCCTAACCTTACTTTTCTGCTCCTCAATTTCCTCATCTGTGAAATCAAGAGAGGAATATGATGATCTTTAGAGATCTTAGGGTTGCTTTCATCTCTAAATCTATGATCCCATGATCCAAAGATTCTTTATTCTTCATTGCAAGGGATGACCCCTTGAGGAGGTAGGGAAAACGAAAATGAGCCCATAAGAGCTAAAAATACAAATGTTTGAGAAAAATCTCTCAGTTCCATCAGCTTTCAGTTTGTTTTCAAAATAAAACTCAATGAAATAGAGAAATGAAAAAGAAAACACATTCTTAAAACCTTAGATCACCCCTCCTTTAGAATACAGTAAATAAGCAAAATGCTGCTTTTATTTTAGCTACTGTCATCCAACAGACATGAACTCAACCTCAACCACTGTGAAGGAGATAGGAAGGCAATTAGCTCCATTAGCTGGATGTCACATCTGGCAAGAACATGACTTAAGTTCCTCACAGAGGCAATTCTCTGTGGAGCTCAAAATCAGTAAGACAGTTAGACTCTCTTAAGACAATCAATTGTCAAGCTGCCATTTCAGACAATCCTCATCCCACAAAATATATAAACAAAAACAGAAGGATCAAAACCAGAGCCCACTATTAGGGAGACATTCCTTTGGAATCTGTTCTTTACCTTTTAGGAGCTGCTTGGTCACGAAGTCATCAGCCGGGCTTCCTGTAAAGGCAACTGTAAGAAATACACAAAGTATCACCAAAAATGGAACTCTGAAACCGATTCTGTTTAAAGCATCAAACTATATGGACACAGATTAATTATAAATACAAGAGATGGCTAACATTTTTAGGCTCACATAGGTAAACTGTTAAGTAAAAATCCAAATACATACTCTGAGATATGTATCTCCCATGTACAGATTACAAACATGGCTTTAAACAGACCACTGTTGTGAGGAGGATTCCTGATGGTTAATCATTAATTCAATATCTTAATTGCTTCTTTCAGACACTGAATTGAAAACAGAAGACTTACAGGAAAACATGTAGCCAGCCCTCAGACATTTCACTCCTGACATACCTCTCCAAGATAATGGCCAATTCAGGGTCTGGGGCCTTTATTTTCAAGTTATAAGGTAGAAAGAAAGTTAGTTAATACTTATGAAACAAATTCATAATTTATGTCTCTCTACAAGCTTGACTTTTTCAGAAGTAAAAGGCAAACTATTTGATGAGATTAACAGGGAAAGTCTCTGTTACGTACTCAAAGTTAAGCTAAGGCCTAGATATTTAAAGGAGAAAAGCTGGCCAGCTTCTAGGTCCTTAAAATAATATTATTACTAGCTAACATATTTAACACTCTAGCCTTACTTGATCTCATCTGAGTCTCACAACTGGCCAAAATAAATGTAGTGAAGATGTGACCATCTCTTTTATAAATGAAAAAATGAGAGAGGCTAAACACCTTTTCCAAGATCATAGAGCTAGTAAGTAGCAGTCACGATTCAATCCCCATTCTTACTCCGAAGCTACTGATTTCTCAACGTTTTTTAGTAAATAATCCCAAAATAAATTCTACAAACCCCAAAAGACTCGGGCTCAGGTGATAGGGAACAAGAGTGGAGAAGAGAAAATTCTTGTTTGCTCCACAGTGATGTAATCTGAATTCCATGTTCTTGTTCAGGCCCAGGTTAGATGAGAAGACCTTAGAGAGTCCTCCCAGCTCTGAGATTCTGTCCCTATGTTATGTTATCATCACAATGTGCAAAAATTACACTCCATAACTCCAAACAGCAGGTTACCTGCTTTGAAAGGCATTAATGAATATATATATATATATATATATATATATATATATATATATGTGTGTGTCAAAGTTTCCTGGTATTACCAAGAAAGAACAGAGAATATACTAAATTCCCAGTTCTCTTTGGGTAGATCATTCCATTAGGGATAGCTGCTGCCCATCCTGGGCTTTCCAACCAGATCATACAGGTTTCCCAGCCACTGTTCTACAATCACACCATTCATCACATCTCCCTCACCCCTAAGAGGGGTGCTCAGTCAGTTAACAAGCACTGATTATGTGCCAGGCACTGTGTAAGGGCTGGTGATACAAATAAAGGAAAAAACAATCCCTGGATCCCATTCTCCATTCGATATTCTGGTCCTGGAACTACTACATAACACATATTACCATCATAAGCATTTCTTCCTAAAATATAAAGGAGTTTAATCTGCAGTCAACTTTACCTCTGCTCCTATTAGATACCTGGGGAGGAAACCAAAGAATGAATAGTAATGAACTGTCAATCTCTTGAGGGTTAAAGAAGCTTATAACTGTTTGGGTCTGACAAGTGGTACAGACCCAAACTTGTGGAACACAGAGCAAAGCAATGGGGCAGGAGACAATGATTCAGAAAGAGGACTAGGCAAACTGCAGGCCTCTGAAAAATTTCATGAGCTCAAAGATGTCCTCAAGCTAGCTCAAAGTCAAGGTGATCAATGTGTAAGCTGCTCATCTATCAACTCTTCCTTCTCCCTAAAGTTTGCCCTTTTTCTAAAGGAGCCCTCCAAGTTAAATGGCTGAGGCAAATGATCCTATCCTGGGTCATCTGAATATCCCATCACCAAGTATCTGCTCAGTAACCATTTCAGTGAGATGATAGTCTGAATCATGAAACAGTCACAACTATCTAAAAAAAAGAGATGCAATTCAAGGCTGACTTAAGTTAAAAATCTCAAAACAAATTTTAACAATTATTGTAACAAAATAAAATATAAAATAGCACCAAACATAGGAACTCAGCTCCTTTGGGTCAACTTACTGGCTGTCACATAATGAAAAGGATTTGCTTGATGTTTCGAACTTTTTTCTTCTATGGAAATAAACAGCTCCCCTTCCAAAAATGCTTCCCGGCTTACTTCTGCTGCTTCCCTTTTCCAGTGAATAATTATGTACTTCAGAATCTGAAATGGTCACAACTCAGAGGAAGGGCTTAACTTGTATTGAACATTAGGGTAACAACAAATGGTACATTAATACGTTTTCAATAAAATTAAACTAATAACATCTGGCATTCAGGTGCTGGTAATAACAAGTACTGCCTGTTGTTTGAGCAAGTTCTAATGATATCTGTTCCTGAGCAGAGATGGTGTGTCTGAGCAAAAGAGCCACCAAAGGAATAGAGACATAAAAGACCTTATTTATCTTTCCTAAAGTATAGGAAACAGAGCCAAATTAATTTGTATTAAAAGTATGTCATGAGCCGGAAGAAAGGAACTGAGAAATTCTTTTTCCTGCTATTAATTATGGGCAATACAGATAATAGGAAGGGTTATGATTATCAATATTGTTTCTCTGAATCATCTTAACCATCCCTAATGAGTATATTATAATTAGTCACTTATTCTCTTCCACAGCATCAGTTCATTTGCACTGAACATGAGCTAACTCCATTTTTGAAGAAAGACCATGGCTATAATTTCTGGATCCTTCTTGATTTTTCTGATTAAAACACTGATTCTTTTAAAAATACATTTAAAACAGGAATAGAATTTTCAGTACTGTCACCATTTGTGTAATATGTTAAATTTTTATACTATGAGACTGAGATAATAAAAAAGATAAATTACCACCTTATTTTATTTTTTGCTTTCGTTAGAACACTCAAAAGAAGACACTCCAACAAGGCAAAGAGGTCAAAACTATTGGAGGAAGAAAGCACATTGCCCAGATCTGCCTTCTAGCCTATGTGCAAGCCCACTGAATTAATCCGTATGCAGCACATAAACCTTGAACAGGGCACTGAAGACAGTCAATGAAGGGAAATGGCTCCCAGAATGAACAAGGAAGAGGTTAGCCAGCGTATGTTCTATATATTATTGTCAATGATCTCACAAGCCAGTTTTTTGAAATTTCTGTATTCTTACTCCTTATGACTGCAAATTATGGGTTCAATGTGATCTATTGGAAAGACATACAGTCATGATCAATTATGACTCACCTCAAGAGGTGAGTGAGCATAAAGGAAAGTAGCAAAGGAATGAGACCCCAAAAGGAGGTTGGTCATTCATGTTGGAAGAAGGCTAAGAGATAACGATCGGGTATCAAGAGACTGAAGGAAGGCCTTTAAAGTTCCTAATAAAGACAATACAGAAAAACACAAACAGAAGAAACGAACGGGATAAAAAGTCACAAATAGATTTCAGTTTTTACCCAACCTGGGTCATTAATCCATCAATGGAGAGTCCTTTATCAACGCATCCCACTTATGATTTCTGAAACAAGATTGTAAAAGGACTTCTCTGGTTTTCTCAATTATTTAAAAAAAAGAAGCAGCAGCAGCAAGTTAAAACAATACTCCTATTAGAGTTGGCATGAATGATGAGAAGGAAATTATGCCTTGTAGAAGTGTAGACTAATAATAAGTCAGAGACTGAATTTAAGGAAGATAAATCTAACAAAATTTCTAAGAACTTTAGTGAAAACAGGAAGGAGAATCATCTTCAGGCCCAGACATTGGTCCGCATCCTACAGTTCAGTTCAAAAAGGAGCAGAATCAAGGCCAACTGAGGAAGATTTAAAAAACTTAAGGAAGATCAGGGCCTTGAAGTGGCAAACAGAAGCTCACAAAGGAAAAGGTTAGCAAAGCAAGGTGAGAACACTAGAGCGAGGGAAGGGTAAAGCAAGATGAGTGAGTGATGACTGGGACAACTGCAGCGAAAATGATAGCACACTGGTGTAAAGCTCAAAGAAGGGGAGTCAGAGGGGGTCGAGTTCTTCTGACTAAAAAGAGGGAAGTTGATTTTTAAAGAGATAACTAGCTCTGAAAGTCGTAGCCAAGAGTTCTAGAGGTGGACACAAGTGACTTTTTTTTTTTTTAAGAAGGCTTAAATGGAAAGCCTGAGGATGGGCACAAGCTTTCTGGAAAGGCATCTGGGATTGGGCAAATAAAATGGCCAAACCATCCCCATCCCCCTCGATGAAGTCACTCTTTTCGGTAATATGAATAGCGCCCCTTCTGGCGGCACATGAAGCGACGAATACCCACGGCCTGGGGGCCGGGACTGCACACGCCACCAGGCGCGAGGGTTCTGGGAGAAGCGATGACGTCAGAGGGAGGACTGGCGTCGGGGCTGGGAATACAAAACCCTGGCCCGGAGGCGCGCGCGCACTCGGCGGCTCCCCAGGCCTCAGTCACTTCTCAGACTTTCTCATAAAACCCCGCCAGGGAGTCACTGTAAGGACGAAGAAAGCCCGCAAAAAGGGCCCCCGCCCCAGTCCTCCTCACGCCGCAGCAACCGCCCGCCGCGCCACCGTCACCTCACACACGGCCCTCGCCTCCATCGCCCACGACCCGGCCGACGCCTCCGCACGCGGGCGTCTCTCCCGCCGCGCGCCCGCGCCTGCGCACCCGCGCCTGCGCACCAGCGCCCGACTCCGGCGCGTGCCCTTCCGACGCCCCGCCCCGAGGCTCGGTGCGCCTGCGCCTTCGGCTCTTTCTCGGCGAGGCCGCCTCGCCTTCTCCCTCCGCCCGCCCGAGCTCCAGACGGAGGCCGAGGCCGAGGCCGAGGCGGAGGCGGAGGCAAAGGCGGAGGCGGGGTAGGCGGGGCCGGAGGAGGCGGGGCCGGAGGGAGGCGGGCCGCCCTCGCAACTCCACCCACAGCCTCGCTCTCCGCGGGCGCCTCGCTGACGGATCGCGCCGGGCCAGCCCTGGCGCCGAGGGGCCCCTGCGGGCTGGGCAGGATGGCCAGGCGCCGGCCGGGCTGGCTGGCTCTGGGGCTGCCGCAGGCGGCGGCCGGGGACGAGCGGCCCCGGAGAACCGGCGCAGCCCATGACCTCGTGACCTGTGTGACCTGTGACCCGTGACCCGCCGGCAGGTGCCAGGTGAGGAGGCCGCGCCCCTGAGGCGGGAGGGGTCCGCAGTGTCCCTGTGCGCGCTTACCATTCGGTACCTTCCGACGTGGGCTCGGTGCGCTGCTACTTCCGGGACGCGGGACTCTCCGGTTTCTCGGTCAGTGAGGGACTTGAACTCGTGCCCCCTCGGAGGTGTTGGCTCTTCGGTACTCTGCGGCCCTGGGGCGGCTTGGGGGGATGGGGGAGGGGGGAGAGAAGGGGGATGGGAAAGAGAAGGGGGATGGGGGAGGGGATGGAGGAAGGGATGGGGGAGGGGAGAGATGGGAGAGAGAAAAGAGGATGGAAGGATAGAGGAATGGGAGACGGGGGATGGAGGGAGGGGAGAAAGGGATGAGAGAAGGGGATGGAGGAGGGGAGAGGCAAGGAGAGGGAGGGATGGGAGAGAAGGGGGATGGAAAAGGGACGAGGAAAGGGAATGGAGGAGAGAGAAAGAGGGTTGGGAGCAGGAGGGATGAAGAGGAGGAAGGAAGGGAGAGAGAAAAGATGGAGGAGGATGGGAGGGTAGAATGGAGAAGAGGGGGAGGGAGGGAAGGGAAGAATAAGAGGATGGAGGGATGAGAAGAGCTAGAAGGGAGGAAGGAAGATGGTGTAGAGCATGGAAATGGGAAGAAGGGAAGGTGACATGGAAGGAGGGGAGGAGGGAAAGTAGGAGAAGTGGTGAGAGAGAGGAGAGGAGGGCTGCTGGAGGGGGAGGGTGGAGGGATGGTGGGATGGATGAAAGAAGGGAGGGGAGAGTGGGGTGGAGAGATGGGAGGCAGGAGGAGGAGGGGGAGGGAAGAGAGGGGGGAGCAGGGAAGCTTCTGGAGGCAGTTCTTAGCCCTGGTTTCTAAGTCTGCCCCTGGAAAGGAGTCACGGGAAACTTGTATGGGACCCCTGACACTCCCCCACCCCAAGGTCTCAAAGGGGTCTCAGGGAGGAACTTTGGGGCTGTGGTGAGGAGCAGGCGGGAGTCTGTGCCAAGGCGGCCGGGGCAGCGCGAGCTCGGCTTTCTTGGTTATTGATCTTGGCGCCCGATCCCTGCCCAGCCCAGAACTGGTACCGCCTCTCACAGAGATTCTGGACCAGGGTTCCCAGCCAAGGATTGCCCAGCTTCTTCTGCACCCCTGGGCTCTGCCTGCCCTGGGGGGAGGGCTCGTGGCATGTGCCCTCACCACAGGCTCTGGATCTGGCCCAGGCTCAGGCGCCTCCCGGCCTCTAAGTCCCGGCCCTCCTGGCGGCCTCTTTTGGTCCTGTCGATGACGGGGATGATGGGGCAGACCCAGAGAGGGAAGGCGCCTTCGGAAAGCCCCTGCTGTGTGCCAGGCGCCTTATCTCCTGGCAGGCAGGCGCCCCTGGGATCCCCATCTTACAGAGGAGGTTGTGGGACTTCCCTGAGTCACCCAGCCAGTAAGTGTCAGAGGCTGGATTGGAACTCAGACCTTCCCCTCTGCAGCCCAGGTCCATGCCCTGCCCAAGGGAGGTGAGGAGGCTTCCCCAGCCAGCTGGAGCCAGAACTCGGGCTCCCGAGGCCTGGGGTGCCGTCTCCCAGGTGGCCCTGGCCCAGCGTGGGGCGTCCAGCCCTGAGGACTCCGCCCGCTCGGCTGTGGGGTGGCCCCGGGCCCAGCAGTGACAGAAGCAGCCCGGGCAGCAGGGGGCATGCAGGGCTGGCCCAGCCGGGCCCCCTCCTCCGTCGCTTCAGAGCCCCAGGTCACCTCCTGGCAGGAAGTTCATATATTGTCACTTCTTGACAGTTGGAGAAACAGAGGCTCCCAGAACCACATAGTTGGGACAGGATTTCTCCAACCCCGTTTCTGTCGAAACTCTCCCTCTTTTTGTCCTTGGCCCCCCCTCACACGCCCCCTCCCATTTGTGCCCTGCTCCCCCAGCCTTTTTCCCCCACAGGGTCCCCAGAGGAGAGACTGAGGCAGGAAGGGGTCCTGGAGGACATGGGCCAGGAAAACCAGGGTGAGCCGGGCCAGGAAGTGCTCCATCTCCCCACAGGAGTTGGAAGGAGTTAAAAGAATCAGGTCTGAGCAAAGCCTGCCCCCCCCCTTCATGTAACCGGGTTTCCTGAAATGGAGCAAGTCCCAGATGCTTCGCTGCTAATCACATCCCTGGAAATGGGGCCAGGATGCCCAGATTAGCTCAGCCCCTCACCTTCCTGAGGCCCTCTCCACCCGGAGCCCAGAATCTAGGGCAGTCGAAGCACCCGCCTTTCCCTGCTTTGCTCTTGGGGTCGGGATGGGGGGACTATTTCCTGCCAGGAGGCATTATAGGGGAGCCCCTCAGGGCACTTAGGCCAGCAGGTGGGGAGCAGGGACCAGAAACTCTCCCCTCATTGAAACGACGGACGCCGCAGTGGGCTGGTCCTGACGGGTTCGGCTCTGAGTTCTCGGGCAGCCCAGGCCCCCTGTGCTCCTTTCTGTCTCCTCCATCCCCAGCTTGACCCTGACTCGGAGCCCATAAGGAACATTACCAGGAGCTCCGCTCTCTGGGCTGGATTTTGTCCATGGGCAGGGCTGGGTCTCTCCCGCCGTCCAACTGTCTGTAGCAGGGAAGGAGGTGGACCCTAGAAATGTGCAGGCACAGAAAGTCTGGCCACACGTCACCCAGGAAGCCCGTTAACCCAGAGGCCAAGTGGGGAGCAAGTCCATTAACTGGGCCAGAGCCGTCTTCCAGCAGATCTTGCTCCAGAAGCCCGAGGGAAGGTTGGGGACCAGAGCAGTTTCCTCACAGAAATAGGGTCACAGAGAGTAGAACCTATTGGGGGTGTTCTTGGCAAAGACACTGGGGGGGGGTAATTGGGGGAGGCAGCTCATTTTACAGATGAGGAAACTGAGGCAGACAGGATGAAGTTGCTTGCTCAGGATCTCCCAGCTGTCAAGTGTCTCCTCAGGAAGGGAAGTCCTCCTGCACCACCCAGCCCTTTGTTGCGAGCCCCAGCCTCAGAGGCAGATCTGCCCTTCAGTTTGGCATGGCTCCCTCTGCCATGCTAAATGATAGACTTTTCTTGAGAAAGCCGGCACTGAGGGGCAGCGTTACTGGGTGATTGGGAGCCGGTTCTGCTCCTTGTCCGGTTGCTCTGCTCCCAGGATCCTCATTAGGAGGGTCTGTCCTGGGGATTTCATTCATGGGGGGCACTCGTGGGGCAAGAAGCTCTTCCCGAAGCTCAGAACTTCTCAGAACCTTGGGGAGCCGCCCAGTGCCTTGGGGGAGGGGGGAGGGGTATAACCAGAGGCGGCTCTAGCCACTCGGCCACACTGCCTGCCTCTTAGAGAATGCTCATCCCCTCGATGCTTTATCCCAGGGCTAGGATACGGCATGAGTCAGATCTGCAAAGGCATTATTGAGAGAAGGCAAGAGAAACCCTTCAAAAGCTGGCCATGGCCAACTGTCCTCCCAAGGGGCACCTGTAAGCCGGCCTTTCGTCACTTGGCGGTATCTAAAACGCGCGAGGAGGGGCTTGTGTCCAGTGTCATGATTGCACTCTTTCATTAAATGGAAAATGGTGGTGACCGAGACCCCTTCCTTTACCTTGGATGAAGCCCGATTCTCCCACCCTGGCTCTGCTTGTAGTGAGACAGGCTGGCTTTGAAGTCCATCCTCAGGACGCTGGGAAGTCACCATCATGGTCACGATGGCCAGATAAGGCACTGGGGGCCAAACGCCTGCTCTGGGGTCACCCAGCTGTCGGGGGCCTGCGCTCTCCCCGGCCTGCCCCACAGCCGCCAGAACCGGCGCTCCAGAGAGAGCTGGGGCCGAGGGTGTGCTGAACAAGCATGGGCTCAGCCTTGTATACTCTGAGAGGCAGTGCAGCCAAGGGCCCCCAAGTGGGCCCCGAGGTCAGGAAGCCTGAAGTCAGGAGGCCAGCAGTCAGGAGGTGTGAGGTCAGGAGGCGTGAGGTCAGGAGGCCCCAAGGTCAGGAGGCCCCTGGTCAGGAGACCTGAGGTCAGGAGGCCCCGAGGTCAGGAGGCCCCTGGTCAGGATGTCCCAAGGTCAGGCTCTGCTGCTGACACTCCCTGGCTCTGACTCTGAGCAAGGCCCTGCTTTGGGCCTCCAGCCCCTGGGGTGCTGCAGAGGTGTCGGCAAGGAGGGGATTGTCAGTGACAGACCGGGGCCAGGCCCCTTTCCATCCACTGCATGATTTCATTCCATTCCCACACCCCTGTGAGCAAGGAGCTGTGATTGGAGCCTGTTTTTTAAATGGGGAACTGGAGGCTGAACCCCACGGGCCGACTGTGCTGTGGGGAGCCCTCCCTGCTCGGGGGCACGGCGGGAGGAAGCCCTGCGCCCATCCTCATTCTCCTCTGGGCTCCTCTGAAAAGCCCCGGAGGACAAAGCAAAAACAGGTCAGAGTGGGCGGAAATCCAGATGAACAAGGCCATGGCCAAAGGGCCTTATCCGGGCTCACGCTTCTGAAAGAGCGGCTAAATGCACTCCTGGCTGTGGCTGGGGGAGGGACTCGCCTCCCTCCTTGGTTTTGACTTGGCTAAACCAGGAGCCCCCAGAGTCATAGCCGGTGTGTCTGAGCCAGATTTGAATCCGGCTCTTTCTCCCTTAATCCCAGCCCTGGCTCCATGGAATCTTGTTTGTCCCCTTGCTGGGGCCCGGATGAGCCCAGGGGGGTTCTGGGCCACCTCCAGCTTCAGAGAGCAGTGCCAATGGCCACCAGCTGTCAGCTGCAGCCGCTGCAGGCCTGCTAGTGCCGCCGGGGTCTGACCCCTGGGGAGTCTCCGCGCCTCTTGTCCGGGGGCTATTCAAGGCTTCTTGCTGGCAGGGAGGGAGTCGGGGATGAGCCGGGGGCAGAGCTGTTTTCCAAGGTCCCCTATGTGTCCAGAGCCCCGTGACTGGACTTTGTTGAAACAAAGAAACGCCATAGAACATTGTGTGCTGGGAAATCACCGGCCTCCTTGGGCTGGAGATTAAGCCCTGCCTGACTCACTCCTTGCATTAGAAATCACTGCGATTTGCGCCGAGTCCCAGCCTGCACCAGGTGGACAGCCAGGACTCTCAGCTTGTCCTGGGGGCTCCTTTCAGGGCCCAGCTTTGATCCATACTCCTGGCCTGCAAACCGTAGTTTGGGATCAAAGATTGATCGTGTATGGATAAAGAACATTGTGAATCCCAACTGGTCCAAAATAAATGGCTCCTGACGAATCAGCTTCAGTTTCTGGTGCTTCACCTGAGCTCCTGCTATGCCCCGGAGCCACGGTGGGCTGGGAGAACCTCCCCTTTCTGGAGGAGAAGCCAGGACTCCCCTCGTCCTCAGTGGCAGCTTTGTGTTCTGTGGCTTTCTGCCAGAGGCACCTCCTTGACATGACTCCTCATCTCAGACTTGGGGTCACTGGGCCTTCAGTTCGGAGTCGCTGGGGTGGCGTCATCCTTCACCCCCAAATTTCCAGCCTAGAGTCCTGGTGGAGCCAGCAGGAGCCTGATGCTGGGGGGGGGGGAGAAGGTGATAGCCCCACATTCACATCGCCACCTTGTTTTCCCTGGCCTGGGAAAGCTTTAGTGCCTGTTACGGAACAGCCTTTCCCTTGTTGTGCATCAGAACCACTAAACAAAGCTAATTCCCTCCAGGTTAAGGAAAATATGGCAGGACATTTCAGATAGATTGTCCTCAGGAAACTGCCGCCTTCTGATTATTGAAATGAAATGTCTGCAAATTCAGGGGTTTAGCCAAAAGAACTCCTAAGGGGAAGTTCTGGTAAGATCTCTAATAGTATAGATGGGTATAGGATATACCTTTGAGATCATCTGGTGCAGCTGTGTGGAGCCCAAGGTCCCCACTCAAGGCCGGGCTTTGCCTTTGTGAATGGTGACCTCTGAGGCACAGAGGTTCCATTGCTAGAGCCCTTCACACTTCCCAGGCCCTGGGGGTAGCTGGGCAGGCCCTCCCTGCCCGGGTCACCCCTCTCGGTCACCCTCCCTGCCCAGGTCATCACCTCTCTCTGTCACCCTCCCTGCCCAGGTCACCTCTCGATCACCCCGGCCTCTAAGGTGTAGAACTTGGAGGTGGCCGGCGGTTCCCGGCGTGCACTTGCAGCTTTAATTACCCTGCCTCCCTCAGATAAAGGTCAGCAACACAAAAGCTGGCTTATGTGCGGATGGAACAAGCCAGTTCAGGTCATCTCCACGCTCGTGTCTCTGGCCCAGATCTTTTTAAAAATAAGTCTGGTTGTGCTGAGCCGCGCGCCCTCGGTCTCGGCTGGCCTGGTTTGCTTGGCTTGGCTCGAAGGTGTTGTGGTGATAAACAGTTAGGCCGCACCCGGGGCTGCCCCCGGGACTGGGCGAGACCCCCCTGGGCAGCCGCCGGTCCGGGAGAGCTTTATCGGGGGAGGTTTGGCCACATGTGGCCCCAGCAGGAACTCTGGCCTCGGAGCGTGTTGGTGGGTTAACGGCTTCTGACCTGACAGAGAGATCCCTGGGAAACATTAGGGGCACAGAGCTTCCCTCCTTGCTGGGACTTGAATGGGGGAGGGGGACGGGCCTGGTCTCCCGCAGGGTTCCATTGTCAAGGAAGGTTATTGCAAAGGCCAAGTTGAAAGCAAGATTTCGCCCCATCGTTGTCCGGGTGCTTCATGTGACCCACCAGGGCATCCCCGGAGGGGGGGAGGGGCACAGGAATACTAAAAGATTAAGAACCACTGTGGCGGCCCCCCCCCCCGCCCATCCTGTTGGTTACCAGAAGGAGAAACATTGGACATTAAAGGCGTTTGGGATTATGATTCCTTAAGCCAGGAGCATCAGGCAGAAAGCTTCAGCCCTGGGCAGCCGTCTGAGAGCCCGCTCCCCAGCTTTCATTGTGCGGCGCCCCCCCCAGGGTCTCCCGTGGCTCTTGCCCCCTGGGAGGTGGTCCCGGAGCCGGCTGGGAGCCGGGGGCCGCTCAGGAGCAGGAGCAGGCTCTCCGCAGCGGCCGCCGCAGGGGCTGATGTCAGCGCGCGCTGTCCCAGCCCAGAAATCTGGGCCGCCTGTGGGCCACAATTCCCCGAGTTGATAAGTGGGGCTGGGAAGCTGCAGCGAGCGAGGACAGGTCAGAGAGGCTGATTGATGGGAAGGGGGTGACTTCATGGAAGAGCAGCCGGCCCGCCCGGACGCCCGCGATCTCACGGGCAGGAGAGCGGGAGAAGGGGGCGCCGAGAGGAGCCGGCCGCCCGAGGAGGGCTTGGGGGACCCCAGACGGCGCCGGGGGAAGGCTTCACGTAAGTCCCCCGGGGCTGGGGGCCGGCCGGCGCGGGTTGCCATGGCGCCGGGCCGGGGGGCTGGGCCGGGGCGCAGCGCGGCCGGCTCCAGATGGTGCTGAGCGCCCCGCATCCCGAGGGAGCGGGCGGCGGGCGGCGGGGGGGCGGCTATTGTCCTCCTTTGCCCGCCGCCGCCGCCGCATTCCTGCTGCTCGCGCCCGGCCCGCGCGTCCCCGGCGCCGCCACGCGCCCGCCCCCCGCGCCCCCCGCGCCCGCCGGCGGCTCGCTGCCAGCCCCGCGCGCCCTCCGCTCCGCTCCGCTCCAGCCTCGCGCGTGTGCCCGGCCCGCTGCCCGGCGCTCCGCTCCGCCTCCTCCCCGCCCAGCACCGGCCACCAGCCCCTGCTGCCCCGAAACCGTCCCATCGGCTGCCTGCGCTCGCGGCCCGGCCGGGCCTCCGAGGTAGGGAGGGGGGCGGCCGGGCCGCTTTGTCGGGCCGGGGAGGGGGGGCGGCCGGGACGGGGCCGCCGATGAGCTCCGCTTTGTGCAGCGGCCGAGCCCCAGCTGGCCGGAGCCGGCCGGGGGCGGGGAGGGGCGCGGGGGGCCGAGCCAGCGCCGCGCGGGGCTGACCGGGAGGCTTTTTGCAGGTGGCCCCGGGGTTGCGGTCCCGGGGGCTGGGAGGGCGCGTGCGGCCGCCCTCCGGGAAGGGGGCTGGGCCGGGACCCCTCTGCGAGGGAGCCTGGGGCTTGTGCCGTGGGGGAGGGGGCTGACTGGCCGCCCCCGGTGCCGGCGCGCGTGCATCTCGGGGCCTGCGCTCGGCCCCCTCGGAGCCGGCGGCCGGCGTTGTGGGCAGGCCGGGCCGCGGTGGGAGCGCGGCCGGCCCCCTCTGGGGCAGCAGCTGAGCCAGGGGCACCAAGGAGCCGGCGAAGGCTCGGGCGTCTGCCGCGCCCCGCCGGAGAGGGGGGGGCTGGGCATGGTCCCTCCACCGGGGCGCCGCTGCCCGTGCCGGGGCTTCCGGCGTTCCCTGCTGGGCACCTGGGCTCCAGTTCTGGGAATTCTCCCAAACCGCCCCCCCTCCCCGGGCTCCCGGGGCAGCTTTTCCCAGACGCAGGTTCGCCCCTGCCCCGACCTGCTGCCCAACTCCGGGAGGCTGTTTCAGCAGCCGCCCTCCCCCACCCCAAAGCAGCCCGGGCCAGGAGAACCGGCCGGGTCATGCTCCTGAAAGAAACGTGGGCAGGGAGCTCCAACTTTGGGGCCTCTCGGGACTGAAGGCTTGGGGAGGGAAGGGGAGAGGCTGCGGAGCAGAGGGCATCCACCCTCCCCGTCAGGCCTCGCAGCCCTCCCCTACGCCGTCCCTGCCTGTTCCCTTCCTCTTCCCACCTGCCAGTATCCAAGCGAATAAAAGAGGCCCTTTGCTTCCCAGCTGGCTCAAGCCCTCTGTGCTCCTGCCGGGCCCTCCCCCTGCTCCCCACCTCTCTTAGAGCATCTAGTCCTCCCTGGTGCTGGCTGCCTGGGTCCGCCGTCCCCCCTCCCCCCAGCTCCTCCCTTCTGGTAGGGATCCCATTTTAGACTTCCCAAACTCCATTTCTTTCTCCTTGTCAGATATTCCTGGCTCCGTTTTGGCTCAGGATGTCTCTGGCACATTCCATCGTCACTCTGAATCTTGCAATTGCCCAGACAGAAATTCTGCGCCCATTTGCCGAGGGGACTGAAAGACTAAGATCTGGCCCGAGCCCCAGTTGCAGGGGCCCCCCAGCTCCCGCCTCGGCTCCCCTGAGCAAGATGGAGCAGCTTGCCTTCCTCCTGGCACTCAGATTCCCTTTGCCCAGCTTCAGTTTCCTTCCACATAAAGTGGGCAGAGCAGCACGTTAGTGCTCACCCCAAAGGGTGCTGGGAACCTTGCATGCACGCAAGTCGGGGCTACTCCCCGCTGGCCTTTTCTCAGAACCGGCCTTCACCCTTTCCATTGATTATCCAGTCACTCCACAGACACTTAGCCACATACGCTGGGCCAGGCAGTGAGAGAGGCCACCAACCCCAACTCTGCCCTCAAGGAGCACGGGGAGGGGAGCTGGGGCACAGAGGAGGAGCTGAGAAAATGCAGTGGGGGCACCCGGAGAGCTGCGATGGCCAAGAAAGAACTGAAAGTTGGAGCAAAAGTATTTTGAGGAGAGGGAGAGAGAGAGAAATAAAAGAGAGACAGAGGAGAGAGATAACCAGAACGAGAAAGAGAATGAGAGAGAAATAGAAGAGACAGAGAGAATGAGAGAGAAATAGAAGAGACAGAGAGAAATAGAAGGGAGACAGAGAAAGAGAATGAGAGACAAATAAAAGAGACAGAACGAGAGAGAATGAGACAAGAGAGAAAAAAGACACAGAGAAAGAATGAGGGGGAAAAGAGAATGAGAGAAAAATAGAAGAGAGAATGAAAGGAAGAAGAGAGACAGAAAGAGAGATAAATGGAATACAGAGAGAGAGAACGAGAGAGAATGAGACAGAAATAGAAGGGAGACAGAGAAGAGAATGAGAGAGAAGGAAAGAGAAAGAATGAGGGGGGAGAGAGAACAAGAAAGAAATAGAAGTGACAATGAAAGAGAAATAGAATGAGAGACAAATAGAAGATAAAGAGAATGAGAGAGGAAATGAGACAGAAATAAAAGAATGAGAGAGAGAAGGAAAGAATGAGGGGAGAGAGAGAAATAGAAGAGATAGAATGAAAGAGAAGAGACAGAGAAAGAAAGAGAACAAGCGAGAGAAGGAAAGAGAGAAAGAATGAGGGGGGAGACAGACAGAGACTGAAAGCAACCGACAGCCTTTTCCCTAAGGCTGGGAGGTTGGCTCTCTGGCAAGGCTGGCCACGAAGAAGAAAAAGAAGAAAAATGGTGTCTGCAAACAGGAGCCCGGGGACGTGGAGGAGGGGGGCACACACGTGGAAGCTCAGAGACGGGGTGAGGGGTGCACTTGGCAACCCCAGCATCAGCCTTGCCAGAGAGCCAACCTCAATCACTGGGGTGTTGTTCGGGTGGAAGTGTGCCTGAAACTGCCAGGAGGTGGAATTAGCTGTGGCTGTAAGAGTTTAAGCTACTCAGTCCCAGCCCCGAGGTTGATGGCTAAGAATAAGGTGCTGGTGATCCTGTAATCTGGATTAGCCGGTGTGCCCTGGCAGAGTCCGCCCAGCGGGCGGTTTCTTGAGAACCACCCACCCGGGCGACGCACAGGCCAAGGGCCCCTAGAAGAGCGGGCATGTGGTTCGGGGAGGAGGGATAGGATGCGGGCATCCTGGGAAATGGGAGGACGGGGCTGAAAATCCAACAGTGAAAGCCAACAATTTTTCTCGGATACAGGTTTAACCCTGCCCTGCATGCTGCCTGTCATTCCCACAGAGAGCTCAAGACATGTAAACACAGGCACAGAAAGAGCTTGGGACTGCCTGGAAACAGAATTTTGTGAGGAAAAGCCAGAGCTCTGAGTAACACGCATCCAAGGGGGCTCTGGAAGCTGGAGAAGCAGGGAGCCGAGGGCCCGGGGACGTGGAGGAGGGGGGCACACACGTGGAAGCTCAGAGACGGGGTGAGGGGTGCACTTGGCAACCCCAGCATCACCCCTGGGAGACCCCAGCCCTGTTGGGGCGGAAGGGCTGCTGGCGGGTATTACTAAGGAACCAGCATTTGCCTCGTTAAGCTCCTGCCGTGTTCCCACTAGCTCCGTGCTGGGCGCCAGGGAGACAGGGACAAAAACCGGGGGAGCCGCTCCCCTTAGGGAAGCCACGCGCTGCTGGCACCAAACAGCCCCGAACACAGATGAGGAAATAAAAAACCACAGGTGAAGAAAATTAAGTAAAGGTCAAAATGATTAAAGGTCACGTAGGGAGCCTGGTGAGGGCACTTGCTCAGAAGAGGGGAAATCAGGACAGGCTTCCTGTAGGAAGTGACACTTCAGGGATCCCAGAGGGTAGAAGTGAGCAAGCCTTGCAGCGCCAGGAACATGCAACCGCTCCTTAGCGGGCGCTCCACATCCAGTGTCTCATTTAATCTTCACAGCAGCCTTGTGAGGGTGACCTTTTTACCACAGAGAAAACCAAGGTGAGTGACCTGACCAGGATCATGGAGCTATGGAGGCCCAAGGCAGGATTAGAACTCGGGGCCAGACCTGGCCAGGACCCACAGGGCTAGAGCTGATTGGCTCTTGGGGCCAGATGAGGAAAGCTATGATGCTGTGGTCGGGGGCTGAGAAGCCACTGGGCCCCAGGACTTCCTGACGCCAAATCCGGATTCATTGATATCTATGTTTCCATCTCGTGGGTATCTGTGGTTGTTCCCAGGGGGCGGCAGCTTCTTGCAGGAAGGAGCTGACTTGTTCTGGTCTGAGCACGGTGCTGGGCGGGGGCCCTAGGGATGCAGGGCTTTCAGGGCCACAGGCGTTTGAGTTCCACCGAGTCACAGTAGGGAGCCATGGGGGCTTCTTGGGCGCCGAGGGGAAGCGACCTGGCCTCTCTGAGTTGGGAGTTGGGATGTCTGGGCCCACTCGAGTCCCTTGTGAGCCAGGGGGAGGGTCCTTCTCCCCTCTCCAGGGCCCTCCTTCTTTCCTCAGCCCGTTGCAGCAGAGCAGGGCCCCCAGCAGGAGCTGCTGCAGAAGTGTCCCGCAGCCAGGTTTCCCCTGGCCTCTGCTTCTCTGCTCTGAGAAAGGGAGCAGAGGAGGGAATGAGCCCTCTGCTTGATGGGTGAAGGGAGACAGCCGGGGTGGGGGGCGCCCACTCAGGGGCCCTAGGCACACAGTTAAGAGACGAGACCGGAAAGCTGTGTCTCCAAATCTGGGGTCCTGAGGCCAGAGGAGCATGGGGTTCTACTGCTGTCAGGGAGACCAACCCTAAGCTTGGAGTGGTCATTGCTCCAGAGTTCCAGCCCAGCTTCAGCCACCTAACCCCCTGTGTGAGCTTGGGCAAGTCACTTCTCCAGTTGGAACCTCAGTTTCCTCATCTGTAAAATGGAGAGCTCTCTGCGGCCCTTTTTAGCTCTCAGCATGTGGGTGCTCTTAGAAGTTAGACCAGTTCTGGGGAAAAAACCAAACCAAAACAAAAACCAGAGCCAGGGTTGATGATTGACTGACAAGAGAAAGACAAAGTTTCTGTGGAGGAGTTTGGGGGCGGGACCCAGAGCAGCCGGTACTAAATGGTTTGTTGGAGGGAGGGTTCCTTCCAGTGGGAAAGACTTCTTGGAGGGGGCCACGTTGGAGCCTTGTAGGGAGATCCAGGAGTGGGGGTAGGGGGCAGAACACTCCAGGCTTGGGAGAAAATGGGGCCAGGGCATGCTCTAAACCCACATGTGAGAGGTCCTGGGAGAAGGACTCTGGGAGGCCCTGTCAATAGCCCCACAACAGGAGCCCCCAGGGAACGGCCGGCAGGGAGAAACGGCACAGGGCTCCTCTGGCCCACCCAGCGGGCGCCCAGAGCCCCAGCCTTGGGGAGGGGTTTTTCCAGGAGCAGGGGGGGGCAGGTCAGCAGGGTCTGACCCCACTGGGGGCCACCCCTGCCCCGCCTTCCACAGATGGAGCAATCTCAGTCCTAGCACTGGGGGCAGAACCAACCCCCCGTAGTCACTGGGCCGGTGCTCAGAACTTCTGTAGCCATAGGAGAAGAAAGGGCCAGCTCACTGAGCTAATCCAGAACCCCAGGGGGCCTTGCAGGAGACCTAGAAACTGGAAGCTCTTCCCCTTCCAGTTGGGATCTGTCAAGACCATCACGGGGCTCAGGGTGGAACAAGGCCAGAAGCCAAGGCGGGGTCATGGGTGGGGGCTAGTCTCCCCATCCAGACACAGGGGCAGGGCCAGATAGAGCTAGAGCAGGTGGAGGGGTGGGGCCTGGCACAGGCCCTGAATCCAGACATTATTAAATATTTATTTATTGTTAAATTATTAAATATTTAAATAAATAATTATATTAAATAATCCTGAGATTAGAAACATGACTAAATAAAAAAAAAAAACCTAAACAGGGGCAGCTAAGGGGCGCTGTGGATGGAGTACCAGCCCTGAAGTCAGGAGGACCCGAGTTCAAATGTAACCTCAGACACTTAACACTTCCTGTCTGTGTGACCCTGGGCAAGTCACTTAACCCCAATTTCCTTAGGTGTGTGTGTGTGGGGGGGGGAAATTAAATAAAAAAACCCAAGACTAGACCCAAAAGGAGACAACAAAGGCAATTACCTTCAAGAGTGCCTGCCTGGAAGACATGAATTAGGTTAAAAATTGCAATTAGACCTCCTGGGAAGAATAATAAAAGGAAAGAAATAGCTCAGCACACCCTAGAGAATGAAGCAAACAGAATTTGGTGTTTCTATGACATAGCAAGAAATGTTTAAGGCAAAGGACTGAAAAATTTAAAAATTTATAAAATATCTACCATCAAAAACAATTGACCTGGAAAACTGGAGAAATAATTGGAGACTCATTAGACTCTCTGAAAATCATGACAAAAAATAAATTGAATATTATAATATTCATTCTATTATATGAAATCGTAAGATTTCAAGGAATCATAAAAGAGAACTGCCCAGATCTATTAGAAGAGGACAGATTAAAAATTGTCATGTCCAAAAGACGCCCCAAATTGTCAACACTTAGAAATGTCACCGGCAAGATCCGTAGCTTCCAGGTTTAAAAGAAATACCTGAGTAAATAGCCAGAAAGGAATTCAGGTGTCAAGGAAGCACAGCCAAGAGCACACAAGACTATGATACAGCCACCACCAAGGAGAAAAAATCTTGGAACGTGACACTCTCAAAGGAAAAGCGTACAGCCAAAGGCACGGAGGCAGGAGACAGCTGTGATTGAACGGAACAGCTAGTAGCCCAGTTGCCTGTCATGTAGACGGCATGAAGAAAAGGAATGCGTAAATGAACCTAGGATGAGAGGCCGAGACCAGGATGTAAAGGGCTTTAAGTACCAAATAGAGGTGTTTGCAATTCATCTTAGAGGCAATAGGGATCTAGAAAGCTTTTTTTCATCGAGCTCTAACTTTTAAAGGGAATTTTCAATAGAATTTAATTTTCCAAATACATGTAAAGATAGTTTTCATTTTTGTAAAATTTTGTGTTCCAAATTTTATTCCTTCTCCCCTTACCTCCCCCTTCCCCAGAATAGCAAGCCGTCTGATGTAGGTTAAGGGCTTTAAATGCCAAATAGAAGTGTTTGCAATTTATCCTAGAGGCAATAGAGATTCAGAGAAGCTTCTTTTTTCTTTTCCTTCTTTCCTTCCTTTCTTCTTTCTTTCCTTCTTTCCTTCTTTTTTCTTTCTTCCCTTCTTTCTTCCTTCCTTTCCTTCTTCCTTCCTTCCTTTCTTTTTTCTTTCCTTTCTTCCTTTTCTTTCCTTCTTTCCTTCCTTTCCTTCCTTCCTTCTTTCTTTCTTTCCTTTCTTTCTTCCTTTCCTTCTTTCTTCCTTCCTTCCTTTCTTTCTTCTTTCTTTCCTTCCTTCTTTCCTTCTTTCTTTCTTTTTCTTTCTCTCTCTTTCTTTCTTAGCTTCTTGAATAGAAATAGGGCTTTTGGTTGGATATTCCTAACCTGAAGGACTCCATCAGAGTTTCTTTACTTTTAGACTTTCCAAGGATTGGTTGCTTCCCATTCAGACTTCATAAATAGATAGATCCATCATGTGAATTCTCATTGCTGTCAATCCCATGCCTCCAGCACCCTTTGTTCAGAGTGATTCAACCCTCGCCTGATGGTGATTTCTGTGTCAATATTTATAGATCAAATTCAGAGGGTACAGGCCTAGGATCTGTGGTGGACTTGGGGGAGAAAAAGCAATCTTAGAGCTCTCTTCCCTGCCCAGGCTTGGGTAACCCTCTGCTGACAGATGAAATAGGGGCTTCCCAAACAGCCCTGCCTCATAAGCAGTAGAATGGAAGGGATCAGGTCCCTAACAAAGAGAGTCACCTGTCTGCCTGTGCATGCTGTTGTCTGATATCTTCCCCACGTCCCACACAGCCTGTTCAAATGACAGTCCTTTCTCTTTATGTTTCCTGTTACCCTGGCTCCAACTTTTTTTTATACTTTCAATAGTATTTAATTTTCTAAATACGTGTAAAGCTACTTTTCAACATTTGTTTTTATAAGAGTTTGTGTTCCAAATTTATTTCCTCCCTCACCTTCCCCAAGACAGCAAGCAATCTGATAGAGATTAAATATGCGCAATTCTTTTAAAATATTTCCAAATTTGTCATGTTGTGCAAGAAAAATCAGACCAGAAAGGGAAAAAGGGGGGAGACACCGGGCTGCGATCCACATTCAGTTCTCTCTGTAGAAGCAGATGGCACGTTCCATCACAAATTTAGTGGAATTGCCTGATTGAGAAGAGCCATGTCCAGCACAGTTGACCGTGACATAATTGTTTTTACTCTGTTCAGTGTTCTCTGGTTCTGCTTGCTTCACTCAGCAGCAGTTCGTGTAAGTCTCTCCAGACTTTTCTGGAATAAGCCTGCCCAGCTCCAAGTTTGGTCTCTTTCTCACGTTTGGGCAGCCTTGGGGCAGCGCTGAATCATGAGGGTGGGAAGAATAAGGTCCCAAATTTGGGGTTTGGGGGGTACCTCCCTGGAGCCGACTTGTTGCTCCATGGCTCACCCCGACACAAAGCTTTCTCCGAATCCCCTTGGGCTGCTCGTGTGAGTCGCCACCGCCATCACCCCTTCTCCTCTTCCTCAGATCACTTCTCTTTACTTATCTGCCGTCTCCCAGCTCCATAAAGGCAGGAACTGTTTTCTCTTTGAGCGCTAGAATCGACTGTGACATGTGGCATGTATTAGGCCTTTGATCCGTGTTTGAATCAAGTTGATGGTTCATATTGGACTTTTGTTGGGACCGTCTGATGAACTAGCAGGGGTGGAAAAAAATCCAAGTTTGTTTTGAAGAAAAAAATATTTGTTTGAGTCAAGTCCTCAATAGCTCTGGCAGGACCACAGAGGTCATAATGTATTGACTTATCAGCATCATAGGCCTGGGATCCTAGAATGAATGTTAAAAATATTTTTGCTCGTAATTGGGGGGAAAAATAAAACATTATTTTAAAAAATCAAAGTAAGGACAGATCCTCCACAGATTGTAGGGCTAAGGGCCTTTGGTTTCCAGTTCTTCTTGCCTGTGGGAACCCCAGGTCCATTGGACTCTGGGGACTGGGCTTTCTCCAGTCCCAGAAACCTCCTGGAGCCACCTCCTCACTGCTTTGCCCCATGGAAGAGTTGTCGCCCCCATCCCTCACCTTCTGGGTTTTCTGTTTTTTTCCTCTCCTTGGCCCCAGTGGCCCCTCCATCCTTGTTTTGGTGGGGGCCCGAAGGATGTTTGTTTTTTGGTTTAGTATGATGATGATGAGATGATGAATGACACAGAGATGACTGCTGCAAACAGATTTAAAGAGAATTGGGAGGCTGGGGATGCAGGGATGGGGAGATGGGAGAGAACAAATAGATGGAGGGAAAAGGGGGAAAGTGAGGCCCGGGAAAGGTTGATAAACGGGCCCTGGTTTTAAACCAAAGTTTGGGGGCCCTGCCGGGGCCCGGGGGGTTTTGTGGGTTTGGGGCAATTGGGGTAGGAGGGGGGAGTGTCCCCGGGTTTCCCGCCGGCCCGGGTGGGTGCGCCCTCCCCGGGGCTGGGGATGGGGGCCGTGGTCCTGCTTGGCGTGGGTCCCTGGGGAGAAAAGCGGGGGGCGTTTGGGTTTTAGCCGGGCCTCCCGACAGGGGCAAGTTTCGGGAATTTTGGGGGGGAGGGGAAATCCTGAAAGGGCCCCGGGGGGTGTGTTTCCCGCTCCCTGACCTGTAAGAAAGGAGCCTTAGGGGTGGGCCCAGTTGGGTTTCCTTCCCCGGATAGGGATTTTTCCCCTTACCCTTTTTCCCGCCCTCCCCTCAATAGGTTGAGGGTTTTTTCCCCGTTTTGGTTTAAAGCCGGAGACCAGTTGGAGGGGGTTTTGTTTTGGGGTGGTGACCCCACCAAAGTACCCTTTCCCCACCTGTTTTGGTTTTGGTTTTGGGAGAGCAGGGAGGTCCAACAGGGGTAAGTCCAAGGAGACGTGGGAATTGTTTCCTTGTGCCAATTGGTTTGTTTGTCCTGAGGTTGGAGCCGGGAGGTCAGGGGATGGGAAAGGGAGCCCGGGGTGGGTTGGCTGTGGCAGAGTCGGAGCAGGGGAGCCCGGGTCCCAGGTTTTCGGTCTGGTCCGTCTGTCTGCTGGGGAGGGGCCCAAAGCGTGAGGGCCCCAGGCCAGGGCCGGGCTCTGCCAAGGGAGACAGAGGTGGGTGGAGCAAGAGCCACAAAGGGGTGTGTGTGTGGGGGTTCCCCATTGCCCTTCCCAAACCCCAAAGGGAAGGGGAGGGGTTCCGGGCTGGTGGGAGGTGGGGGTGTTGGAGGCTCTCCGCTGGGAAAGCCTGGGAGAGGGGTGGGGGGGAAAGGGGAGACCAGGGCAAGGGGTCCTGAAGAAGGGGGGGTGGGAGGGGTCCCAGAGGAGGGGTTGGGGTGAGGGTCCCCCAGGGGCCCGGCCCGCCCCAGTCGGCCCCCCCGCCCCTGCCCTGAAGTTGTTGAGTTCTTGTGCCTGCCAGCCTACCAGGTGTTTTGGGGGGAGGCAAGAGAGAGAAGCCAGGGGGTCCTTGTGGCCCGCCCCGTAAAAGACCGGGTTGATGAGGGGCAGCCACGGGGTCAGGGCAACATGAAGGGAAGGGCTGGGCGGGCCTGGGAGCCTGGGGTGCATGAGGAGGGGGGGCCCCGGGAGCCCCGTCCCCGCCGCCTTATTAACCCTGCCCAGACCGGTGAGGGGCCGCCGCAGTGCAGGAGGGTCCCGGCCGGGGTGGGGAGGGAGAGGGTGTGGGGTGAGTGTGTCTGTGTGTGAGAGTGAGAGAGAGTGTGTGTGTGAGAGTGAGATTGTGTTTCTGTGTGTGAGTTTGAGAGACAGTGTGAGTGTGTGTGTGAGATTGTGTGTCTGTGGCGGGGGGGGCTATGCTTGTGAGTGTGTGTGAGCGAGAGTGAGAGATTGAGGTGGGCGGGAGGTGATGGTTGTGACAGCGGGCGGGGAGGGGACAGAGAGGGGCTGACTAGAGGGAAGGGGGGGACCGGGAAGGGAGAGGAGGGAGGAGGAAGCGTTTATGTGGCACCTGCTGGGAGCCCTTTCCAAACGCCACTAAGGGTTCCCCGGGCTGTCGGGGGAAGGGCCCCGTTCCGGTCCGAGGGCAGGAAGGCGCCCCAAGAATAGCTGGGGGGGGGGGGGAGTGGGGGCTTCCGGGTGTGGTGGCTGACTGTGGGTCAGGAGACACTGGGGGAGGAATTGGGGGCGCCATGTGCCCCGCTGCCTTGGGACCCAGCCCTGCTGCCGGACCCCGGGGGAGACGGGGGGGGCGCGACCCAGGTTCCCCGGGGGCCCTGGGGTGTTGGGGCCTGCGGCTTTCCGGCCCCCTCCCCTTCCGGGTGCATCTGTTGGCTGGCTTTTTCCCTTGTTCCCCGGCTGCCTGGTCCGCCCAGCTGCGAGGGGCCCCGGGGCCCAAAGGGAGAGGCAGAAGGGGGAGGAGGACAACTCGGGGGCTCTGGATGGGGAGGGTCATGGGAGCATTTCAGTGCAAGCCGGGCGGGGGGGGGGGGGGACCAGGATGTGACAGCTGGGACCGTTAACTTAGGGGGAAGGGTCCTTGGAGGGGAAATTGAGGCTCAGAAGTGAAGGTCAGAGAGCTGGGAAGGATTAGGGCTGTGTTGGGTCCCCAGGGCACCTCGTGGGCACTCAGACCTTGGAGAATGACTCGAGGGTGACCCTTGACTTTACTTCCCCAACCCTCAAAGACAGGGAGGGGCTCGGGAAATAGTGGTGTCTGGAACCAGGCACTCCGCATGAAGCCCGGGAGAGGGCATCCGGGGCCCACAGCTGGCTGGCGCCCTCCTCCGGGACCTTCTGACCACACCCTCCATAATTGGAGGGCAGAGACCTTGACTCCTGGGCCTCAAGGTGTGATTATCCCCATTTGGCAGATAAGGAGACTGAGGCTCAGGAAGATGAATGGCCTCTGCTGACCCAGGGCACCGGCTTCCCATGTTTCTCCTGCTCCATTACTCCTCCCTTGGTCTCTCCATGAAGCTTATTCCTTTCCCCTTCAATCATTTTTATTTACAAGATCATCCACAAACATTTATTAGGTGCCTGCTGCACGCCAGGCACCATGCAGGGCACTGAAAGTGGTTTCTACTCTCAGGGAGCTTCTCTTCTGTAGAACTGGGGGAGATGGACACACAGAGTCAGGGGTCTGGGGTTCAGACTTGCCCGACCACCAAATGAATGAGTCATTTAGCCGCGTGCTGCCGTGGGGGCCGCGCTTGGGACCCAGAGGGATAGTTGTCGGGGGCCACCCCCGCACCGAGCCCCATCAGAGGCCCACTCAGGGTCCCAGTCTCTTCTTTTCCAGAATGATAGGGCTGGGCCCCCCGGGTGGGCTGAGGTCCCCGCTGACTCCTTGGGGGGCACGGCCCTGGGGTTGGGGTGGGGTTGGGATGGGCCGGGCCGCTGCAAGCCCCTCTTGGTGCCCACAGATGAGCGGGAGGCGGTGCAGAAGAAAACGTTCACCAAGTGGGTCAACTCCCACCTGGCCAGGGTGCCGTGCCGCGTGGGCGACCTGTACAACGATCTGCGCGACGGGCGCAACCTCCTGAGGCTGCTCGAGGTGCTCTCGGGAGAGATGCTGGTGAGTGCCCCGGGAGTGCCCCTCCCCCCATTGGGTCTCTGGGGAGGGGGAGCGCCTCGTCCCCCCACCTACACCCTCCCTGTCCTACAGCCGAAGCCCACCAAAGGGCGCATGCGCATCCACTGCCTGGAGAACGTGGACAAAGCCCTGCAGTTCCTCAAGGAGCAGAAGGTGCATCTGGAGAACATGGGCTCCCACGACATTGTGGACGGCAACCACCGCCTGACGCTGGGCCTGGTCTGGACCATCATCCTCCGCTTCCAGGTACCCTCCGGCTCCCCCCCCACACCGGTGCCCCCCGTCCCTCCCTAGCAGGGAGGGGCCCCCTGCATCTGAGCCAGTCTCCACCGTGAGCGCCCGCATCGAGGCCCGGCTCGGCCCCTCCCGCCCCCTTCCTCTCTCTGAGAGCCCCCTCCGCCCCCCAGATTCAGGACATCAGTGTGGAGACCGAGGACAACAAGGAGAAGAAGTCGGCCAAGGACGCGCTTCTGCTCTGGTGCCAGATGAAGACGGCGGGGTGAGGAGAGGCAGCTCCGGGGCTGGGGTGGGAGGGGGGCAGCAGGAGCCCCCACTGACGGCTGCTCTTTGGCCCCCGCTCACAGGTATCCCAATGTCAACGTGCACAACTTCACCACCAGCTGGAGAGATGGCCTGGCCTTCAACGCCATCGTGCACAAACACCGGTGGGTGGGGAGCCCGAGCAGGCTGGGGGGGTGGGGGCTGAAGGAGGGCCCTGGCTGGACAGCAGAGGGATAGGGGCGGGGCAGGGAGCACAACAGGACGAGGCAGGGTGGGAAGCACGGTGGGACAGGGGCAGGGCAGGGAGCATGGTGGGATGGGGGCGGGGTGGGGAGCACGGCACCTCAGGGAGGGCCCGCCCCACTTTTCACACTCTCGCCGGTCCCTCTCCCCACTCTGTCCAGGCCAGACCTGTTGGAGTTTGACTCGCTGAGAAAGTGCAACGCTCACTACAACCTCCAGAACGTCTTCAACCTGGCCGAGAAGGAGCTGGGGCTCACCAAGCTGCTGGACCCCGAAGGTGGGCAGGAGGGGGACGGCCCCTGCTATGGCCCGTCCCCCAGGCCTGAGGGCTCGTGCCCCCACAGGCCCCAACAAGGGAGAGTTCTATGGGGCGGGAGCGTAACCAAGGCCGGCTTCCCCAGCCTCCTCCCAGGCTTTCTGTATCCCGACGCTGCCAGAGCCGGGGCCCCTAATGCAGCCGGGGCCCCTAATGCAGCCGGGCCAGCGAAGCCGTCTCCCCATGGGGGCCACGATCGCTGGTCTGCCTGGCCCCGCCCAGCCCCGCTGGGCCACATCCCTCTGGGTCCCGCTGGGGTTCCAGAAGGCTGCAGCGCCCCGGGGCCCCCCGGCCATGGCCGAGGCCGGCTGACGTCCTGGTGACGCCAGGCTCCTTCCCTGAGGCTGTCGGGTCCGTTGCTTCTCCTCTGAACCGCTCAGGCTCTGGGGCTGGGACAACAATCTCTGCCCCGTGACCTTTCTACCTGAACGGCTTAATTGCCAATTTGACCCACGAAGGCCACCTGGAAGGTCGGGCTTTCTCAGGAGGTGGGGGCAGGAGGGCCCCGAGGCCCCACTCACGGACACGGGCCCTCCTCTTCCCCAGATGTGAACGTGGACCAACCTGATGAAAAATCCATCATCACCTACGTGGCCACTTACTACCACTACTTCTCCAAGATGAAGGCCCTCGCCGTGGAAGGCAAGCGGATTGGCAAGGTAGGCCCCGGGCCAGGAGGGGCCCCTGTCCTGGGAGGGGACCCTGAGCCAGGAGGGGACCTGGGCCTGGAAGGGGTTGAGGCCTGGAGGGGGCTTGGGCCAGAAGGAGGCCCTGGGCAAGGAGGGGGCCCAACATTGAGGGTGGCCCCGGGCTGGGGGGGCTACGGGGACGGCTTCTGGGAAGCGTGGCACTTCCTGCCGGGGTCGCAGACGGTGAAGGCGCCTCCCGGCCCAGGTGCTGGACTATGCCCTGGAAGCCGAGCGCCTGGTGGAGAAGTACGAGTCCCTGGCCTCGGAGCTGCTGCAGTGGATCGAGCAGACCATCGTGACCCTCAACGACCGGCAGCTCGCCAACTCCCTGAGCGGTGTGCAGAACCAGCTGCAGTCCTTCAACTCTTACCGCACCGTGGAGAAGCCGCCCAAGTAAGCCGGGCCCCGGCCACAGGCGGGCCACAGAGGGGAGCCCCCCGCGCCCGGGCCCCGTGGCCTGAGCTCCCTCATCCCTTCTCCCAGATTCACCGAGAAAGGGAACTTGGAAGTTCTGCTCTTCACCATCCAAAGCAAACTTCGTGCCAACAACCAGAAGGTGTACGCCCCGCGGGAGGGCCGGCTGGTCTCGGACATCAACAAGGTTGGTCTGCCCGACCCCCACCCGCTCGGCCTGGAGTCGGCTTCCTCGGGCTCCTGGCAAGCAGCCTAGGTCTCCCCTGAATGGGCCAGTCCTGGGACCCTGCGCATCCCTCCCTCCCCTCCGCGTCCCTCCCCCCCACCCCTCCATGTTCCCCCCTCCCCTCTGCATCCCTCCCTCCCTCCCTCCCCTCCCTCTGTGTCCCTCCCTCCCTCCCTCCCGTCCGTTGCCGCTGACCAGGCCCGGCCCTCGCAGGCTTGGGAGCGGCTGGAGAAGGCGGAGCACGAGCGGGAGCTGGCGCTGCGCACCGAGCTGATCCGCCAGGAGAAGCTGGAGCAGCTGGCCGCGCGCTTTGACCGCAAGGCCGCCATGCGGGAGACCTGGCTGAGCGAGAATCAGCGCCTGGTGGCCCAGGTCAGTGGGTCAGGAAAGGGGCCAGGGCGGGCGGGAGAAGGGCCCCCGGGATCCCTCAGGCACTGGCCGTCTAAGGCAGTCGGCTGCCGGCGGGGGTGGGGGGATGCAGGGGTCTCAGGGCTCCTCTCCCACCCCACAGGACAACTTTGGCCTGGAGTTGGCGGCCGTGGAGGCCGCGGTGCGGAAGCACGAGGCCATCGAGACCGACATCGTGGCCTACAGCGGGCGCGTGCAGGCCGTGGACGCTGTGGCTGCCGAGCTGGCCGCTGAGCGCTACCATGACATCAAAAGGGTGGCGGCCCGCCAGCATAACGTGGCCCGGCTGTGGGACTTCCTGCGGCAGATGGTGGCGGCTCGGCGTGAGCGGCTGCTCCTCAACCTCGAATTGCAGAAGGTCTTCCAAGACCTCTTCTACCTCATGGACTGGATGGAGGAGATGAGGGTACGTGGGGGTGCAGGGCCCAGGGCGGGGACGGAGGGCCAGGGGGGACCCAGACCCCACGGGCCAGAACGGCTGGCTCTGGTGGGACCAGGCCCAGCCCGCAGGCCCGGCGGGGGGAGGTGCCAGCCCCCACATGCTGTGTCTCCGTGCCAGGGCCGGCTGCAGTCTCAGGACCTGGGCAAGCACTTGGCCGGGGTGGAAGACCTGCTGCAGCTGCACGAGCTGGTGGAAGCCGACATTGCCGTGCAGGCCGAGCGGGTCCGGGCCATCAGTGCCTCGGCGCTCCGCTTCAGCGACCCCACGGCAGGTGAGAGGCCGGGGGTGCCGCAGAGGGAAGCCAGGGGCCACAGAGAGTGCGGGGACACTAAGGGCCCCTCCCCTCTGCCCTCCTCCGCAGGCTACAAGCCCTGCGAGCCCCAGCTGGTGTCCCAGCGTGTGGAGGCCCTGCAGCAGAGCTACGAGGGCCTGTGTGAGCTGGCCGCCACGCGCCGCGCACAGCTGGAGGAGTCGCGCCGCCTCTGGCGCTTCCTCTGGGAGGCGGGAGAGGCGGAGGCCTGGATCCGGGAGCAGCGGCATCTCCTGGCCTCAGCCGAGCCCGGCCGGGACCTCACGGGCGTCCTGCGCCTACTCAGCAAGCACGCGGCCCTGCGGGACGAGATGAGTGGCCGCCTGGGGCCCTTGCGGCTCACGCTGGAGCAGGGGCGGCAGCTGGTGGCCGAGGGCCACCCAGGAGCCAAGCAGGCGGCGGCACGTGGGGCTGAGCTGCAGGCCCAGTGGGAGCGCCTCGAGGCCCTGGCGGATGAGCGGGCCCGGGACCTGGCTCAGGCCTCCAGCCTGCACCAGTTCCTGGCTGAGGCTCATGACATGGAGACGTGGCTGGTGGACGCCCTGCGCCTGGTGTCCAGCCCGGAGCTGGGCCACGATGAGTTCTCCACCCAGGCCCTGGCCAAGCAGCACCGCGCCCTGGAGGAGGAGATGCGCAGCCACAGGTCCGCCCTGGACGCGCTGAGGGAGCAGGCCGCGGCCCTGCCGGCCGCTGTGGCCCAGGCCCCCGAGGTGCAGGGCTGGCTGCCCGCGCTGGAGCGCCGCTACCAAGAGCTGCAGGCGCGAGCCGGTGAGCGGGCCCGGGCCCTGGAAGCCGCCCTCGCCCACTACACCATGCTCAGCGAGGCCAGCGCCTGTGGGCTCTGGGTGGATGAGAAGGAGCAGTGGCTCAACGGGCTGGCCTTGCCCAAGCGCCTGGAGGACTTGGAGGTGGTCCAGCAGAGGTAAGCCCCCCACCTGGGACCCGACTTGCCCCTCACGCCCCCCACACACCCTCCCTGGCCCCTCCCCGCAAACTTTGAGAACCACATGAGTGACGGTTAGCACCTGACCCAGGGTGGACAGCAATGGATGGGAACCTGCCCCTGCCTCTCCTTTCCAAGCGGCCCTGACCCCCCAGTTCCTGGGGCAGGGGGAGAGCTGGGCCCGGGTACTGCCAGTCCCAGGAGCTGGGCCTCCGCTCTTGCCTTGGGCAGGTTTGAGACTCTGGAGCCTGAAATGAACGCCCTGGCTGCCCGGGTGGCCGCGGTCAACACCATCGCCCAGCAGCTGCTGGAGGCCGAGCCGCCCGGCAGGGACAGCATCCTCGCCACCCAGAAGCAGCTCAACCAGAGGTGAGGGCCTGGGGACGGGGGCGGGGCAGGAGTGGGGAGGGGGTGCTGGGGGCCACGCTCACAGACAGCCGCCCCCCCCCCCCAAGGTGGCAGCAATTCCGGACTCTCGCCGATGGCAAGAAGGCGGCCCTGACCTCCGCCCTGAGCATCCAGAACTACCACCTCGAGTGCACGGAGACCCAGGCCTGGATGAGGGAGAAGATCAAAGTGATCGAGTCCACGCAGGGCCTGGGCAACGACCTGGCCGGAGTCCTGGCCCTTCAGCGCAAGCTGGCTGGCACCGAGCGGGACCTGGAGGCCATCGGGACCCGAGTGGGGACGCTGGCGCAGGAGGCACATGCCCTGGCCGCCAGCCACCCTGCACAGGCCCCTGCCATCGAGGCCCGGTTGCATGAGGTCCAGGAGGGCTGGGAGGGCCTGCGCGCCACCATGCGGCGCCGGGAGGAGTCACTGGGCGAGGCGCGGCGGCTGCAGGACTTCCTCCGGAGCTTGGATGACTTCCAGGCGTGGCTGGGCCGGACCCAAACCGCTGTGGCCTCTGAAGAGGGGCCGGCCACGCTCCCCGAGGCGGAAGCCCTACTGGCCCAGCACGCGGCCCTGCGCGACGAGGTGGGGCGGGCCAAGGGCGAGTACGGCCGCCTCCGCGCCGTGGGGGAGGAGGTGACGCGCGACCAGGCCGACCCCCAGTGTCTCTTCCTGCGGCAGCGACTCGAGGCCTTGGGCACCGGCTGGGAAGAACTGGGCCGCATGTGGGAGAGCCGCCAGGCCCGGCTGGCCCAAGCCCACGGCCTGCAAGGCTTCCTGCGGGACGCTCGGCAGGCCGAGGGGGTGCTCAGCAGCCAGGTGAGACGGTGCGGGGAGCGAGGAGGGGGCGGCAGAAGTGGGGCCGAGGGTCCAGGCCGGCCAGGAGAGAGGAGGCGGGGGAAGAAGGGAGCCACAGCTTGCTGCGTTCCAGCTCCCTCGCCAGTCAGGGAGGGGGAGGGCAGGCCGGATGCGGAGGCCCCTCTCGCACCTGTGCCCACGCTGCCTCCTCATCCCCAGACTGGCTCCTTTCCCAGAAGCCCCTACCCAGGTTTCCCAGGCCCGAGCAGCTGCTGACTTCTCTCCTTCCCCCAGGAGTACGAGCTGTCTCACACTGAGATGCCAGGGACCCTGCAGGCGGCCGACGCTGCCATCAAAAAGCTGGAAGATTTCATGAGCACCATGGACGCCAATGGGGAGCGGATCCGGGGGCTCCTGGAAGCGGGGCGCCAGCTGGTGGCAGGGGGCAACATCCACGCAGAGAAGATCAAGGAGAAGGCAGATTCGATCGAGAAGAGGTGGGTGGTCCTGGGGGGAGAGGGGCTGGTGGAGGGGATGGGGCAGGCCCGGTCACCCGGGACGGGCAAGGGATCCAGGGGTCAGGGGCAGGCCGGGAGGTGATGGACAATCGGCATCCTCACAGGCACAGCAAGAATCAGGAGGCCGCCCAGCAGCTTCTGCGCCGTCTCCGGGACAACCGCGAGCGTCAGCACTTCCTACAGGAGTGCCACGAGGTGCGTTGCCAGCCCCCTCCCTCCGGGTGCGCAGTCACTCTGTCCACCGCTCTGACCACTCCCCAGGGCCGGGCCTCCAGGCTCTGGCCGTGTCTCGGTGATCTCCCTGGCGCCCCCTGCTCCGGCAGGGCCCAAGAGCCTCCTGGCTGTCTGCAGAGCCGCTCCTTTTCCCACGTCTCCCCCTCCCGCCTCCAGGGCCCGTGCCCAGAACCGCCTCCCTCCCGAAAGCCCCGGGGCCTGTCAGGGCTCAGTGCTGGGCCCTCCCCTTCTCCCCAAACGTTAGGCTGGGCCTTTTGGGTGCAGATTTGTCCATCCTCAGATTCCCCCCCCCCCCCACGAGAGGCCCCTCGCCTCCTTGTCCGTGTATGTGGGGGAACCGGGCCCAGGGCTGTGGCTGTCCTTGTCCCCCCTCTGCCGGCCTCCCCGGTCCCCCCGGCTCTTCCTCTATGACCCTTTTCCTGCCGGGTCCAGTTGACGCTGTGGATCGACGAGAAGATGCTGACGGCCCAGGACGTGTCCTACGACGAGGCTCGCAACCTGCACACCAAGTGGCAGAAGCACCAGGCCTTCATGGCCGAGCTGGCCGCCAACAAGGACTGGCTGGACAAGATCGACCGGGTGAGGGGCCCTCAGGCTGTGGGGGGGAGAGAAGGGGGGGCGTGCACTCATCTGTTACCCTCTGGGGAGCAGGCCTGGGGGGGGGGCCTGTTGTCCCGCTTTACAGGGGAGGAAACTAAGGCTGGCGGCGGTCCTGGAGTCAGTAAGGGTTGGACCATCCGGGGTCAGACCTGGGCTCCGCCCACTTCCCCCCTGAGCCCGGTGCAGGTGCTCCCTGAATGCTTAGTCCCTCCTTGTGGCCAGTGAGGGTGTGGCAGGGCAAGCGTGGCCCATCTCGGGTGTCCGGCCTGGGGGCCCTGGGGGGGGCGGAGGGCGTAGCCCACGGGGGAAGATGGGAGAGCTCAGCCTGAAATAACCGGGGCCAAGAGGAGGTTTGGCGGCTGTGTCAGGCAGTGGTGGGGGGCAGGAGGGGGGTGGGCAGATGGGGGGAGTCGGTGGCTGTGTCCCCCAGGAGAGCTGGAGGGGATGTTTGTGGGCCACGGCACACGGGGGGCAGTGGGGGGGATTCTACAAAGCAGTGAGCTGGGGCGGGCCCAAGTGGCAGAGGGGATGGCCCTGCCCCCTTGTCCTGTGCCCCTGTGGGTTTAGAACATAGCGGAGACCGTGGGAGCTGCGTGAGGGGCCTTCTCCCGGGGGCCTCTGGCCACCCCCCGGGCCCGTGT
Source organism: Sarcophilus harrisii (assembly GCF_902635505.1). Classification (NCBI taxonomy): domain Eukaryota; kingdom Metazoa; phylum Chordata; class Mammalia; order Dasyuromorphia; family Dasyuridae; genus Sarcophilus; species Sarcophilus harrisii. The sequence continues at coordinate 240,910,333 of NC_045431.1, forward strand.
CCCAGCGGCCCTGATCCGGGCGGGCATTGAGGGCCAAATCTGCCGCCCCAGGAAGGGAAGGTGCTGACGTCGGAGAAGCCCGAGCTGAAGCCCCTGGTGGGGGAGAAGCTGCAGGCCCTGCACACGCGCTGGCAGGAGCTGGAGGAGACCACGCAGGCCAAGGCCCGCAGCCTGTTTGATGCCAACCGCGCGGAGCTGTTTGCCCAGAGCTGCTCGGCCCTGGAGAGCTGGCTGGGCACGCTGCAGGCCCAGCTGCACTCGGACGACTACGGAAAGGACCTCACCAGTGTCAACATCCTCCTCAAGAAGCAGCAGGTGCCCCCGGGGCCCGGGAGGGGGGGCAGGGAGCCAGGGGGGCCTAGCAGTGGGGGAGCAGAGGGGTATGGGGGGGCCAGCAGTGGGGGGGGAGCGGGGCATGGGGGGTGGAGCAGGGCATAGAGGGTGATGGGGGGGAGGGGCATGGGGGGGCCGGCAGGATGGGGGCAGAGAGCGTGGGAGGGACCAGCAGTGGGGGAGCGGGGCATGGGGGGTCCTAGCAGTGGGGAAGAGGCCCAGGCTCACATTTGCACCCTGGTGGCCGCAGATGCTGGAACGGGAGATGGCCGTGCGGGAGAAGGAGGTGGAGGCCATCCAGGCTCAGGCCAAGGCGCTGGCCCAGGAGGAGCACGGGGCGGGAGAGGTGGAGCGCACCTCCAGAGCCGTGGAGGAGAAATTCCGGGCCCTGTACAAGCCCCTCAAGGAGCGCTGCAACCGCCTGCTGGCCTCTCGCGAGCAGCACCAGTTCCACCGGGACGTGGAAGATGAGATCGTGAGTCCTTGGGGGGTCCCGGCTGGGCCTTGGGGAGCCGCCTCCCCCGGGGGCCCTTGGCCGGCTTCACGGCCCCCACCCCCGGAACGTCAGGGGCCCCGCCGCCCTCGCCGGCCCCCCTGACGCCGCTGCCCCTTCCTTCCCCAGCTGTGGGTGACCGAGCGGCTGCCAATGGCCAGCTCCACGGAGCACGGCAAGGACCTGCCCAGTGTCCAGCTCCTCATGAAGAAAAACCAGGTCCGTGCTTCCCCGGGGCTCCAGGGCTGGGCTGGGTGGGCCCCGGGGCTGCCAGGGCCCCACGGTGCCTCCTTCTCCCCGCACAGACTCTGCAGAAGGAGGTTCAGGGCCACGAGCCCCGCATCGCGGACCTGAGGGAGCGGCAGCAGGCGTTGGGGGCGGCCGCGGGCCCGGAGCTGGCGGCCAGGGTGGCCGAGCTCCAGGAGCTGTGGAGGCGCCTGGGCCAGGAGCTGGAGCAGCGCGGGGCCCGCCTCCGGGACGCACTGAGGGCCCAGCAGTTCTACCGCGACGCCGCCGAGGCCGAGGCCTGGATGGGGGAGCAGGAGCTGCACATGATGGGTCAAGAGAAGGCCAAGGTGGGTGTGGGCCCCCCTCCCTTACCTCCCCCATCCCCTCCCTCGGTGCCCCTCCCTCACGCCCCTCCATTCCCTCCCCCAGGATGAGTTGAGTGCTCAGGCAGAGGTCAAGAAGCACCAGGTCCTGGAGCAGGCGCTGGCTGACTACGCACACACCGTGCACCAGCTGGCGGCCAGCAGCCAGGATATGATCGCGGCCCAGCACCCCGAGAGGTGAGGGGTCTGGGGGCCTGATGGGCCTGGTGACCTGTAGATGGAGACCCCGAGGGGGAGTGAGCCATGTGACCCCGGGCCCGCCCTGCAGCCCCCTGGGAGCATCTGAGCTGGGCTTTCCCGAGGGTCTGCCTGGGGCAGGGAAGGAGCCGTGACCATGAAAGTGCCCCTGTGCTATGACTGGCACTGGAGGGGGGAGAGTCTGAGGGCCCCCGAGAGCTTTTGGCCCCGGGTCGTCCTTCACCCCTGGCTGCCTTCCCCCCTGCAGTGACCGGCTGACCATCCGCCAAGCCCAGGTGGAGAAGCTGTACGCCAGCCTGAAGGAGCTGGCTGTGGAACGGCGGGCACGGCTGCTGGAGCACCAGCGCCTGTGCCAGCTGCGGCGGGACCTGGACGACCTGGAGCAGTGGATCCAGGAGCGGGAGGTGGTGGCCGCCTCGCACGAGCTGGGCCAGGACTACGAGCATGTCAGCGTGAGTGCGGGGAGAGGAGGGTGGGGGGGGGGGGGGGGGGGGGGGGGGGGGGGGGGGGGGGGGGGGGGGGGGGGGGGGGGGGGGGGGGGGGGGGGGCAGCCCGGGGGATCAGCGGGGCTGGGGGGCGCTCCCACACTCCCTGGAGGATATGACCGTGACCTCTCAGCTCCTTCTCGGCCATTGTGGGGCAGCCCCCCCGAGAGGCCCCGGGCAGGGGCAGAGACTGGGGGCTCTCCCCGGGCCGCCCGTCAAGGCTGCACTTCTGCTCCCAGATGCTGCGGGACAAGTTCCGGGAGTTCTCCCGAGACACCAGCACCATTGGCCAGGAGCGGGTAGATGGCGCCAACGCCCTGGCCGACGGGCTGATCGCGGGGGGCCACGCTGCCCGAGCCACGGTGGCCGAGTGGAAGGACGGGCTCAACGAGGCCTGGGCCGACCTCCTGGAGTTACTGGACACGCGGGGTCAGGTCCTGGCCGCCGCCCACGAGTTGCAGCGCTTCCTGCACATGGCGCGCCAGGCCTTGGCGCGCGTCCAGCACAAGCAGCAGCAGCTGCCCGACGGGGCCGGCCGGGACCTGAACTCGGCGGAGGCCTTGCAGCGACGGCACTGTGCCTATGAGCACGACATCCAGGCACTGAGTGCCCAGGTACGCCCCTGGCCCCCTCCCCACCATGTCCGCCCTCGCCCCCCACGGAGGCTGGGGGAGCCTGAGCTTGTCGGGGTGGGGGGCGGGGCCGGGGGTGCTGGGGGGGGAGCACTGGGGGAATGGCCCCCCTTGAGCCTCCGTCTGGGGTCCCGCAGGTACAGCAGGTGCAGGACGATGGGGCCCCCGGCCCCTTCCCCCCCCCCGGGGCCCACCCCCCGGGGGGGGGGGGAAGGGGGCCCCGGCCGGGGAAGGGCCCCCCCCGGGGGGGACCAAGCCCCCCCGGGAAAACCCAACCCGGGGGGGGGGGGGGGCCGGGCCCCCGGGGGGGGCCCCCGGGGCCCCCGGGGGGAGGGGGGGGGGGGGGGGGGGGTTTCCCCGGGGGTTTGGGGGCCGGGGGGTTTCCCCCCCGGGGCCCGGCCCCCCCCGGGCCCCGGGGGGCCCCCCCCGGGGCCCGGGGGGGAAAGGGGGCCCCCTTGGCCGCCTGGCCGGCCCCCCCCAAGGGGGGGCCCCCCGGGCCCCCGGCCCCCAACCAAACCCCGGGCCCCGGGGGCCCCCCTGGCCCGGGGGGGGGGGGGCCCGGGGGCCCGGGGAAGGGGGGGGGGGGCCCCCCCCCGGCCGGGGCCCCGGGGCCGGGGGGGGCCCCCCCGCCCCCGGGAAACCCCCGGGGAAAAGGGGCCGGCCCCCCCGGGGGAAAAGGCCCGGGGCCCCAAACCCCCGGGCCGGGCCCCGGGCCCGGGGGCCCGGGGGAACCCCTTCCTTGGGCCAAAACCCCAAGGGGGGGGCCCCCCCCCCCCCCGGCCCCCCCCCCGGGGGGGGGGGGGGGGTTTGGGGGGGGCCGGGGGCTAAAAAAGGGCCCTTTCCCCCCCGGGGCCCCAACCCACCGGGGGGAAAAGGGGGGCCTCCGAAATTTGGGGGGGGGGGGGGGCCCCCCGGGGGGAGGGGGCCGCCCCGGGGGGCCCCCCCCCCCCCCCCGGGCGGGCCGCTTTCCCCCCGGGGGGGGCCTTGGGGGGGGGGGGGAAAACCCGGGGCGGAAGGGGGAAAAAGGGGGCGGGGGGGGGGGGGGCCCGGGGGCCCGGCCCCCCGGGCTTTCCCTTTCCCCGGGGGCCCCGCCCGGGGCCGGGCCCACCCAAAAAAAGGGGGGAGGGGTTTTGGGGGGGGGGGGGGGGGGGGGGGTTTTTTTTGGGGGGCCCCCTTTTGGGGGGCCCGGGGAAAGGGCCAAGGCCCGGGGGTTGGGGCCCCCCCGGGGGGGCCCCGGGGGGGGGGTTGGCCCCCCCTTTTTTTTTTTCCCCCCGGGAAAATTGGGGGGCCCGGGGTTTCCTTTTTGGGGGGGGTTTTTTTTGGGGGGGTTTTTTTGGGTTTTGGTTTTTTTTTGGGGTTTTGGGTGGGTTTTTGGGGGGGTGGTTTTTTTGGTTGGGTTTGGGGTTTGGGGTTTTGGGTTGGGGGGGTTTTTTTTGGGTATGGGTTTTGTTTTTGGTTTTTTGGGGGTTTTTGGGGTTTTGGGTTTTGGGGGGGTTTTTGCTTTGGTTTTTTGGTTTTGGGTTTTGGTTTTTTTTTTGGGTTTTTTGGTTTTGGTAGGGTTTTTGGGGGGGTTTTTGGGTTTGGGTTTTTTGGGGTTTTTTGGGGTTTTTGGGGGGAAAAGGGGGGGAGTGTGGGGGTTTGGGGGAAAAGGGGGGAAAGGGGGGGTTTAAAGGGGTTTTTGGGTTTTTTTTTTTTTTTTTTTGGGGGGGTTTGGGGGGTTTTTGGGTTTTTTTGGGGGGGGGAAGGGGGGGGAAAGGGGGGGGAGGGGGGGTTTTTTGGGGGGTTTTTTTTTTTTGGGGTTTTGGGGGGTTTGGGGTTTTTTTTTTTTTTTTGGGGGGGTTTTTTTGGGGGGGGTTTTTTTTTTTTTTTTTTTTAAAGGGGTTTTTGGGGGATGGGGGGGGGTTTTTTTGGGTTTTTTTTTTGGGGGGGGTTTTTTGGGGTTTGGGGGGGGGGGGGAAAGGGGGGGGGGTTGGGGTTTTGGGGTTTTTGGGTGGGGGGGGGGTTTTTGGTGGGGAGGGGGAAGGGGGGTTTGGGGGGGGGGGGGGTTTTGGTTTTTTGGGGGTTTTTTGGGGGGTTTTTGGTTTTGGGTTTTTTTTGGGGTTTTTTTTTTAAAGGGTTTTTTGTTTGGGTTTTGGGGGGGTTTTAAGGAATGGGGGGAAGGGGGGGTTGGGGGGGGGGGTTTTTTTTGGGGGGGGGGGGGGTTTTTGGGGTTTTGGGGGTTTGGGGAATTTTGGGGGGGTTTTTTGGGTTTTTTTTGGGGTTTTCAAGGGGGGGGGGGGTTTGTTTTAGGTTTCGGGGGGGGGGGTTTGGGGTGTGGGTGGGGGGGTTGTTTGGGAAGGGGTTTTTTGCCGGGGGGGTTTTGGGGGGGTTTTTTTGGTTTTTTTTTTGGGGTTTAGGGGTTTTTTTTTGGGGGGGGGGAATTTTGGGGGGGGGTTTTGGTTTTTGGGGGGGGGGTTTAGGTTTTTTTTTTTGGGTTTTTTTTTTTTTGGGGGGGGTTTTGTTTTTTGGGGTTTGGGGGTTTGTTTTTTAAGGGGGGTATTTTTTTTTGGGGGGGGTTGGTTTAAGGGGTTGGGGAAGGGGGTAAAAGGGGGGGGTTTTTTAGTTTAGGGAGTGTTGGGAGGGGTATTAGGTATTTTAGGTTTTTTGCAGAGAGAAAGTTTTGGGTTTTTTGGGTTTATTTGGGGTTTTGTTTTTGGGGTTTTGGCTGGGTTTGGGTATTTTGGTTTTTGGGGGTTTTGGCAATTTTAGGGTTTTGCATGGGCATGGTTTGGTTTTTGGATTAGGGTTTTGGGCATGGGTTTTGGATTAGGTTTTAGGTTTTTGGGTTTTGCATTGGGTTTTGCATGGGATATTTTGGTTTTTGGTATTTTGTTTTCATGGGGTTTTGGGTTAGGGTTTTGGATTGGGTTTTTGGCTTTTTGGGCATGGTTTTGCTTTTGTTGGGTTTTGGATTGCTTTTGGGATGGGGTTTTTCTTGCTCCTAATTTTTTTTTTTCCATGTTTATAAGATGAGGGTGAGATTGTTTAAGCAAGTGATGGGTAGTTTTATTTACCTTTTGGTTTTGTTTTCCATTGTTCTGAACCCCTGGCTTTTAAAGGTTTTTCCCTTTTTTTCGGTTTTTTCCCTGTGTTTTGTGTTCCTGTTTTAGTGTTTATAAGCCACGGGATTGAAAAATAGTTAAAAAGTTTTTTGTATTCCTATGGTGTGGTTGAGTGCCTTAGTAGGGGGTAGATTGGCAATTCGGGTTTGTTTTAATTAAATTATTGGGCCCTGGTTGAACCTGTGTTGGGAAGGGGACAAAAAGACTTGCCCTTGGGAGTTACCAGTTTCCCAAGGGAGGCCGGGGAGGAGGGAGGGAGGGAGGGTTCGGGCCGTTTTGGGCCCGGAGCCGGTGTTTTACTGGGGTTTCTAAGGAAGGAGTGGGGAGGCAATGTCCAGGTTGGCAGATGTTGGACAGAGAAAGATTATGGAGGGGCCTTAGGGCCCCACGGAGGGATTCCAGGCCTGAAGGGGAAGAGAGGCCGGATTATGGGGGGTTTCAGGGGCCCAATGGAGGGGATTTGGGCTAGAGGGGAGGGAGGGATTGCCGGGATTTGGAGGGGTTTTTAGGGTTTTGGTTTTGCCTTTTGTTCCTAGAGGTTGCCACAGTTCAGTTTGGGGTTTTTTGGTAGTTTTGTTTATAGGGGTTTGGAGTTTGGTTTTTCTCTTTTACTAACAAGAATTTTTGTTGGGGGGTTTTTATTTTATTATGGAGTGGTTTATGTATATTTTAGGCGGGTTTGGTTTTTTGGTTTCTGTTTTTGGGGTTTTTGGTTTTAGCTACCTAAGGGTGAAAATTTTTACCCTTTTGGATGTTAGTTTTGCTGGCGTTGTTTTAAGTTTCCTGGCCTTTGGAGTTGCCCAATTCGTTTAGGGAAGGGGTTTATTGTTTTGGTTCCTACCTAGACCTTTATTATTCTTGGTTGAGTTAGTTTTTTTCCTAGGGTGGTTGGTTTTACTTTTTTGTGTTCCTGGGTTTCTCTGGTGTTTTAAAGAGGGAGTTTTCAGTTTCCTGTTTTGGGCCAGTGGGGGGGTTTCCCCTTTGCCCCCCCTTTCCTGTGGGGGTTTTCCGGGAGGGTTGGGCCCAAGTAGTTTTTTAATGTTTTATTTTCCCACAGGCGGGAGATGAGTTTGGGCGGGGGTGGTGAAGCCATTGCCGGTTTTTCAAATGGGAGTTTGGAGGGAACGGTGACATTTAAAGGCTTCCCGGGGTATATTTGGGATGACAAGTTTCTCGGTGTTCCCGCCAACGCGAGGGGTTCCTGGCCACCATGGAGGGGGAGGGAAGGAAAGGGATTGAGAAAAGCTTTGGTTTTTCAAGAAGAAAAGGGGGGAGGTTGGTTGAGGAGTTTTGCCGAAAGGGTTGGGGAGGGGGGATTGGGGTGGATTTGCCTTGCTGTTTAGAACCCCAGGGAGTTTGGATTGGAGATGTTTGGGGTTTTTTTTTTATTTTAGATTGGAAAGGTTTATGGGGTTTATTTTTCGTTCCGTTTGGTTTTCTTGTGGGAGTTTGGGGGGTTTCGTTATTTCTTGGGTGGGGTTTCGGCCTACTTGCCTTGGTTTCAGGTTTCCTCCCTTGGCCTTCCGGGTTCTTGGGTTGTCTTGTAGGGAACCAGGGGGAACTTGCCGGGAGGGAAGGGCCTTTGGGGACGGGAGCGTGGACTGATGGAGCCGCTGATGCTGACGGGCTCGCCCCACTGCCCTCCCCCTCCTCGCGCTCTCGGGAGCAGGGGCTCCCCCGGAGGGTCCCCGCCACGCCGGGACGTGGAGACGATTAAACCACTCAGCTCTCTGTGCCTCTGGCCTCCTGTGTGCTTTTGTGCTTTCCTCAGGCCTTCAGCCCCTCCCGAGTCCCACTCTCTAGTATGTCCCCCCAGATGTGTCTCTGCCCCCCCAGGCAGTGGCCAGAGCCGCTGGAACCCAGCCCGGTGCCCCGACCTCACCAGTCCCCCAGGCCCCATGTGGCCCTGTGGGCACCTCCCCCACCATGTGCCCTTTGTCCCTGGTACCTTCCCATAAACTCCCATCCCCACCAGACTATAGCTCACTTCATGGCAGTGCCCAGGTCATGATGCCCCTCCCCCCAGGCCTGGGGCCAGAACTACGGGTGACAGTCCCAATGCCCGGGCCCCTGGGGGGAAGGCATCTGGAGCCTGAGATTCCATCTAGGCAGAGCAGCAGAAAGGGCTGGCTGGCCGTCTGAGCCCGGGCCCCAGAGCCCAACGCCCCCCATGGCTGGCTGCCGGGAGCTGCAGGTCGGTGGGCACCAATGCGGATGTGCCCCTCCCTGCTGATCCCATGAGGGAGCCGGGCACCCGGGCGGAAGACGGGCAGGACACTCACGCCTTAGGTTAGCGGCCCGTGGTCAAGCCGAATCTGCTGCGCCGGCCCGGGGCGGGGCTGGGTGGGAGAGTCCCGGGTCAGGTAGGGACGGGCCGTGGCTGCCAAGCCTGACTATCTCACCCATCTCCCGAGCATGTGATCTGGCCGAGCAGAGAAGTAATAAATCCACCTTCCTGGGCACGGCCACGTGAAAAAGTCTGGCCCCCAGTGACCCGTGGAAGGCGGGCACCGTGAACGGCCACCACGGGGGGAGGGGGTGGCCTCCCAGTGTGACCCGGACACAGAGAGCCTGGGGAAATCACAGGTCCCGAGCGGCACCAGGGGTCCTTCCTCTCCCATTTACTGAAGGTGTAGGCAGAGAAGGGGCAGGGGTGACAGGGCATGGGTGTGGGGGGAGGGGATTTGGGTGGGGGAGGTGTAAGTGTGGGGGGTGTTTGCCAACAGAGCCGCTCTCTGAGCTCCAATGACAAGGGTCCATCTACTTTGAGCAGAGGATGCTGGAAATTGTGGGTAAAAAGGGCTGGGAAGCCTTAAAAATGCCCGGAGACACTCAAGGAAGCTTGGGACCAGAGCAGGAAGGACTCGGTTGGACCTTCCTGACCAGGACCCCGGGGACCACCGCCCAGACTCGCAGCTTCCTCCTCCCCTTTCTTGTTGGCCTTTGTCCATGGAAACGACGTCATGGGGCTGGCGTGGGGAAAGCCCAGAACCTTTTTTTAATGAGAAAGGTGGGCCAGATCAGGCAAGGGAGGGGGGCTTAGTGGAGGAACATTGGGTTGGGAGTCAGGAAAACTGAGCCCCCTGGCCTCAGAGACCCCGGGCGCTGACAAGATGCCATTCTTCACCAAGTCTTTGGAGGGAGGAGGGCCCTAAATAGGCTTGGACCCGCCTGATGGAAGAGCAAACTGAGCTGAGCACAGCCCCTGGCACGTGGTGGGTGACTGCCGGAGAAGGGGGGCGCATGCAACCCTGGGGTCCCCACAGAAAGCTGCTCCAGGGCACAGACTTGGGGGCTTCAACTACTCATCTATGATGTGAGTTAAGGCTGCTCAGGACCCTCCTTCCCAGCTGTCTGATGGCCCAGGTCGTCGGCCCCAGGCACTGGCTGAATTCTGAGAACAGGAGTCAAAGGAGGCAGCCAGGGGCCCAGGGAGAGACCCAGCACAGCAAGGCCAGGGCCCCCCGGGGCTTCAGGAGCCAGGAGGGCAACGCGCCACTGCCATCGGCGGTGAGCCCAGCACATCGTGGCAGAGAGGGGGCTTAGAGGTCACCAGCCCTCGGGGAGGAGGACTGAGGCAGAAGGGGAGCAGTGTCCAAAGGGGGCATAATGTGCAGGCTGGCTCTGGAGGCCCTCGGGGCCAGCCGGGGTCTTAGTGCAATGAAGGAGGCAGAAGGCAGGAGGACCACCAGGAAGATGGTCAAAGGTGGACTCTCTCATCTCTGGGCCTCTCAGCCCTTAAATACCTCAGTACAATTACATCATTACAACACACTGAGCATGTGTCGACTAGGGAACCATGACATCACCATGGTTCCCTTAGCACATCACCATGCTAAGTACTGAGTATCTGTGGGAACTAGAGAACTATGACACATCACACTGAGTACCAAGTATATATGGGAACCATGACATCACCGTGTTGAATACTAGGTATGTATGGGAACTGGAGAACCATTATCTCATCAATCCCACTGAGTTAACACCCTCCTGGAAGTATCTTTGCTTCAAATATGCTTTTCTCAGAGTTCCCCAATATCTGTGTTCCTCTTGGCTGGGGGGGGGGGGGGGGGGGCAGGAAAGGTTCAGAATGAGTCCTTGTCACATCCCATTTGAGCAAGGGAGGCAGGCTGAGGCCCCGCCCAGAAGCTGATGATGTCATCACTAAGTGTAGGCAGCAGTACTTGAACCCACATCCAACTCTGGCAGCCATCTCTGATCCTTAGAAGTTCCCCCAGCCTAGATATTCCTTTCTGTAATTTCCAGCCATTTTCCCCTGTTCTGGCTCCCAGGGCCCAGCAGCCCCCCTCCCCTGATCTTCTCCAGAGTGAACACACTCAGTAACTTCAACTGATCCTCTCAATGCTTGTGCAGCTTCACAGCAACCTTCTTAAATCGACAGAACATGGCAGGAGCGATACAGGGAGTCTGAGGATTCCTTAGTTCTGGAAGCTCAGCCTTTTATTTTTATTTTTATTTATTTATTTGTTTATTTTTTTTTTGCTGAGGCAATTGGGGTTAAGTGACTTTCCCAGCTAGGAATTGTTAAGTGGCTGAGTCTACATTTGAACTCAGGTCCTTCTGACCTCAGGGCTGGGGCTCTACCCACTGTGCCAACTAGCTGCTCCCAACTCAGCCCTTCTTGATGCCTTAACTGGCTTCTTCATTGCTTCATCACACTGAGATTCATGTCAAGTTTGAAGTCCACTAAAACCCCCAGATCCTTTTCAGACAAACTGCAACCTGATGATGACCCTCTCCCATCCTGCACTCCCAGGGAGAGAGGGAGGACTCTAAGTATATCTGGATATTGTTGAGTTTTCTAAAAAAAACAACAACAACAACAACAAAAAAACCCAAATCTCTAGAGAGATTTCTCTAGAAAAACACCGTCCCGGGAAGTTTGGGTTTTCAGATGTGGAACCAAAGCTTTTGCAACAGATCACAGTGTTTAAAATTTAAAATGATCATTCTAAGTAACCTAATGACAACAGCGTTAATATTCAAAGACATTTAAGGGAGCGAAGTTTTAACAGCTGAAATCTGTGCTAAAGCTCCTCACCCCTCATGAGGGGTTTTCAATCCAAGCCCTGTGATTGCTGTGGTTCGGGGAGATCCCCTTTGGGGTATTTCGGGGCAGAGAGAGTGCTGCTTCCGCTCCCTTTCCCAGCTCACTTTACAGATGTGCAAACTGAGGCAAACACACCCGGTGACTCGCCCCGCGGCTGCACTCAGCCCTTCCAGACGCGGGCCCTGCCCTCCCTCCCCTCTCCCTCCTGCCACGGCCCGCTGCAGTACCCGCTTTCGCCACCAGGAGGGGCGCTATACGCACGCTTCGCTCTCAACTCGAGAGAGGGCCGAGTTTCCAGGGCCCCGGCCCGAGACCGCGGGAAGCGGGTGCTCCCCTTCCCCTGGGCCTGGGCCCCGCGGCGGCCGGGAGGCTGTGGACCTCTTCTCGGACCCACCTTTTTTAATGCATACGATAGAGCAGAAAGGCGGGAAAAGGGAATCAATCTTTAAAAGACCAGTGATGAGAATACTCGTTAGAAACGGCCCCCCGGAGGAGCCCGGGGCTTGCTGGCTTTTCTACAAAAACAGAACAAATCTCGAGGGGGAGGGGGGAGGGGGGAGGGGGACCCCGTCCCGGGACTTTGGGCTTCAGGTGTGGAAGCAGAGCTTTTGCAGCAGGTCGGAGCTTTCAAAATCTAAAGTGATCGCTCTAAGTCACCTACTGGCCCCAGCGTCAAGGCTCACTTAAGGGAGCGGAGATCCGTGCTAAAGCTCTGGGGACCGGAGCGCGCGAGCTCGGGCCCCGCCCCCATCCCAGGGTTCCCGCGCGTGCGCGCATTTTTGTTAGCGGCTTCACGGCAGCCCGGCGCTGGCAGGACGGCTCGGGGGCGCCCGGCCGGGCCCAAACCGGCCCGGGCTCCTCTCCCGACAACGCCCGCGCCGTCTCCCCGCGGCCTTTGTCCCCCCCGCGCGGCTGCGGGTGGCATGACCCATTATGAAGGCCCATAGCAGCCGCCGCAGGCCCGAGGCGCCCGGGACAGGCCGCAGCTCTTCCGCGGGCCTTCCATGGAACGGCCCCCGCCGCGGCCACGTGGCCTGGGAGAAACTGGTTAACCGAAAATTCCACGTTCCGCCTTCCCGGGCGTCGAGTGGAACGATCCGCCCCCGCCCCCGCCCCCCCCCCCTCCGTTCAAAGAACCCCGCAATGGTTCAGTCCAGCCCCTTTCCTTTTGACGTAAGATACAAGGCCCGGTTTGCGAGGCGGGGATTGGTCGGCCCTGGGGGGCGTCGCCCGGCGGGGGCAGGGCGCTCTGGCGTCATCGCCCCGCCCCGCCCTGTGGGCGGAGAGAAAGGCAGGCGGGGCCCGCCCGTTTGCTCACGCTGTTTGCGCGCGGCGGCGGGATTGGCCGGCCGCAGCGGTGAGCGCTCGTGCTCGGGCGGGCGCGCTCGCGCCGGGCTCGTGCCTGCCTCCTGCGTGCGTGCGTGCGTGCGTGCGTCGGCCGCGGCGCGAGGCGGGCGCGGAGTCGGGAGGTCGCGCCGAGGCTCGAGCGGCCGTCGCCATTTTGTCGGGTTGTCTCTGACAGACGCGGGAGCCGCCGCCGCCCCCGGAGGTGCGACCGGGACTTGGGGGGAGGGGGAGAACGGGGGGGAGGGGGCCGCGTTCGGGGGCGAGGCCTCTGCAGGCGGGGCCGGCGCGGGGCGGGGCCGGGGAGGGCTCTGCCGTCTGGGAGGCGGGGCAGGGGAGGGGCGGGAAGGGGCGGGGCTCCGAGTGCCCGGAGGGCTCCCTGAGGTGACTCCCAGAGTCCATTCTCTGGCCCGGGTCTTCCCGAGGGGCGAAACTGAGTCCCGAGCCCAAAACCTGCCCGCCCCTCCCGGCATGCCCCGAGCTGCCCCCCGGATGCACATCTTGCCTCCGCAGGCCGAGCTAGTATTATTGAGTGCTCGCTGTGCCGGCGCTGCAGACGAGACAGCTGCTTCCCCTCCCCCCTCGCGGCGCGGGCACACAGAGGGCGCTCAATACGTGCTGACGGTCGCGGGCTTTCCCTTGGATCCGCCTTCACTCCCCCTACCGAGAACACGAAGCTCTTCCCTCCCCCTTGCTGGGGATTCCGGAGACTCTGCTCCTAGAGACTCCTAGTCAGGAAGGGAGGGACTTCAGCCTCCTTCGGGACCAGGCCTGGCTTTGACCTCTGACCCCACCGTGACCCCGTGACCTCACAGCCATTGGGCCTGAGCCGTGGTGGTCAGGCTCAGAGAGGGCTGGCACTCAGCAAGCGCTCTATGAATGCTGCTCCCTGCCCGTCTGAGACCTGAGGAGCTGAGGCAGTGGCTTGCCCAGGGTCACTGGGTCAGGCCCCTGACGGCGTCCTTGTCCCCCACAGGCTGCTGTCGAGATGGTGAAGCTGTTCATCGGCAACCTGCCCCGCGAGGCGACGGAGCAGGAGATCCGCTCTCTGTTCGAGCAGTACGGGAAGGTGCTCGAGTGCGACATCATCAAGAACTACGGCTTCGTGCACATCGAGGACAAGACGGCGGCCGAGGACGCCATCCGCAACCTGCACCACTACAAGCTGCACGGCGTCAACATCAACGTGGAGGCCAGCAAGAACAAGAGCAAGGCCTCCACCAAGCTGCACGTGGGCAACATCAGCCCCACGTGCACCAACCTCGAGCTGCGCGCCAAGTTCGAGGAGTACGGGCCCGTGATCGAGTGCGACATCGTCAAGGACTACGCCTTCGTGCACATGGAGCGCGCCGAGGACGCCGTGGAGGCCATCCGCGGCCTGGACAACACCGAGTTCCAAGGTGAACTGCCCTGGGGAGAGGGGAGCACGGGTCAGGAGGGCAGCTGGCCCTCGGGGACGGCCTCGTGGCCCCCCGGTGTAGCCAGAAATCCCCTCGAGGGCGATTGTGGGGTGCCAGTTGTGATCATGCCGGCTTCCTCCCGAGAAGCAAGGTCACATTCTTCGGCCCTTCCCGTGCTGGGTCCCGAGATCTCGTCCATCCGCTTCTTGGGGGAACAAACGTAGACCAGTATGTTAAATTGGTTAGTTTTCTGCAAGTTTGTCCACTAAGGAATAGTGTCTCTTTGGGGTGAGAAAGGCTGCAGTCCCGTGGTCACTCCCCTCCAGGCCCTAAGGGAGCTGGCTTACTGCTAGCGGGGTTTGTTTTTTCCACACGGACGAGGACTGCCTGGTGCTTTGAGTTCTCCGAGGGACTCGTTGTTTAGTGTCTTGGGTGACTGGCAGTGACGGGGCCTCTCGGGCCCCCCCTCGCACTGCAGAATGTGAGTCTGGGGTTGGGGATTGGGCTGGTCGGTTTCTTCATTCATGGATTTCAAAGTAAGCAAAGCAAAAGAGCCCATGGTGCTCACTCTGCCCCTTGACAGATTGCTAGAACAGTGAGAAAAGGTGCTGGATTTTTCTGAGAAAATGCATAGGCTTGGAGATGGATGGAAGAAAAGTCTTTGGCAGTCTCCGTTACGTAGGAAAGCACAATCGCATGACCGTTATTTTGGGTCACACGGAGGGGTCGGGCAGGCCCTTCTGTCACCACTGTGGTAGAATTGGGCGTAGTAGGGAAGAAGGCAGATTCTGGGAGAGGGGGAGAGGGCCTGTATTCACTGCATCACGGGACCTTGGACAAGCGCATCTCAGATGAAGGCATTAGAGTCAGGGGGATTGTGCTGACTTCCAGGGGGGAGACTAAAAGAGGTAGCTCACGTGGTCTGTCATGTTACCCCTCCCAGTCTCTCAGAAAGGGCTTAGGGAGCCAGGTCAGCTCTGGCTTCCAGGCTTCCTACTGACGAGCTCTGGGACTTTGCTTCTCGGTGCCTCATTTTTCCTATTGTAAAATTGGCGTTGCAATGCAGCCTGTTTTGAGCCTCTCACAGTTGTCATGAGAACAGTATCCAGGGCTTTGCATGGAGCAGGTGCTTAATGATGTTTGCGGAATTGAAAGTTAAAGTGAGGAAACAGATAGAATTGTGTCTTGACACTAACAGCATTTCTGGAGACAAGGGAATGTTACGTCCAACTGTTAGTCCACTATCACGGGCAGGAAGCTGCTTAGGGCTGAGGCTTAAGCTGTCCTGGTTTCTTTCCTTGAGTGCTGATGATCTGGAAATTCCCATTCATAAGAGAATTTTTGTGAGGGTAGGATTTTGGGGGGGGATTGGAAACTTTTCTAAAGAAAACAAATGCAAAATGCTTTAGTTAAAAGAAAACTAGGAAGCAAGTGCTCTAGCCGTGTTGTAGTTCACCACATTATCCTTAAATTTTCACCCCCTTAATTCCTTTGAGTAAAAATCAAAGAATGATGAAAGTTATATGTGTATTTAGGGGTAAGGGAAGGGGGAAGGAGGCAAAAAGGTTTAAATAACCCCATAGTTGGTGCCTCAGCCAATTCTTCAGGGCCTGGAACACTTAGAAGAGATTTCCTTTTTGAGTCTAGAACATAAGCTCTGCCCAGCTCTTGGCTTTCCCCATCATCCCATGGGAAAGAGAATCCCAGTTTGTTGTTGTCAGGTGAGGTTTTTTCGTAACCAATTCTGTTTTGTTTTGTTTTTCAGATGATGAGAAAAAGTTTAGCGTAGATAATAGAAGTTTAAAATTTGACAGAATCTACAAATTAGGAACCAACTAACCCGGCCAATTAAACTTGAGAACCTTGGCCTGTTGGGTTGGCAACCTGGGTATCTCTCAAACCTTATGTTTGTGTACACACAGAATCGAAGAGCACCCAGGAGGCTGCTGGGCCTTCTCTACCGGGCCCAGGGCTAGCGTCTGAGCTTGCCTGGCCATTCCATCCTCGTTGCTCTCTCCTCAGGCTCAAGAGATTGAGCCTTAGGTCCACTTGCCTCACCACTTCCAAATGTCAAGATGAGAAGGACGAACTTTTTGTCCGTGCAAGATTCCGGGCTGTGTTACTGAGATCTGGCAGAGCTCCAGCTTAGCGTTTCCAAATGGATCATTCACCTATTCTGGACAGTTTAAAGCTTTTTTTTTTTTTTTTTGACTTTTCATTTGGAGGTGGTGTCATCAAGCCTGTGCCCAGGGAAGAGAAAGAAAAAGCTCTAAGCTTCCTCTAGGCAAGCTAGCCAAGATAGCTCCGTGGCATCTTAGGATTAAAGGCAATCCCTCATTCTTTTAAAGGAAAGGTGCCTAGAAATTTAAGTAGGTCTTTTCTGGAACTCTTGGTCACAACCATACATGATAGAAAGCCTTGGGAACTCCTAAATAAACAAGAATTTGCTGTTTTGAGTATGATTTGCAAGGGCTCAGGTGTACAGCCTTTGCCGTTTAAATGAGTTTTGGGGGGTGTGCTACTTTGCCAGCTGTGTCCCGGCCCTCTGGGAATGCTGGCAAACCCCCTGCGTGCTGCAGGTGGAATCTAGCAGGGTTAGAGTTAGTGATGACAGAGTGTTGTCTTATGTTCCCACCCTGAAAACGACCCGTCTCTGTGCCACTGGTGTTCCAGAGCAAGGGGGCCTCAGAACTCCCCTCCACGCCCTCACCTCACAGCATGGAGGTGAAGCCCCAGATTGTCAAGACGATGCCAGTGGAGCATCACGTGGGCACGGCCGGCCGGCCATGGGGGCCACGGAGGGCCCGCCTGGCTAAGTCAGGAGGAGCCGATGACCAGGCTGACTGTAGGGCAGCCTAGGAGGGGCTGGGACCCGCCCTGGGAGGGAGCCCCCCACCGGCAGTCAACTGGGGGTTCTTGAAGTGCAGAAGTCACTCCTGGGAGATTTGGTCACGCCTCACGCAGCAGGGAGGGGCAGTTTTTAACCCTCTTGTTCTTCTTTCAGATATCTTTGCCTTGGTGTCCCCTAAGACATGGTAGAAGTAGAGAAGCAGGACATTTTCCAGATGCTATTAGTAAGGCTTTTCAGGAATCACGAGTAAAAGCCCCATCTCTAACCTTTCCAAAAGCTTACGGAAGTAAATGGGAAAGTCATCAGTTTTGAAAGATGTTTTAGTTCCAGGTAAACAGTTAGTTGCCTCCTACTATATCACTACAGAGAAACGGATTATGCCATAGGTGTTTACAAACTAAATGTTACCAACCACCAAAAGGAATGAAGGAGGGCTGAAGACTGGAACTAGCAGCAAGAATAGAAAGCCTCTGGGGGCCCGCTTCTCCAAAGCTGATCCAGAAACTTGGAAAAGCCTGGTTAGTAGGGGAAAAACAGTCTTCAAAATGAGCTTCTGGATATCATTCTGATTGGCTGCTTTGAAAAAATTCACACCAGAACCAGACCGCCATTTTGTAAATCACTCAGTCCAAATTTCAGAGGTCACAATCAGTTTTATCCATTTTGAGTTTGTAGCTATAGAACTGTTCCAAGTTCAGTCAGTATTGTAGGACCCTTGAATAACTTCCAGTTTTGAAGATGGGGGAAACTTAAATAGGCAAGTTTACTACCTGGTCAAAACTTAAGAGTTTGAGAACACCGTTAATGACCATGACATCTGTTTTGCCAGTTGTGTTGGTGTCGGTGACAGAGCCAGAAACATGGATTCTTCTGAGCCGGAGGAGGCAGGGACTAGATGAGGTTTGGGTTGGTCGAAGTCATGAGACATTGAGGCGTGAATGCGTTCTACTAAAGTGATGTTCCTGCACTAACCCACTCCCCTCTCAGGGTCAGTGCATGGCGCTGTTCTGGCTGCCGTTCTGAATCGGGGCTGTTTCCAACAGGATGGTGGAGCACGGGGCCTCCTGTCGAATAGCTGCATCCAGAACAAGGTCTGTTAAAGAGGTAGCACCTTGCTGATCACGGAGGGGGACAAATGCAGTTTGGTTTTGCTCTAAGCGGCCCTTATGTGAGTCATCCTAACGCGCAATCCCCACTCTCTGTACTCTGCACCGGACTCATCTGGGCTGCCTTGATTTCCAAAGTCTTATGCGCTCTAGGACCCATTTATCTCGCAAAGTACCCATTTTTCACCAGGCCCCCTCTGAGCAGCCTGGGTGTTTCCTGTAAGGGTCCCTGGGCAAGATGGTTGTTTCCTGGGAAGTATGGATGTAGCATGTTTGTCTGGGTGCCCAGAGGCCTTCAAACAAATGCTGCATTTTTAATCGAGTGGATGATCCCCCGTGAAGTTTTTGGGGCGAACACCGCAGGACGAAATGCCGAACATCTCCATTGTGGGGACGATGGGACGAGCGTAGTGTCCCCAGAAAACTGGTACCGTCTCGAGTTCTTTTTGTCCCGATTCCATTTGTAGAGGGACTGCAGATGAGTGGTTTTCCTTTGCACTGTGGGCCTTGACTGACCTCTGGTGGAAGAGGTTGGGTAACTGGGATGTGGACCAGTGTGTCTCACAGTCCCAGGCCTCCTGCAGAGTGAAGCAGATGAGCCTTGTTCATGCAGCCCCTCAGAACCCTCTGGTGATAACCTGCAAAAGGGAAGGCTGCAGCAACCCTTCCTCTGGGTCCTAGGCTACCACAAGGCGCAGAGACGCTGACGGCTCCGTTTACTAAGCGCAGTCTATGGGTAGACCGTGTGTGGTGGCAAGAATGGGGGGTGGGGGTGGAAAGATGATTTCCAAATCTTTGCAAATCGAGGTGCTTCTGAAAAAAACTAATTTGGAAACCTCCGTGACAGAGTTCTAGTGAGTAGCAGTCCTAGCAGTGAGAAGTAGAAACTTGGAAAAAATGTCTACGTCTGTGCGAAATAATCGGAAAGTTGGGGGAGGGATGCTTGGTTCTGCCACTGGGGGAAGTCGAAAGGGCTGGTTTCTAGGGATTCGAGTCCTCCCGCTCTCACCTCAATTACACTCGGTGGACACTCTTTCTCCCCTCCCCAGTGCCCCGTGTGCCGCAGCTGGGGGGCGTGTGTGCGTGCGTGTGCGTGTTCCTGCGGGCGTCCGGTTCTGACCCAACTCACTCTTGGTTGCGGAGGGGAGGCGGGCTGGGACTGAGTAACAGCAACTTTCTCGCGTCTGTTTCTTCAAGGCAAACGAATGCACGTGCAGCTGTCCACCAGCCGGCTTCGGACCGCCCCCGGGATGGGAGACCAGAGCGGCTGCTATCGGTGCGGGAAAGAGGGCCACTGGTCCAAAGAGTGTCCAGTGGATCGGACGGGCCGTGTAGCAGACTTGACCGAGCAGTATAACGAGCAGTACGGAGCTGTTCGCGCGCCCTATACCATGGGCTACGGGGAGTCCGTGTATTACAACAATCCGTACGGAGCGCTCGACTATTATAAGCGTTACCGGGTGAGGTCTTATGAGGCGGTGGCGGCAGCGGCGGCGGCCTCCGCGTACAACTATGCAGAGCAGACCCTGTCCCAGCTCCCACAAGTCCAGAGCCCAGCCATGACCAGTCACCTCACCTCCACCTCTCTCAACCCTTATGATAGACACCTGTTGCCGACCTCAGGAGCTGCCGCCGCCACCGCTGCCGTGGCTGCCGCTGCCGCCGCCGCCACCGCAGCTACCTCCTCCTATTATGGGCGGGACCGGAGCCCCCTGCGCCGAGCTGCAGCTGCGGTCCCTACTATTGGAGAGGGCTACGGTTACGGGCACGAGAATGAGCTGTCCCAGGCCTCGGCAGCCGCGCGGAATTCTCTGTACGACGTGGCGCGGTATGAACGGGACCAGTATACGGACCGGGCGCGGTACTCGGCCTTTTAAAGCTCGAGGTGAGAGTGGGGTGGGTGTGGCGGAGAGGTTCGATTTAGTTGAGGTGAAAGGGACACAGTGCTTTGTAGAGAAGAAAGCCCTCCGCTTCCTGCTGGGAACAGCCTCGTCAAGGTATCAGTTACCCTTTGAACTCCTCTCTCTCTGGCCTAGGACGGGAGGGTCACTGTGGTCAGAACGTTTCTTTTCCTTTGATTCCAGTTTCCTATAACATCTTTTCTGAGAGCAGTTCCTTTTTTCCCAAGGACAGAAGCACTCCTGACTGGGGGGGGGGAGGGGCCTCAATCCTTAACCGATTTCCATTTCAGCAGATGGACAAAGCCAGGGACCGCTGGGCCCCGTAGCCCTGGGACAAAGTAGGGGGTGATCACATCATTTGGGGTGAGGAGACTCCCCTTCCCTCCCCTTTGGTGAAAGCTGACTGTTCTAGATCTGGCTCCACGTGAGGCGGCTTCCCTTAGCAGAGATCCAGAGCATCTGGCTCGATGTTGCTAGCTAATACAGGTCTGAGACTTGGGCTGGGTGGCCATAGGCCACCTCAGGCTCTCTGGGATACTGGGCAGCTCATCCCGTGCCCAGTCTAGGCCATAGACTGAAACATGAGTCTCCTGGCAATTCTTTCCAACTCGGCCTGAGACGTCCGCTTTCTTTCATGTACTTTGCTTAAGAGGAGAGAGAGAGAGAGAGAGAGAGGAGAGGAGAGAGAGATGGCTTCTAAGCTGCGTTTTCTGGGCTGCTCTTGCTAGAAATTGAGATTTTCTTTCCCTGGGGTTGAGCACTCAGCATAGGGCTCTTCTGAGGATGGCTCTTCTTTTGGGATGGTGGGATTAGGGGAAGCTGCCCCAAACTGTGGGTGCCCTTGGTGGGGGGGGTAGAAATAGCTCCGTGTCAACCATGGGTCCCCCCATTCTTATGAGGGGGCGTCTGTCCCTGAAAGAGAAGCCCAAGGCTCAGTCTCAGCCGAAGGCAGGTTTTGATTTCCTTTAGATAAAGGATGAAGAGAAGGTTGCAGAAGTTTGCCCCACGAGCAGGGAGCTGTTGGTGTCTGCACCCCCAGGGGCCTGATGGTGATGAGGCTGCGGGGATGGACGCCAGTCGGTGGTGGGCCGGCCCTTGGGACACTGCCCTGGGTCTGCCGCTTGGAGATAGGAGCCTAGTGCTAGCTCAGGGTCTTCCCCAGCTCCCGCTGGCTGGAGAAACCCCATAGGATCCTGTGTGAATTATTGGGGTTTGGCTGCAGTGGGAGCAAGAGCAGGAAGATCTGGGCTATAGATCTGAGGACAAAGGACGCTCCCTGCCATCTGTGTTCAGGTCATTCTCCACCTTGAGAAATCTATTGTTTTTCAGGCTAGAATCAGCCGTGAACAGTGGCAGGCGGGCACCCCGCTGCAGCGGGCCGGGTCCCCACGTGCCCACGATCTTCCAGGAACCCGAATGCGTGGTGTTCCTTGTAAAGCCCCCGACACTGCGCTGCTCCCCGGTCCGGGGCCCTGATTAGTGATGGAGGGTGCAGACGTGTGGCCCGAGTCTGGGCCCTGGGCCGCTCCCTCCAGGGCTCAGCACCCGCCCCTGGGGGGCAGCTCCCCGGGCAGTCGTGGGATCCGCACTGACGCTTGTTCTCTGTTTTCTCTCGACAAACAGGATGGGAGCCAGGGCCTTAGCACTCGGAGCCCAGCCGTCCTCCGGACAGTATATAAGCCTCTTGTGTTGTGCTCTCTTTCAGGTAGGATATTTGCGGGCTGAACCCTCGGGCTGCGGTCGTATGGGAGAACTTGCTTCGCTCGCGCGGTCCCCTTTGCCGGGATGTTCCCGTTGCTTCATGTTTCAGTAAACAAAGGAGTTTGTGACCAACTGTGGTTTTTTGTTTTCCCCTTAATTTAATTCTTCTAAGGTGGCTCTTTCTCCGGCTAACGAGCGCTGTGTGTAACTTCTCATTCAACATTTCCTTCTTTCCTCAGCCTGAGAGCAGCCCGGGCTGTGGGAAGGACTCTGCTGGCCTTGCCCCTCCTGAGGGAACCTGGATTCCTTCTCCCTCCCGGCTTCTCCTGGGGGGTCAGCTCCCGGCCGGGGCCCCCAGCAGTAGGACCTGCTGGCCCTTTACGGGACTGTCTGGTGTCAAATAGCCCGTTTGCTCTCACTCTGCACCCCATCTGGACTGTCACGCTGCAGCAGCTGGCCTTCTGAGAGTGCCGGGATCCGGGGGGGCGGGGGTGAGGGGGCACGGGGGGCGGGCGCTTTTTTAACGACCTCTGATCATGGTGCCAGCATGTGCTGGAGGCGACTCATCCCTTCTCTCCCCCGTCCCCTTTGAATAAATAAACGTTTCTAATGATCCGGTTTCCTGTTCTCCTAACTGGTATTTAAGGCTTAATGCAGATCATGCCGCACAAGGGCAGGGCTTCGACGGGCGGCAAGGGCGGGGGCGATGTTAATGATAGAGCCGCATTTATAGAGCACCTGCTGTGTGCCAGGCACCCGCTAAGTGCTTTACAATTAGCGGCTCATATGTCCCTGGCAGGGAAGGGCTGCTATTATTTCCAAGGCAGGCAGTGGTTAAGTTCCCGAGCAGGGAAGGTCTGAGGAGGGATTGGAACTCGGATTTCCCTGACTGGGTGAGAGCAGCTGGTGGAACCCGGTTCCCACGGGATCTTGTGGCTCAACTGGGCCGACAGACATCGAGGGTTCCTCTTCCTAACAAGTTCCCCTCCTTTTATCTGGGAATGATTGACGGCGCCGGCAGTCCCGATGTTCCGGACCGCGATCCGGGGAATTCACAGACAGCTGTTTAGGACGCTGCACAACCCGTGGTGACTTAACAGGTGGCCTCGGATTAGCATCCCCCGCCTGCGGCAGCTTCCAAAGGGGAGGGAACTCTGGGCACGGCATCGGGGCACAGAGGGCCTCTCGTCTTGGTCCAAAAAGTGGGTCTCCTCCCGCCCCCTCCCCACCTTGTGTGAGCACCACCCAGCGAGCGTGGGAATGGGCCCCCAGGTGTCCGAAGGGACCCTGAAAAGGGGAAGGTGTGGCCTCGTCCCCCTGCAGCGGTGGGGCCCACTGCTAAGCTCTGCTGCATCTCTGCATAGGCCGAGGAGCACTTGCAGAGGGTGGTGGTCCCTCCCTCCATCCCATGCTGCTTGTTTGTCTGTGAACAAGCCTTAACTTTCCCACCAGAATGTAAATTTGGTGAGGGGATGAGCGTTTATTAGGCACTTGCTGTGTGTCAGACACTTTGCCAAGCACCTTCCCTGTGCTATCGCAAAAATTAAGGCTGGGGGAGGGTCGGTATCAAGTTCATCGAGTGAGCAATGAAATGGGGAGTGGGTACGAGAACAATGAGGGGAATGGAAAGGGGGCCAGGGTTGGTTATGAAGGACTTTAAGGGGCAGGGTCATTTGGGGGGGGGGGGGGCGGCCTCAGCAGGGAGCTGGTGGTAGGACCTTTGGCTAAGGATAATCACCAGCGGCCAGGCTGGGCCAGAATGGATCCCTCCCATGCTTCCCGGGGATGGGAGGGGTCTTTCCCCATGGGCCGGGCCAGGCCAGAATAGACTCCTGTGCTTCCTGGGGACCAGGGTCTCTCTGAGGGCCGGGCTGGGCCAGAATGGACCCCTCCTGTGCACCTCCCATTACTCTGTCAGGGCCCAGTTTAGACACACCCTCCTTGGGCTTTTTGCACCTCCCATCACTCCCTGGGGACCCAGTGTAGACTGGTTTTTTCATACCTCCCATTACTGTCGGGCCACTTTCTGACCTGCTTTTTCTGCCATCCCATTTATTTCCCAGCTGGCTAAACTTGCGGGTGGCTCCCTGCTTTTCGCAGCTGGGTCGGAGCCTCTGAAGACCCGGCGCCTCCTGTTGTCGATAACCCAGGATGGATTTATTTCTAACGCCCGGGTTCCTGGCTCGAGCCTTCCCCGAGCTACCCATCACCCACTTGGGGGAGCTTCTGTGCCGTTACCTCTCAAAGGCTGCGCCTAGAACGTGGGGCCCGGGACCTAGGTGCGGTTCTCCCTGCCCTTCTCCCAGGGGCCTGTGGGAAAAAAGCCAAAAAGCCCAGACCCGGATGCAGCCGGAGCAGGAGTTCCAGCGCACAGCCATGGGAAGGAGAGAACAAACGCCTCCCCGATTCCACGCAGGAAAGACGGGCTTTTCCCTGAAAACGTTTGCTGCAGAAGCTTTGGGGCCAGAGAATGGGCCCAAAGGGTGGCCAGGGGTGCTCCGGGCAGGGGTGGCTGGGGCCCAGGGGGCAGGAGTCGGGGTGCCAGCCCCCGCTGGGGGACATCGGGGGTACACTGGGGAGGACGCCAGGGGCGGGGGAGGGACCAGTCCAGCCAGACCTGTCCTGTCTGTTCAGGCTTCTCAAGATCCAACCTTTGGTGGCAGAGGCCGAGGGCAAACCCGGAGAAAGCCCCGACCGAACCCCCTAACCTTGAGTAACCCAGTTATTTGAACCTCAAAAGGGGACGAGGCTTTAAAAAAAGAAGCCGTTCTGTCGTTAATGATACCTTGTGTGCTCCCATCTCCGGAGCCCAGAAGGGCCAGAAAGCCTCGCTGCCCCCCCAGCCTCCCATCCGCCGTCCTCATCCTGCTGCTGCTCCTAATTACAGGGGCCCGGCTCCCAACCTTTTGTTCTGTCTGAGCCGCAGGGAATCGGCAGCAAAACCCGAGGCAGCTCCTGACTCCCAGAAGCGTGGGGCCAAGTGGGGGAGCAGGAGGCCATGGGAGAGCGGGACCCGGGTGGGGGCAGGGCCTTGGCTCTGCTGGGAACATTCACCTGACCGGCCAGGACTCCCTTTCCCGCCTCCCTAATCCCTCACAGGACTCAGGGGAGGGAGGGTGGGCCCTGCCGCGGGACCTCAGGCCTCTGGCACTGACGAGCTGGCGAAACCTGGGGGTCCCACCGCGATCTCCGGGCCCCGCTGCCCCCAGCCCTCCCACGGAGGGGGAATCTCGGGAAACGTGCTTCCTCCCCACACCGGCCTCCTCCCAGCCAGGGACCCCGAGGGAGGAGACCTCAAGCCTCAAGAGCCCACCCCCAGGGCAAGACTTCCCAAGAAGCAAGGATTCTTTTTTCTTTTTTATTAAAACTTTTATACCCACACGTAGAAATCTAGGTTAAATCCAGTGTGAGCTCGGGGGTTTATCTTGCGCCGCACGAGAAAAAGCCACTTCAGGTCTTTATTACGGGTTTATTGTTTGCTCTTCCGAGAACTGCCTCCGAGGAGATGCTGGAGGGGCCCCGGATGTTGCACTGGGGGGTGGGGGGGGGGAAGCAGACATCTTGCCCCGCCCCCTCAGGTGATGGAAGGGCCGCAGGGAAGGTGCGGGAGCAGCGGGAGCCCGAGGGGGCGGGGCGGGCCGCCCCTCTCCCCCCCCCCGCGATTCCCATCGGCAGTGACGGCTGGACAGCTTCTTCCCCGCCCCCACAGCAGGTTCCCGAGACCATGGAAAGCCCGCCCCTCACAAGCGCTCGGCAGCGCCGCTGGGGTTTGGGGGGGCGGGGCGGGGGGACCGAGGTCTTCCGCCTTTCCGTCCCCCGCCAGTCCCAGGGCCGCCCCCCGGCCTCCACCTCCCAGACCCGGCCTTTGGCCCGGACTAGAGAAGGAAAAGAGCCGAAGGCCCTTGGCGGAGCCTGGCCGGGGGGTTCCGTCCCTTTCCAGCTACGCGGTCCTGACCCCGCCGCGCCGCCCCCTCCCCCCTCCGTTCCCGTCTCCCCCTCCCCCTCCCCCGGTCCCCGGGGCCGAGCTCCCACAGCGGGCGCCGCCGGAAGTAGTTTCGTCTAGTCTGACCTTGGGAGGGCGAGCGGTCCGGACGTCTCGGTCACCCCCCCGCTCCGGCGCTTCCCAGGACCGTTGGGCCCCTCCGAGCTCGGCCAGCAGCGCGTGAGCGGGAGCCACCCCCCCCGCCCGTGCTCCCGAGCCCGAGGCTCTCACAGATCCCCGCCCCCACCCGTCCCCGGGAGGTCCGAACGGGGGCGTGGCTTGGGCAGGAAGGAGGCGCCCACGGCCTGGGGAGAGGGAGGGGCCGCTGAAGAACCGGAGACCGTCGGAAAGGGCAAAAAGGGTCGCACAAACCCGACCCTCAGAAGCAGGGGCAGAAGGGGGGGGGTCCCAGGCCGCCTTTGTGACACCGGGCTCCGTCCCGGAGCGCAGGAAGCCGCCGCCAGTTATAAGGACACGTCAGCCCCGTGGATGAAGAGGCAAAAGATGGGAATTTTCGGAGGAAGGCGCTCCCGAAGGCCCCTGAATCACCATGAGATGCAGACCGAGGCGCCGCCTCCGCCCCTCCGGCACCGGCTGAAACGGCAGGGGGTGTGGGAGGGCCCGGACGCCGGCGCGTCGTGGTGAGGTGTGAGGGGGGCGCCCATTCCCAGGGCGATCTGGGCCCGCGCCCAAAGGGCCAGAAAACCGCGACCCTCGCGGGCAAAAATGTCTGCAGCGGCTCTTTCTGTGGGAGCAGGGATTGGGGAGGGAGGGGTGCCCGCCGGTGGGGGAAGGGCTGAGCAAGCTGTGGCACACAAGGGGATGGAGCGTCCCATAGAAAGGATGGGCGAGCCGAGTGTAGAAAGGCCTGGAGAGACTGACTCCAACTGAGGCTGAGACAAACAAGCAGAACCGGAATACACTGTACACAGTGACAGCAAGACTGTGTCCGAATGCTCTAGAAAAGATAAAGAAGGGGGCAGGAACACTTAGTTTGGGAGGGCTTCGGGGAGGAAGAACTCTGGAGGTGACCCCTGGAGAAGAGGCTCTTACCCTCCTCCATCCCCTTGTCTTCCTCCCTGATCTCGGAGATAACCTTGGCATCCTCCTGCGCATCCTTCAAGGCTCCATCCCCGAGCATCTTCATCTTTCTACAGCGCCAGCTGCTGCCTGATGGCTCCCAGGGACGGACCCGCAGCCCCTCAGACTCGTTCTCTCAGCCAAGCTGCTTCTGTCCCCTCGGGCTTCTCCTTCTGAAGTCTCGGGGGGTCTGGGGGGCCAGGGATGGCTTCCACAGGATTTGGTGACTGAGTTTCAGAGTCCGTGACTTTGCTATGAGCTGTTGCCTCCCCAAATCCTCGCATTCATCTTGTATTTACACTGTGTATACTTACTGTTGGGGGCAACCGAGGAGATCGGGTCCCCCCTGCCTCCCACCCCCACTTTGCCCAAGGTGTCCCTGGATCACTGGCCCATCACCGTACTGACATTTCGAATCTGTTTTGTTAATCTCCCGGGGGTTGACTCTTTGGAGCTGGAAGAAATGGTTTCCTCAGATAGGAAGGCACCCGAATAGCTTCTTCACCCATCCCCATGGGCCCGGGCAAAGAAGCTGTGGATACGTAATCAAAGCACAAGCAGAAGTTCGTACGGTCATCTCTAGCCTGCTAAGAGCCAGTTGTTAAATTTCCACCATGAGCATTTGCATCTCCGGTCATCAAATGCGCAAATTAAGACTTGACTTATTGCTGTGGATTGCCTAAGCTTAAGAAAGTGATGAGAGAAGGTTAATGATGTACATTAAACTTCAAAGTTTATCGTGTAAAATGCGTTTTACACAGCCCAGTATTTCCACCTTTTTTTGTTAGTGTCTGTTTGCTTTTTTTTTTTTCTTCCTTGTGTTTTTTTCCCTTTTGATTTGATTTTTCTTGTATAATACGACAAATACTGGAACTGTGTTTAAAAGAACTGCCCGAGTGTAACCTCTATCAGATTACTTGCTGTTTTAGGGAGGGAGGAGGGAAGGGAAGGAGGGAGAAATCTGGAACAGTTTTACCAAAATGAATGTTGAAAACCCATACATATATTTGGAAAAAGAAAATACCATCAAAAAATAAAAGTTTATCCTGGGCACATTTTTCTTCCTTCTGGGGAGCTGCTTGTTAAACATTCTCCAGAAAATAGTGATTACAGAGGGAGTTTCTGGCTCTAAAAAAGCTTTGCTGTGAAAGTTTTTGAAATGTGCTTCTTCAACTGCAGAATGAGGGAAATGTTCTAGATAGTCAGTGTCTAGAACAGTCAGCAGCGCCAAAGGGAAGGACGAACCACCTGGTATCTTCCCCTTTTATCCACTAGCGCTTGGCACGTAGTAGGCACTTGTTAACTCTGTGCCAAGCACCGCTAAATACCAGGAGAGACAAAAAAATGAGACCTCAAAGACCGCAGAGACCTTGTACAAAGACCTTGATAAGTCTCCAAACTGACCCACCCCCAGAACTTGGTGACTCGGATGTTCGAGGACAGAAAGGGGGTGGGGGGAGCTGGAAAGAAAAAAAACAAATCTGCTCGGGCCTCAGAAATGAAAGGGGTCATTCTGGCGCCCACAGATTATGATTATTTTTTTGAAGAAGAAAGTTAGAGGGGGGTCATCGGAGATAAGCAAAGAACAAGAACCCCCTTCCCTCCTCCCCCCGCCAAGAGGAAAGCGACTGGGGTTTTGAAGATTGGAAACAACCATTTCAGAACCAACATCTGTGCAACCGGATCACCGGGTTAGGGACAAGGGACAAGGGTCAGGTACAGTTCCAAGTTCAGAATAAAGACAGATGGGACACGAGCTTCTTGGGGACTTTAGACAACCACCACCGACTCACTTTCTCTGTTCTGGAGGTGGCAGGTATTTTACTCAATAGTCACTTGAATAGAGCAAAAAAAACTTGTTCTGGGGATGACTTCCCCCCAAAAATGTTCTGGAAACTTGGAGTTCCCTTCTTAGTTCTAAGTCCCCAACAAAGCAAGTTGGGGGGAGGTCTCTGGCCTGAGGACCCACGGCTGGGAGCGGCCTCCAGGGCTGCCCCGTTGAGGTGGAGGGCAGCAAACTACGGCCGCCTGTTCTGCACAGCCCCAGCTGAGGAGGGTCTGGACGCTCTGAAATCCCGTTCTATGGCGTCTGAACATGTAGGAAGCGCCCCTGGCTCCCGGGCACTCTCGGAGAGCTTCCTAATCTGTCTCCCACAAGGAACCGCTCAGTCTCCCAGCTGACTAAACCCGGAAGGGGATTCCGATCCCAGAGCCATCGGCTTTAGGAGCTGCTTGTAGTCAACAAGCATTTAATAAAAACACGGCCCCTCCTGTGCCGCACTCCCATGATTCCTCTGACTGACGAACGTCACTGACCACTGCACCCCCACGTGACTTGGGCTGTCAGTAGGCGGGAAGCTAGCAGGGCTGCCCTGCTCCCCGGGCCCCTCTGCCCCTTTCTAAATGACCCCCATGATGCACCTGCGCCCTCCTAACTGGCACGGCCACCCCCCAGCGGTGGGCACCCCTCCCTTCCCACAAGAGGGAGCTGCTCTAAGTGCTTTTGCCAACATGGGTCCCTTCCCTCTTTAACATTTTTAAATCCCTTTAAAAAGGTTCTGAGTCTCCAAGACAAACTTGTGGGCCTTCCTCTTCCTTGAGCCATCCCCAAGGTTCCGGAACGCCCAGAACTCGCCCCTCAGATCTGCCACAGCCCCTGCCCCCCTCCCGGCTGTGGCTACAAGCGTGCTCTCCTCTGGGACATGCAGCTGACCCAAAGTGGGTCCCAAAGAGGTGTCTGGATGAGGCCCCTCCCCCATGCTGGCCCCCAGCCTGCTCCTGGAGTCCTGGGACTTGGCCACCCGGGGTGCAGCCCCTTGCCAGTTCTTTCCACTGAGGTCCACATGCTCCCTCCTCAGACCACAATAGCCTTCGATTCCAGAGTCTGAGCTTCCTTCCAGTTTCCTGGACTCCTCCCTGTCTTTTTTGCCCAGGTAACCTGTGGTGATCTTATCCCCACCCCAGAGATAGGGGCCATGAGGGCAAAGGTCACAGCCCATGGGGGGCTGCTGGGAACTCACCCCTGCCACCAGCCATCATCCTTCACGTACCTGGTTGAGCACACCTGGAGGTCAAGTTGGAAGGCTTGATGCAGGGATGAGGGACGCCGAGACCCAGGGTGCTTGGACCCCGGAGCTGCTGCTGACCAGTGAGGAGTCCCAAGGGAGAGAGACCTCTTTCCTCTCCTTTTAGTTTCTCTGAGTACAATCATGGCACATACGTGAAGGGCATGTGGCCCACTCTGGGGGTAGTGCCACAAATTATTTTCCAACCCACAGAGCCCCCTGCCCCCTGCCCATCCCCCCACCCTGCCCATCCACTCCCAGCACCCCAACACTGTCAGCTTTTCCCACCACTTGGGTGCCAGTTAGAAGGAGCGGCAGAGCATCCCTCCTGCACCATTTTTCGGACACTGGGGATAGCCTGGCTTTCTGAGAAGTGCCTTTAGGCCTGGCCAAGATCCTTTCTTTGGCGTGAAGCTTTCCTCAGTTCCCCTCAGTCCTAGAGTCTTCTGTTAATCGCTCCCTGTTTAGCCCAAACGCTGCTGCTCTCATAGCCCTGTTTGTAAGCTGCCCCCCCCCCCACCTTAGACTGCAAGCACCTTGAAGGCAGGAATGTCTTTTGTCTCTTTTTGCACCCCCAGGGTTTGGTATAGTGTCTAGTACACAGTAGGTGCTTAATAATTTTTTTTTCTTTTTAAAAAATGTATTGCTTTTTAAAACACACACACTACTACTTCATGAATCCTGTTGGGAGAGAAAAATCAGAGCAAAAAGGAAAACCCATGAGAGGGAGAAAAAAAGCAAAAAAGAAGCAAACAGAGCCTGTGCTGGTTGGTTCTTTTTCTGGATACAGGGGCCTTTTCTGTCCAAGGTGCTTAATACTGCTGACTGACTAACCGCTTGCTTCTGTCCTTTGACCAAACAGTCTCATGGGCTGGCTCCTTTAATGGCCAGCGCTCCCTTCACGAAGCACTCCTGCCTCAGTGCAGATTTCACCTCTCTCACAGCCTCCTAATCCCTTTCCCTGCCTTCTGCCTCTCACTAGCCCATTCCTTCCTAGAGGCTGAGGTCTAATTTTCCCTAAGTGACCTCTGACCCCGAGGCTTTCCAACTCCACAACCAGCCCCTCCATGGCCCCACCCTATCTTCCCAACTTTGTTGAGCCTTCCCTCCACTTCCGCCCTCTGGGATCCAACTAGGCTCTCCATTTCCCCTCTCCATGCCTTTGTCCTCACTGTTCCCCATGCCTGTAATGCCCTCTCTCCTTCCTTCCTTCTCAACTTCTTCAACCAGCTTCTGCATCAAGCCTTTCCTGCGCCACCCCCATCCCCAAATGCCTCGCATTTAATTCCTCTGAATAAATCCGCATTACTCCCTTTATACTTATGCTGTATATAATCATACATGCCTTTGTAGTCTCGGGTTCCTTTGGTGTTCTTAGCCCCTGGCACAAAGCAGCTGTCTGATAAATACTTGCTGGTTATTTTATCAGAGAAACTTGAGCGAAGCTTCTCCCCCCATGATTTGCGTCCTTCCAATTTTCCAATTTTTCCTGCTGAGGCAATTGGGGTTAAGTGACTCACCCAGGGTCACACAGCCAGGAAGTGTTAAGTGTCTGAGGCTGGATTTGAATCAGTTCCTCCTGACTTCAGGGCTGGGGCTCTACCCACTGCACCACCTGGCTGCCCTGTCCCTCTAATCTTAACTGTCTTAGTTATGGTTTCAAGCCCCCCACACTGTCAGGGCTCCCTGCTGTGACCTTCCCTGGCAGAAGATCTGGCAGAGTGTGAGGCTGCACGTGCTCAGAGAGGTCAGTAAGAGAAGGGCCTGCTTGAGCCGGGTCTCACGGGAAGCCAGCTGGGGCTGGCAGAGAGCCAGGCGAGAGCCCTAGGCCCGGCCAGGCAAAGACCCAGAGATGGGAGGTGAGGAGCAGAGTGGAGGCCAGCGGGTCTGGTCCTCTACATGAATGGGAGAAGCCTGGAGAGCTGCCAGAGGCCGGCGGGGGACAAGCTCTAAGGCTCTAGCAGAGGGCGCTGGGCCATGTGGGTGCCTAAGGGCGATTTTTAGACATTTTCTCCCCTCCCCAAACAGAAGGGATGTGCCCACGATAAAGCAGCTTCAGCTCTTTCCCAATCTTGGACACCAGCAGCAAAAACAAGGTTTTAACCCCCCAACCCCCAAGGCAGGAACCCTGACCTTCCCGAGCTCCCAACGCCCCCACCCACAGGCTGTATCGGGGGCCACCCTCTTTCCAGTGCCTGAGACTCCAGTCTTGGCAACCCCAGGGGCTGCCGCCCTCCAGGAGCAAAAGCCCGACTGGGGCTGCCCCCCAGAAGCCCCGACGCTGCATCCGGCAAGTGACAGGTTCCACGGGCCCGGGGCCGGGCGGCACTCTGCCAAGGCCCGAGCCGGTTCTGACTTCCCTCAAGACAGTCAGGCAGAGACCAGGGCTGGAAGCTGAGACACTGAGAGACGCAGCCCCCAAGGGAACCGGGCCCAGAGCGGAGGGAGTCAGAAGGGAGCAATCAGCCCGATGAGCCAGAGTGAGGACCAAGGGAAGAAGGGAAGTCACAAAGGTTCCAGGAAGCCGCAAACTCAAAGACTTGAACACAAGCAGATGAACAAACAGAAAAAATAAATAAAAAATAAATAACAATTAAAAAATAATCACACAATAACAAGGAAACAGCCTCCAGATAAATGAGTTCAGGCACATCGGAAATAAATACTGCAAAATAAAAAAAAATGGTTCAACAGAGGACTCTGGGAGTTGAGAGCAAGGAACCACCACATACTGTTCCTAAGTGATTTGAAAGAGAAATGAGAATTATGAGAGCAGAAATTTTGGCCTGCAGAGCCAAAGAATGAACAGAATGTAAAACTGGACTCTTTAACGGAAGCTTCACCAAAGAAACAAAAGAGAACAAGAAATACAAACACAAAGGAGTTAAGGACAACCTAGAAGAAGAGAAGGAAAAGCAAGAAAGTTTATTTTTTTTTTTGTGAGATGCAGCTAAAGTAATTTTTTTTATTATTATTATAGCTTTTTATTTACAAGACATATGCATGGCTAATTTTTCAGCACTGAGAGTAAAGCAAGAAAGTTTAAAGAAAAAATGCTCACCATGCAAGCAAAACCTGCCGATCTTAAAGATAGGCCGAGCAGAGATAACCCGAGAACAGGACAGGACAAAGACCCTTACCACCATGATGAAGGAAATTACAGAAAAGAGGCTTGAATTTTTGAATTTACAAACTAAAGAATTCACAGATTACCTCCAGAAAAACAAGCAAGGCTGCAAAGCTCAAGACACACAGAGGTTAAATTTAACAATTCAATTCAGAAACACATCTACTTTACCTGTTCTGAGAGGAGTTGGAACCCCAAGGGGGGTAATTAGCACCTGGAGGCAGGAGAACATGGCCCTAGGGAGGAAAATTCTGAGCAAATGTAGGGGAGGGGGAAGTCAGCAAGGGAGAGTAAAAATCACTGGGGAGTGGGGGAAGAGAGAGAAGATGCTTTACCACGGGAGAGCACCAGAATAAATCTCTTGGAAACATTAATATGTAGAGAACATGTGAAAAAAGAGAGGGACCAGATTATTGCAGGGACTAAGAAGAAAGGACTCAGAGGAGACAAGGAAAAAATGGATAATGAAGAGAGTGAGAGGAATCTTTTTGGAAAGGGCACAAAAAGATGAAATTAACAACAACAACAACAACAACAAAACTAATGAGTAGGGAATCTGCTTGAATGACTTGTGAGGAAAAAAGAGAAGGCAGCCAATATGAAAATGGACAAGAGCAAGGGACCAAAAGCTCAAAGGGGAAAGGGTAACAAACCAACAAGAGAATAATTTATCCTTTAAAGACCATAATACGATAAAAACAGAAATTGGTTCAGACCACAAACAAAAAATAAGACTGAAATGTTGGCTGAAATCTTAAATAATGAGTAGGCCAAAGACAAAAGTCATAAAAATGACAATTATGTAATGAAATAAACCAAATTTCTGGAATGTAAATAAAGCAGTTCTCCAAGAAAATTGATAGCCTTAAAATTATACATTAACAAAAGAGAAAAAGAGAAGATCCATTTTTTCCCCTTTTTGATCTGATTTTTCTTGTGCAGCATGATAAATGTGGAAATATATGTTTAACCAATAACAGATTACTTGCTGTCTAGGAGACAAGGTGGGGGAAAAGAGGGAGAAAAATTTGGAACATAAAGTTTTGCAAGGGTGAAACTATCTGTGCATATATTTTGAAAATAAAAGGCTATTATTAAAAAAAGAAGAAGAAAAAGAGAAGATTAATGAACTGGATATCAATTTTTTAAAATTTAAGAATCAACAAATCCAAAATAAGCATGAGAGAAGGTACTAAAAATTAGAAGGAAAATAGATAAATTGGAGACAGAAAAATAGAGAAATGATCATCAAATAAAATTAAAAACTGTCTTTTTAAAGACTAATAAAATGGATACAACTTTATCCAGTGTGATTTAAAAGCCCTTGACAAAGTACAACATTTTTATATTAAAAACCCTACAAAGTTCAGCAGCTCTTTTGGTGGTAGCAAAGAATTGGAAAATGAATGGATGCCCATGCACTGGGGAATGGCTGAACTAGCTGTGGCACACAAAGGTGATGGAATATTATTGTTCTATAAAAATAATGAGCAAGCTGATTTTAGAAAGGTCTGAAAGATTTACGTGAACTGATGCTGAGAGAAACAGGCAGAACCAGGAGAACATTGTACATGGTAACAGCAAGATTTTGTTATGATCAACTACGACAGACTTGGTACTTCTCATCCGTTCAGCGATTTAAGGCAATCCCAATAAACTGGATGGAAAATGCCGTCCGTGTCCAGAGAAGGAACCATGCAGACTGAATGCAAAGATCCACTTCTTTTTTCTGGATTTTTTTTTCTCTCCCATGGTTTTTCCCTTTTGCTGACTTTTCTCTCCTAACACGATTCATAAAGCAATGTGTGTAAAAAAAATAAATAAATAAAATAAAATAAAAAGTATAAGCACAGAGACTTTTGTATATATCATAAGGTCAAGCAGAGCCATTTAATATTTGATCCCAGAAGCAGAAAGGGGTTTTTGCGTTTTACTGAGGAGGATCATGCCGGTAAGTTATGACAACAAAATAACAATGATAATAATAAACACACATCACTTTAAGGTTTACAAAGCTCTTCATATTTCTTATGTCGTTTGAGACTTACAATGACCCTGTGAGGTTGATCCTGATTTCACAGAAGAGGAAACTGAGGTTAAGGAGAGAGAAGAGATCCGAGTCCAAATTCAGCCTCAGATACTCACCAGCTGTAAGTCACTCACTCTTGCCTCAGCTTCCTCCTCTGTAAAGTGAGCAGTCCTGGCAGGCTCTGGTCCACAGGTCACATGACTGAAGGGCCGGACAAGAACCAGACTCAGAGGGGTGCTATGTGTAAAAGGAGGGTAAACTGAGTCCGGAGATGAGCAGGACAAAGGGGGGGGGGAAGACTGCCTTTGGGGACCCTGCTTCCAAGGCCCAGAACACAGTCCTAACCTTATGAGACCACTTTTCTTCCAGCGACGCCCCACTGGAGGGGGGAGACCCCAGAGCATACAATCTGGCACCCACCCCCCTACTGGCCATCAGCATGTTGCAGAGGCCTGTGGGAGGATATGGAGGGTCTCAGCCCCCAGCCCTCTGTAGCTCTCAATTGTCCACCGGGTGGCCAGTAACATTCCTTCAGCTCACCCACTTCCTTCCTTGATTGGCTCCCTCTGTTGTTGCTAGGACAACCAAAATGAGGTGCCCTGACTCCAGGAAAGTGGGTGGTCTTGCCTACCTGGTGGGTATCCTCCTTTCCCCCCACCCCAGCAGATTACGGTTCATTTCTCCTTTTATTTGGATGGCAGCAGGGGAGCACGTCCTCCACATGGTTATAAACCTGTGACATACGGGCTGGGGGCTACTACCTGGCAACCAGAAGAACGGATCAAGACACGCCATCTGAACCGGAGCTGACCAGGCGGTCACAAGTGCAGGGAGGAAGCCAAAGGAACGGAAGGAGAATCTGTGCCCACGTGGGGACAACTTGGAGAACGTGGGGGCCGGGCGAGGTTGGCCGAAGCCAAAATGGGAAAGTTTGCTCGGGTAGAGCCGTTGGGCCTTTGACCTGGCTGGGGGCAGTCTGGGAGAAGGGAGCCGGACCGCCCAAGGGGCATCAAGGACGGGAGTTCGGAGGGAGGGGGCCCCCCGCAGTGTGGGTGAGGCTGGGCAGGCGATAGCTTGTCTTTCCCAACTTAATCACAGCATGGCTGCGACCCAGCTCAGCCCGATTGGCTGTTTTCAGCAGAGCAGAGGAAACCCTTTGTTCCACATAGTCAGGGAAGGACGCCCTACTCTTCTGATTCTGATAAAACGCTGCCCAGTGAGGAGCTGATCAGAGGCCTGGCAGGGGGCCCTCGACTCCCCTGTCCAGCGTTCACACAGTGCCCGGCACACAGAGGGAGCCTAATTGTTGCGGGTCAGCCTGAGCTCCATCAGGGCGACACGAGGCCCCCTGCCCACCCTTCTAAATTGGCGCAGCAGGGGGAAGGGGTTGGGCGAGCAGTGGGGCTGGCCCCGTTCTCCCCAGGCCAAAGCAAGCTCAGGCTGGCTTTCCCAAAGCAATGGTTCTCACCTTCACAACGTGCTCACCGACACGAGGCCTTGTGGCTCCTGACTGTCGACCATTTGCCCTCAAAAAGGGAGCGGGGACCGAGGAAGCGCGCAGGCTGAGAGTAGGCGAGCACCCTCGGCAGAGTCCTGGGAGGAGCCCGCTTCTGTCCAGCGCAGACCCCGGGCCTCTCAAGAGGCGGCACGCAGCTCCTGGCGTTCTGCTCCTCCCCAGCCCACCTTCCTCCTGGGGGCTTCCCTCTCCTCCGACACACAGCGGGGCACCCAACATACACCCAACAGTCACCCCCGGCCTCCAACCTCAACCACACGGCCACACTGCTTCCCCACTGCTGCTCCCAGCCACACTAAAACCGGCTCCTTCAGCCACCATCCCCTCCACTCTTTTCTCCCCCACTTCCCTTCCTGTCCCTCACTTGGCTCTCTCCCAGGTTCCAGGCCAGCCCCTCCTCTCTGGGTCCTCACCGGACTAACCCCTCCCTCTGAGTCTCCACAGACAGGGTCCCATCCCCTCCCTGGGGTGCTCTCCTGAGGCCCCGAATCACCACTGAGGCCTTTCAGACAGGATGTCCCAAGAAGTCTCAACTTCCACAAGTGAGCTTATTCTCTTCCCCCCAAATCTCCCTATTTCATCACCCTGCTGTGCCCCAAGTTTCCGGCTGCAGGTTCTTGCTCCCCTCATCTGCAATCACTGGTCAGATCCAGGGGTTTTCAACTCCACAATCAACCCCCTTCTCTCTGCTACTCTTGCTCTCTCCGAGGGGACATCGTGACTTCCAACGGCTCTGCCGGCCTTCTCTCCCCAACCTCACCCCCACGGCAGCTGGCCCTCCACAATTCCAGTCTTCCCTGATCCGATCTAGAGCCCCAACAGCCTGGCCCCCAGCGCCTTTTCCAGCCTCCATGGACACGACTTGTCCATAGTCTCTGCTCTTTACGCTCGGCCCCTGCCTCCCATCTCTCCGCCTGTGGCCTGGCCAGCTTCCACGCCGACTGCGCTCCCTCCTCCCCTCCCCTCCTTTCACTAAAGACGCAGCTCAGACCATCAGCTGCCAGCCTTTCCAGACCCCTCCCCTCTTCCCAAACTTGTACTTAACTACTTTGCATTCGTTTTTATTTCTTCTCTTATGTTTACTCTATTTATCTCCAGATTTGTTGTCTCCCCGACTACAACATAAGCATCGTGTGGATAGGGATTGTTCCACTGTTTGAATCCTCAGCACTAGACACAGTGCTTGTATACTGTAGGTGCTTAAAATACTGTAGGAAGAAATATTAAAACAAAGTTAAGAGACTACAAATATTCAAGACAACAGGAGGAATCCCACAGCAAAAACACTGAGCCAGAAAACGGGTCAAGGAGAAAAAAATGAAAGACTCACTGGACTATCTGAATGCTATGACCAAAAAAAAAAAAAAAAAAAAGATGGGGTTAGGGGCCTGGACATCCTATTTCAAGATGTCCAGATTTCTTAGACCCAGAGGGCAAAGGAGAAAGAGCAGGGAGCCACCGGCTGAATGAAACCCCCAAAGCAAAAATTCTAGGAACGTTGTGTGCAGAGGGCCGGACGCTGGAGAAGTCTGCCTGAAACAAGGTGCCAACTCTGGGGAACTGAGGAGATGGCGGTTCTCTGGTTCACACTTGCTCAGTGCGCTGTAGTGAGGTAACTGTACTAGGCACATAAGGGCTGAGAGGTCTGGAAAGGAGACATTATACTTGGACCATCCTGGCGGCTCCTCTGCCTCCTGCACTAAGAGCAAGACTGGGCTAGAATAGACTCCAGACTCTACTCCTGACCATCCTCGTGGTGACTCTCCTGCTGAGAGCAAGGCCCGTCCGCAGGACCTCCAGAAAGCAAAGCAAAGTTGTGCCCCAAACCCAGAGATTCCAGATCAGAGAAAAGATATATTCTTGTGGATTCACTCATTCATTCATTCATTCATTCAGGCTGCCTTGGCATCTGAAGGAACAAGGGATACAGAACTGTGCTGGTGACTGGATTTTGTTGAATTTGAAAGAAAACGGTTGCAAAGCAAAGCTTACTAAATAGGAGAGAGGATATGGAGGGTCTCAGCCCCCAGCACTCTCCCTGGAAAGGAAAGCAGCAGGGAAACTCCAGAGCCACTGGGCGGTCCGGCAGCAGAACGGCCTCCTGCCCCCCAGCGGGAAGCTGGGATCGGCGGCCACGCGTGAGATGCTACGCCAGCCACTCGGGACACAACTCTTAGTGAGGACTCCGCCTGGGGCTCATGAGGCCCCGAGTCCCTGCCGCACTGCGGGGAGACGAGTCCGGCCCTGGCGTCGACGAGTCCCCAGGCTGACCCGCACGCGCTCTGACCGCTCCATGCAAGGAGCTTCCCCTCCACTGACCTCCATCCAGACGGACTCTCCCAGGAGGCCCGAACACCACAGCCGCGTCCTACTTCCTGCGGCCACTCTCAACCCGCCATTTCCACATTATTTCATTTCATTAAAGTCTAAATGAAAGGCTTGGTGCCTAGGGAGGGAAGGGGCTTCTCTCTCCACTTTACGTCCAGGGCCTGGAGATTCCCCACTGGTTCACGGGAGATCTGAGCCCTCTGCTCCCCAGACACCGGCCTTCCCATGTCTCACAGCCCCAACGCCTTCTGGGCCCCACCAAGACCAGGCCTGGAAGACTTCACCTTCTCATCTCCAAACCTCCACTCCCACAGGCCCAGCTTCCTCCCAGGCTGGCATCTCACCTGGGCCACTCACAGAGGGCCCCAGCACCCAGCTTCCCTCCCCCGACTCTCCAAACGGGGGCCTTGCCAAAGCTACAGGGGGAGGGGTCTGGCAATCTCTCCTTGTTTTCCCGGGAGCTCCCTGGCCTGGGTTGGCTCTCCCACTAGACTGCAACCTTGTTGGGGGCAGGGGCTGCCTTTGCTTTTATAATCCTAGCTCCAGAGCTTGGCGCACAGTAGGGAGGATGGAAGGGAAGCCATCTGATGAACACCTCATTAACAGTGTTCCGTGAAGCCCCTTGTTTGGTCCTGGGAGTCTGTTCCGCCCGGGGCCAATCCTCCCCATATCCTGAGTGGATCCAATTCTCGTGGTGAGTCCGACTCCAGATTCCTGGATTCTGCAGTCTGGGCGTCCGGCCGGGCCGGGCTCCAAGAGCAGCTTGGGCCAGAGGAAACTGGGACTGGGAAATGTCTGACAAAATCCATCAGAACACAACTGCAGACATGGCAGATCACATCCTGGGGGCAGCTGGGTGGTACTAGCCTGAAGTCAAGAACACCTAATTTCAAATCCAGCCTCAGACCTAGACCAGTGTGACCCTGGACAAGTCACTTCTCCCTGATTGCCTCAGTTTCTTCATCTGTCAGATGAGCCAGAGAAGGTAATGGCCGACTGCTCTAGGATCTCTGCCGAGAGAACCACCCCCCCCCCCATGGGGTCACAGGGCCAGACACGCCGGCCATGACCAAATAGCATCCAGCTAAAAATACGTTTTCAGAAACACTTCTATAAAGCCGCGTCGCCTCCGTGTTCTCCTCCAGAAACTGGTCTTTGGAGCCTCCCTCCTCCCCCCTGCCCCCAGCCTAGGTGTGAGAGGGAAGGAAGGGTGGAGTAGGGGCAGGGGTCTCACTCTCCATCTCCCCGGACAGAAGGAGCCGACCAGCATTCCCTCTGCAGCTCCCAGCAGGGCTGCTTGGCGGAAGCACCAGGAGTGAGTGCCTTCCTTACCCACACTGGGTCTAGGACCCAAGACTTCCGAACTCTTGCCAGCCCGGCTCTGCCGCGCTGTCCCCCAAACTGGGATGCAGAGGAGTCGTTCCAGCCGACTTCCCCAGCCTTGCCTGGAGTGGCCACTTATTCTCAGTAGTACCAAGCACCCCACTTATTTCAGGAACACTTTTTGGGGGTGGGGGGCAAGGAAAGTCACTTCCCACGATACCATCCCTCGGTTCAAGAAAATCAATGACACGGCTAAAATGAGTTCCCCCACTGATCCAACTACGGGACTTCTCGTCTTTGACTCAATTATAATCAATGTTTCTTTGAAAACAAAAAATAGAAAAACCAGCCCTCTCAGTCTCGCCATCTGAAGGCCCCGACGCCCACCCCCATCTCCTGGCCCCGGTGTCTGCGTTGTGCCAAGTGCCAGAACGCTAAGCCCGGTATTTAGAAGCCTGAGGATCCATCTCCCCCAGGGGGCAGCGGCTACAAGCTCATGGCAGATCTCGAGTCTGTCGGGGACAGGAAAGATCGCCGCGTAGAACGCGGAGGGAGTCCGCTTCCCCTCTGGCCTCCTACTGTGGCAAGTTCAAGGCTGTCCACAACGACGCCTATTCTTTGCCCAAAGCCAAGCAAACTTGAGGCCGTCTGATCAAACATCCTAAGGCCGAGGGTGGGCTCCAACCCCCACACAAAAGGATCAGCCTCCAGATCAGGGACGCTGTGGAAGTCCCAAGACACTAAAAGCTCCCTGTGCAGCATTTAATAACTACAAATGTTACCTTTGCGAGCCTGTCAATATTCCAAGGAAAGGGCCAGGGCCGTTAATCAGCAAGAGGGCCAAGGCAAGACTCCAGCCAAGTGATGCACAAACTAGCTTTCTAGTATCTGAAGGAGAAATTCTTTCTCCCCAACTCTCTCTGCCTTAACCTCCCCTCTGATGCTCACCCCCCTCCCCCAAGATAAGGACTCTCTCAAAACAGACACACCCTAAATTGAAAAAACATTTATTTCACTGGAAAAAAAAAGTGACCAACTCTACACATCTACCCATCGCAAGCCTCTAGGGGCAAATCGGGGAAGAAGGAGCCAGAGCCCCCTGCAACTGTGGTCAACACCCACTGAGAGCAGGAGGTCAACGGGGAGACAGAACAAGCCCTGCCACTGTTTCTGGACATAGTCAAGGCTACAGGGAGAACAGAACGTGAGGGGGAGGGGACTGAAGAACAGAGGGGTAGGCGGAGGAGAGTCTCAACTTAGCAAGGTTAAATTAAGGTCCGTGGTTCCTGAGGGACCCAATGCACAAAGCCGTGAGAACATCCCGAAGATGGGGGACCACGAAGGGTGAATTCTCATGCACAACCGCAGCCCGGGGCTTCAGCCCCCACACATCCCACCTGAAAGAAAGCACAATACATGGGCTTACAGTAAAGACAAGCTCAAAGTGGCCATGACCATCCAGCTCCTCCCTTCCCTCTTGGGGCAGCCTTCCAAAACCTGCCCGCTCTCAGCACACCGTGCGGGCGGCCTATACCCTCCCCCGAGAGGCAAGGCTTATGGACCAGAAAGCAGCGGGAAGCTCAGAAAAATCTCGTACCTCCGTCTCTGGCCCTCTGCTGAAGGGCCAGTGGAACAGAACCAGGTCTGGCGGCTCTTTGGTCCTTGCGGTCCTTTCCTTTCTTGGTCTTCCTGATCTCAAGGACAGACCTGTCTCTGATAATGGAGTGGGACGATACTGACAACCGACCAAAGAGACTGACACTACCAAAGGAGAGGAAGACCCCAGGGTCCCCCACCAAGCAAGGAGGGAGTGTCTGTCAGGTGTCTGGAGAATAAGTCAAGACTGGGATCCAGACTGGGAGGCAGCTTGAGGGGTAAAGGACGAGCAGTGAGTCTCATGAGCATCGGACTCTGCCAGGGAAGGGGCTGGAGAGGGCGCTGGGGGCCTCCAAGGCCGCCTCGAGAGGTCCGACTCCACCCATCAGCAGGAGGTCCAGGGGAACCGACCAGTTCCCCAAAATGCAATGAATCCATTGAGAGAAAGGGAAGCCACAAAGAACTTCTGAGGAAGTGGGTCCCAAAGCTGTCGAGAAGCAGGAGTGAGCCACAGGGGCTCGAGGGCCCCAAGAGCAGAGGGGGAGATAAAGTCAAGAGCCCCAACAGTGGCTCTGGGGCCAGATCCTCAGAGGCAGAAGCCCTGACTTCCTGAGTGCCTCCAATCATACAAAATTAAAGCTAAAAGAGCCATTAGACAAAAGAAGCCACAGAAGACTGCACAGAGGACAAGAGAGAGTCACAAGAATGCCAAAGAATAACAGGATGAAGCCAGACAAGGGGGGGGTGCCGTACCCAGGGGCCGAGAGGGAAGGCTTCCTCCCGCAGACTGGCTGGGCCAGCTCGCCCCTAGCGCTTTGTTCTGACACGGCCCCAAGCCGAGGGTCCCTCCCTGTACTCTGGGGCCTGCCCGAGCCTCCAGGGACACCACTAGCTAGGACTCATTACCAACGGGACCCTAAGATGGCGTTACTTCGGGTCAGTGTCCGGCTGCAGCAGGGCCTTCCCCCAGGAGCTCCCATGACAAAACAAAGACCAGTTTTTGCCCGTGGTAAGATGTACAGCCAGGAACTCGGGGGGCACTGCCACCCTTCCCTCGTTTGACAGCCTGAAGAGATTAACTGCTGCCAGCCAACAGCAGCAGGGACTAGGAAATCTGCCACGAGGGCCGGGGACTTGAGACAGCACTGGGGAACGAACAATGGACGGCTGCCGTCCCCAGCACCAGAGCCAGCCCGTTCCTAGGGAAGCAGCAAGGCAGCCTGGCCCCCAGAGCCGCCAGAAAGAACAAAACTTTGGGGGAAACGCACCGTTCTCACCTCGAGCTTCAAAAGGCCGAGTACCGCGCCCGGTCCGCGTACTGCTCCCGCTCGTACCGCGTCACGTCATACAGAGAATTCCGCGCAGCTGCCGAGGCCTGGGACAGCTCGTTCTCGTGCCCGTAACCGTAGCCCTCTCCGACAGTAGGGACTGTGGGGGCGCGGCGCAGGGGGCTCCGGTCCCGTCCGTAATAGGAAGTGGAGGCTGCAGTGACTGCAGCGGCGGCGGCAGCGGCAGCAGCAGCAGTGGCGGCGGCAGCTCCTGAGGTCGGCAACAGGTGTCTATCGTAGGGGTCAACAGAGGTGGAGGTGAGATGACCGGTCATGGCTGGGTTCTGGACTTGTGGGAGCTGGGACAGGGTCTGCTCTGCATAGTTGTATGCGGAGGCTGCCGCCGCTGCCGCCACCGCCTCGTAAGACCGGACTCGACATCTCTTGTAGTAGGCGTCAAGCGCTCCATATGCGTTGCTGTAATACATGGACTCCCCATAGCTCATGGCATAGGGGGCCCGAACAGCTCCGTACTGCTCATTATACTGCTCGGTCAAGTCTGCCATGCGGCCCGTCCGATCCACCGGACACTCTTTGGACCAGTGGCCCTCCTTCCCGCACCGATAGCAGCCGCTCTGGTCTCCCATCCCGGGGGCGGTCCGAAGCCGGCTGGTGGACAGCTGCACGTGCATTCGTTTGCCTTGAAGAAACAGAGGCGAGAAGGTTGCTGTTACTCGGTCCTAGCCCCGGCCCCTGGCCCCAGACTCCTCCACCACAGCAAGAGCTACTGGAAGCCATCTCCGAAGCAGGCCAAGCTCAGCATCAGAAAGACACTTAACCGTCTACGGCACCGCACAAGGAACTCACTTGAGAGGCCTGGTCTCTCTCCAGCATCAGGGTTTCTGGCTAAGAAGGCTCTCCACTAGGCTGGTTTACCAGCCATTATCAAGGAAAGGAAAACCAATCTTGTCCTAAGAAAGAATCGTCAAGTCCTTGGTGAGTGACCCGCCTGTCACCACATCCCCTCTGCAAGTCAGCGTCAGCACCCACCCTGCGGCTCTCTGCTCCCCACAGGAGGGGCTGCCTTTACTGAACACAGGGGCGCGGGGCCCCCCAGAATGATGCCAGTGAGTGGCCAATGCCCCTACCCTCTACCACTCCACAGGAAGAGACCGTTGTAAAGGACAAGTCCTTGAGGAAAAACTCCCTCTGGAAGGTGAAAAGACCTAGAGTCTCCCATCCCAGAAGGGTAAGTGGCCCAGATCCCAAAGAAGTGCCTTTCAAAGACCATGGCTGAGGCCCCTCTACTTTCAAAGGCCTGCGCATGCCCACAAAACGTCCGTCAGCGAGAGGCAGCACATTTCAAGATGGCCAAAAGCAATCGTCTTCCGGGAAGAAGACCTGGGTTCCAGTCCAATTGGGATGCTGGTGACTGTGCGCCTCAACTGGTCAACTCCCCTGACCACCCAGGGCACAGAATCATCATCTTCCAAAGTGAGTGATTGTTAAGAGACCATTTTCTAGGTGAGACCCACAGGAGCCCAGAACACTTTTCCAGCCGAGAGCCAGGGCCAGGCAACAGATATCTTTTGTGAAAAGTTCTAACCGAAGCATTTATTTCCTTTCCCCAAGTTTTTATCCATTACTTCAATAGGTTGTAAGCAATCTGCCATTGGATATTAGGGGCTGCCAGTTTGGAGTTATGCCAAAGGCAGAAAGAGAACCAAGATGTTCACAAAACCAGGATTTCCCAAAGGAAATAGAGAAAGCGAGAGTGGAGATGGAGATGGGGGCTGGGGGGAGGCAGCAAGAACTGGAAAACAAGCAGGGATAAAGTGTCCATCC
The DNA here is from genome assembly GCF_902635505.1 of Sarcophilus harrisii. Taxonomy (NCBI): domain Eukaryota; kingdom Metazoa; phylum Chordata; class Mammalia; order Dasyuromorphia; family Dasyuridae; genus Sarcophilus; species Sarcophilus harrisii. Next base: position 240,954,719 of record NC_045431.1, read on the forward strand.
AGACAGTCACCTCAGGGGAGACTTGTCTATAATGACCTTTGTTTCTCTGAAACTTAGGAACCCCAGAGCCTAAATACCACTTCTGCAGAAATCATAAAAGCTTAAAAATGTTTTAACTTGGAAATGAAAAGGAGAATGCCTGTGAAAACCAATGCAGACCAGAGTCTAATTGTGAAGCAAGAGAAAATACAGAACTTTTTACCATCAGAGGAAGAAAGCAGGTGTTCTAGAGCAGGAAAGAACCAGAACCGGCTTCTCTGGAAATGCAGATCCTTCCTTAGATGTGCTCTAATACACAAAAATCCAAGGGAGCCAAGGTCAGCAAGGCTTTCTACTCACTAGTGACCACCACAAGCACACATGACCCTCAAAAACCTGGAACACTCAGCTGCTGGGAGGGGTTCCTAGAGCTGGTTCCTAAGGGGACATTCAATGAGAAACTAACTAACCAAGAAAACTCCGGAACTGTGGTGGCTCAGATCTAAAGTTGATTATCTAACAAAAAGAACAGAAATCTGTTAAGGTAAAGAACAGATTAGGGCACGTCCCAGGAGAAAAGGGGCAGAAGCAGCAACAGGCAGAAGAACTAGCTGTGTCTTCTAGCTGGGATCCCTCCAGGGCCAACCAGCCTTCGGCATTCTGGCTGGGGGCCACTCTGGGCGCAAACCAAGCAAAAGCCAAAAGGAGCAAAAAAAAAACAGCCCCTAGTTCTGCCTTTTCTTTCATGCGAGTCACCCCAAAGTTAGGAGTTTTCAAGGCATAAAAAACTTGGAGCAACTTAAAAAAATCTTGAAATACCCTGAACCAAAGGTTTTTAGCAGAAGTTCAAAGGCCCAGAAAAAGCAACCTCTAATTTTAAAAGACAAGTCGGAACATAAGAAATAAAATGGGGAAATAATATTGAGACTACAGGTGTTGGGGGAGAATCACTCCCAAATCCTGAGAAACTTGGGGAATAGGAATCCCTCTTAACAAACACTGGGAAAGCCTTCAGCAAAGGAGAGGAGAAACCTGGACTGTGCCGGCCGGTGAAAACAAAGCCAAGAGGAACTTGGAGAAAAGCAGGGAGTTAGAGGGCTGTGCCCTCCATACCCCCAAGCAGGCAGGAAGGAGTTAAGCAGAAGGGCCTTCTCATTAAGTGGTTGACCCAGTCGTTCTCCACTTGCCAATTAAAAAGGGAAAACAAGCTCCCTCTGGGCCAGCATCAGGGCCCATCAACGCCCTTGGCACTGCACAGATCATCCTTGGGGAAGGAGAGTGGGCCTTCAGGTGTGAGGAAAACAAGCAGCCAGGGCCACCAGTGACCCCGAATAAAGACCAGAGGGGAAGGGGGAGAGAGTCAATGCTCCCCAAGAACGGGTGGAAAGTCGCCCCAACCGGGCGAGTACAAGATGGCCAGACGCCCCTGGGCCCCAGCCCCTGCCTCAGTTTCCCGGTCTGTAAAACCAAGCCCCGCAGGGCCGAGCGCCCGGCCAGGCCGCGCCCCTCCCTCGGCCCCCCCTCACCTTGGAACTCGGTGTTGTCCAGGCCGCGGATGGCCTCCACGGCGTCCTCGGCGCGCTCCATGTGCACGAAGGCGTAGTCCTTGACGATGTCGCACTCGATCACGGGCCCGTACTCCTCGAACTTGGCGCGCAGCTCGAGGTTGGTGCACGTGGGGCTGATGTTGCCCACGTGCAGCTTGGTGGAGGCCTTGCTCTTGTTCTTGCTGGCCTCCACGTTGATGTTGACGCCGTGCAGCTTGTAGTGGTGCAGGTTGCGGATGGCGTCCTCGGCCGCCGTCTTGTCCTCGATGTGCACGAAGCCGTAGTTCTTGATGATGTCGCACTCGAGCACCTTCCCGTACTGCTCGAACAGAGAGCGGATCTCCTGCTCCGTCGCCTCGCGGGGCAGGTTGCCGATGAACAGCTTCACCATCTCGACGGAGCCTGCAAGACACCAGGCTGGCACCGCGTCCCGGACCCGGCCGACGGGACAAAGGCCGGGGACCTAGGGGGGAGGGGGAGCGGGGGCGGGGCCGGGGACCCACCCGGGGCAGAGCAGGGGGGCAGGGCGGGTGGGGGAAGGGAGGGGCGGACCGCCACGCCGGCTCTGGGCGGGGGCCCGGGCTGCCCGCTCGGGACCAGGCCGGGGCCCGGGGTTGGGGCCGGGGCTCGGAGACGGCGCTCGCGGCTCACCCGCACGGGACGCGGCGCAGCCTCCTCCTCGCGCCTCTGACAAAACGCTAAAATGGCGACGGCTGCAGCGGCGACTCCGGGAAAAGACTCGGGGCTCAGCCGGCCGCCCGATTGGTCACGCTACCGAGCGGGAGGCCGGCGTTCCACGCAGACCCTCCTCCCTGTTGGTTACGAAACACGTCCGTCACCTGGGGGGCAGGGAAAAGCAGACGTCAGTGATGTCAAGAAGCGTTCGCCGAGGGCCAATAAGAGCGCCGCGTGCGCAGCCGGGCCAAGCCGATTGGGCGCGGAGCCGCCGGAGGCGTAGCTAACGGTAGGTGGGAGGAGAGCGGAGCCTGCGCCGAGGGGTCCGCTCCTCGCTCCCGCCCCCGCCCCCGCCTCCCGCGGCTCCGCGTCTCCCGTTGCAGCTCGACTTCCTGGGGCCCGCCGTTCACTGAGCCCAGAGCCCACCCCCACCCCCACCGCGGAGACGGGCGACCAGAATTGGGGCACGTGGGCGGCTCGTAGCCGTAACCGTCCGGCCTCAGAGCACACACTAAACAGCCCGAGGACGGAGCTGCGCCCGCGGAGGCAGCGAGGCCGAAGGGGATGTGGGGGTAGACTAAGGTCTGGAGACGCCCCCCTCCCCAGCTCGGGGAGAAAGAGCCGGCCTGAGAAAGGGGAGGGGGTGGGGGATGGGAGGAGGGGGGCAGGTAAGCAAAGGCCCCTCCCAAGAAAACGTGCGAGGCACCGAAAGTTCTGGTTCCGTCTTTATTTTTCTGCAACCAGGCTAGAACGGGTGTACACGGCCCGGCACAGCGGCCCCGCCCCCCGCCCTGCAGCTGCTCGCCATCCTCGGCTTCCTTCCTTCGGCTCGTCCACAACGTCCCCTCGCTGCCGGAAGCAGCTTCCCAAGAGAACTCATCAGACACAAAGCAGGACGTGCCCACACAAGAGCCCAAAGCGCAAGGTAAAGGGTCAACGCCTGGCACAGGATGAGGCGGGCTCCGAGAGAGGCGATTGCTCGGCCAGCCCCGCGTAGGAGCTCCAGCCCGACAAACCCTTTCAGGGGAGCCTGCCTCTGTTTTCTCCAGGGTCATATGAGGATGCTAGAAGCACCAAATGACCTTTGTACACAGTAGGCACTTAATGGATGCAGCCCAGACAGCAAAGACATCTAGGAAGGTTGGTCCAGAGATCCAACAGCAGCTTCTGTCAAGATGGGATTAATGTAGTACCCCCTCCCCCCCCTTTATCCAGGCACATCGATGTGGTGAGATGCTTCTCCCTGATGCACAAACTCCTCATTGCTTTTCAAATTAAGTGCTGCAAAAGCACTTTCAATTCAGCATTTATTCAGCACCTGCTGTATGCAGAGGAGAAAAGGCAGGCTCACTCCCAGCTGGGAGGATAGGGAGCAGTATGCAGAGACCAGGTCGTGCACCACCCTCAGCCAAGCTATCCCAGGCTCAGGGTGCCTGGGGAGAACCTCTGCATTCTTGGCAGGGCCTTGAAACAAGGTCAGCCGAGCCATTCGAAGTGGGAGGGGGAAAAATCTCAGGACATGCACTGTCAGAGCGGAAGGAGTCTCTTGAATTGCCTGGATCCCCAGCACGCATACTGCATAGCCCCCCAAGATCCAAGGCAAAGCAGCCCCCGAGCCCGGTGTCGGCCGCCTCTGCAGTGTAGATGATGCCTTTCTGGAAATGGCTGGAGTTGGGGGATATCCCCTCGCTTGTTAATGGCTTAGCAGACTGAAATTCAACCTGGGGGAGGGGGGGGGTAACCCAATGTCACTGAGCCCCACCTCCCCCTGTATGAAGCAAACAGCTCCAGGGACATACCAAGGGTGGCCCACCTCAGGCCCAATCATCCACATCTTCTGGACAGCCAGGAACCCACGTCTAGTCCAGCCCTGTCCCTCCTGCCTGGGACCTGGGATAAGGGGCCCGGCCATTCCTGGTTCTGAACCTTGGTCCCACATTTGTAAAATATAACGCTTGGACGAGTCCGGAATCTTGTGTGGCCTTTGAAGCTTTGTACCCACCTTTCTCAGAATGCTGTGAAAGGCTTAAAAAGCAGGTGAAAAAGGAACCCGACTAGGCTAAAACAAAAGTTCCCAGGCCCCAGGCGAGGGTCCCGGCCTGGGCAGCCAGCTCTAATTCCTGCCTGTTCAAGGAAATTTCACTCCAGATGCTAAATTCAAGTCTTCCCCCTTTCCCCCCCCTCCCCAAATAATCCCAGGATGGAGCCGAGGGGGGAGGCCCCCACACCGAGGGGCTAACTCAGGGAGGAGGCTCCAATTAAACCCAGGACAGAACGACCCTTTGCTGGATTAGTTTGGACTCCTTAGAGGGTTAATGGCTGGTCACTCCGGACCCAGACCAGAGAACAGGATCCTGCCAAAACAGCCAGGGACTTTTGTGGGGCCAAGAGTCCACTTCTGGCCTCCAGGTTTCCAGGCCCAGCTCAGTGGGCTGGCAAAGACACTCCAGTTGACAGCCCAGAGACCCATGCCTGGAACTCCTTTTGGGCCAATCACTCTGGCTCTGCTCTCAGTAAGGTCCCTTCCAATTGCTGCGCAGGGACTTGTGCACTTCCCAGGCAGTTTGACCCTTCCTCTAACACCCCCACTTAGGAAGACAAGATAGAGGCCTCACAAACTCCATATCCCAGACAGCTTCTTCCCCAACAAAAGATCTGCCTCCAGCTCTACCGAAGTCCCAACTTTGGAGGGGATCCAAGGGTATCAGAAGCAGGGGCACCAGAGAGCCCTTGACCAAGATTTCTTAATCTGGGGTTCACATCCATGGGTAATTTCAGGGCATCTGTAAATTACATCTTTATTCTGACATAATTGGCTTCCTTTGTAATCGTATGTATTTCAGGCGTTCAAAAATAACATCACTCTGTAGGGTCCATAGGTTTCACCAAACTGTCCAAGGGATCCGAGGACACAAAGTTAATCACTCGGGGAAGAAAGGTAGCCGGGGAAAAGCCGTACCCAGCCTCTTCTCAACACAAGAGTCACCAGAACTCAGGCGCTCTCTAGTCTCACTGTCTAAACTCGCCTTTCTATAGGTCAAGCTTGCTACCCCTCGTGGGCAGGGGAAAGGCGGTATACCCCTTAAAAGTCCAATGGGAGCAAAGTCCCGCCCATTCTGCCAGTGAAGTTCTTCCCTCTCTTAACTGCCCGATGTTTGTCCTACTCCTATCACCTGCCATCGTGTGATTAATTGAAGAGGGCAGCTCTACCTCAGGAGGAAGCTGCTCATTCTTGTCTGCCAGAGCCGAGGCCTGTATGCAGGAGGTTCTAGGCGCTTCAGGTTGATGGAATTGCTGGACGGCACCTCTGATGGTGCTTGGTCCAGTGCCCAACAGGAAGACGGCATCAAACCAGAACCAGGTGTGAAAAAACCTGTTTGTACCCAATTTGGACTCACAGCCACTCCCTAAATGCCTCTCAACTGGTGCCACTAACCAAAAAACTCTTTGGTGCAGTGTGGACACCAAAAGCCCTACCATTTTGATCCGTGGGTCCCAAAGTCCCCCACTCTTAAACCCTAGGCCTCTAAATCCAAAGCCTACAGGACCATGATTGGGTTAGTTGGTCCATTTGGGGTAGCAGTCACCTAGAGATGCCTGTAAAAAAAACACATACACTGACGTTCCATTTTGCCTGAAACAGAAAAGCAAAGCGGTTCAGGGGGACACCAAGCGCAGCATGGAGAACTCAGCAAGGAGCAGAAGTAGTGGCCACGGGGCCACTTGGGGACAGCCGAGGCAGGGTCCGCCTGCCTTTTGGAGTAGCCATCCAGCAGCACCTGCACTTACTTCTACTTTCCCAAAATGTAAGGTGCATGTAGATCTGTGGGGTCCCCAACATAAGAGGAGTCACCAGGTTCTCTCCCATATCTATCAACAGTCCCCAAGCTGCCACTTCCCTCCACGGAGACAGGATCTCAAAAGTCAGAAAGACATGACAGGAACAGGAGAAATGAGAAAATGGGCTGGAACAACCGAAGACAGATTGCCCAGCTAGCTTGAGCCTCCTGGGCAGAAAAGGAAGGACGAGAGAGAACAGGGTGGGGAGAGAGCTAGCAGCACACCTGCTTTGGGACATTAGCCAAGGAAGGACTCAGAGAGCCGAGGGGTCCGGGAGCCTGGGCCTGGCTAGGGTGCTCATCCAGACTCCAGGTGGTTCCAGGTAACCGCTTGCCCTGAGCTGCAATAAGGACAGTTAATCAAGACCCCCACCAGGGGAGAAAAAGAGAGAAGACAGGAGATCAGAATAACAAGAAAGAAGGATTTGTTATAGCCAACCTTCCGATGTTCATGGAGAGCTTGAGCTCTACCTATGAAGGCTTACAATAGCCTTAGTTACCCCCCTTCCCCCCACACTTCGGATCCCTTCAAAAGAATAAAGGAAAAACAGAGTAGAAGCAAGTAGGAAGAGAGAATTCACAGCTCAGAAATCTCCTGGAGTGCATTCTAGCCCTGGATGATCCTGGGGAGCCCGATGTGACCTCTAGAGCTCCACAGAAGAGCCGGCCTCCAAGTGCTGATTGCTCCCCGATCAATGGGCTACAAGTGGATGGGCTTGGCCGGGACATCCCAGCACCAGCACACCATCTGCTGGGAGGGGGTAGGAAGAACAATGATCCCAGAAGCACGTCACCCCAAGAAGCCCCGCCCTCCCCTCAATGTGGAATGGAAATCTGGCTTAAGTAATGTGAAGACCAACTTCTCCAGGCCACACTCCAATTTTCAAGTCAAGTCCTCAGGCCTCCTCCTGTCTGTGCTCCCAGTGCCTCCTTTTTCTGGGTCCTAAGGTTAGGAAAAAGGCTGCAGCTCTCCATGCCTTGCTGCTTCCCCCTTACCTAAACCTATAGTAAGCCCCCAAGGCTACTCCAGAGCCCCATAGTTGGGAGGGCGCAGGTGATAGCGGAGGCAGGAGGGAGCAAGGAACATCCCCTGAGGCCAGCTGTCCCCTCTGCCATCCCCTCTCCTTCCCAACCACCCCAAAGCACAGGCCATTCCCCCTTGCCCTATCACCTCATGTACAGGGGCCATGAAGCAGAGGGCACCACAAGCTAGGTATGCCCGAGGAGATCATCTCTCAGCGACCTTCCTATAGGAAGCCCACAGCCTAACGATTCTGTCCTCCCTGGATTTCTGGGATCAAAGTCCAGGTTGCCTTTACTTTAGCTGCCACATCTCTCTCGATGTCACCGATGGCTCCTCGGTGACACAGTTCAATCAAGACAATGACAACCAGGTTTCCAAACTGCAAATTGCCCCAAGTTTTATTCATAGTCCATACAAAAGGGGAAAGAAAAAAATGAGGTTTCTAACACTCCCTACTTGGGGAAGATGGGGAACAAGGGGCTGGGGTGTACTGCTCAACATCAGCTCTGCTGGCAGTCACCAGGAACCCCACCTCCAAAGCGGCGTGTGGGCAGGGATGGGGTCAAGGGAGCATGGGGATGAAGGGGCTGACCTGTCCCCAGCCTCCCTCATCTCTCAAAAGGAAAAGGCGCCGCTGACCGCAGCCATGGGCTGCTTCCTGTCCAGACGACCTCAAACACCGCGCACAAAAATCCAAGGGAGTTCAGGAAAAAGATAAAAACGTAAAGAGAAATTCCTGCTCAGTAAAAGTGGGAGGCAGGGGGTAGGGGACAGGAGGTGGGAGGGGGAGCCGACCGTCTGGAGCCAAAGGCAAGACTCACTGCTGAGGCGGAGGAACAAAAGAACAGGTTACTGCCGCAACACTACAAAGACTCGGCTGCCTCGGGCAGAACCACACTGGAGAAAGGGGAATCAAAACTCGCTCTTAACGAACGGGCCCCTAGCCTACCCCCACCTCCTCCTCACTCTGTTCCCACCCACCCGCAGGACGACCCTACAGGCGGCGCTGGTAGCCAGAGTGCATCTGCGCTGCCCGCAGGTACTCGCTATAGGAGCCCGAATAGCGAGCGTAATCGGAATGGGCATCGGGCAGGCGACGGTAATCCAGCGAGGACTTTGTCGGCGAGCGGCGGAACGAAAGCTGCGAGTCTGATAAACGGCGGTAATCAGAGAGCTCGGCTAAGCGCCGGTTGGAACCATACCTGATCGAGAGAAGAAGACAGTTGGTGAATGAGACAGTTGTCGGGGAAGGAGCTCCAGCTGGGTGGGGGGGGAAATGCCAATGGAATCAGGGGCTAGTGGCCAGGCAAGTCTCCAATCAAGGGCTCTCGTGTGCTTTCCACCCCCGGGATGCTGATACAGGGCAAGAAAATCAAATCTGGGATAAACTGGGGTGGGTTAGGGTTGGGGACCAAGCCCTTCACTGACACCTCCCCCTAGGTCCAGGCCCAAGATGCTCTGTGGCCACCATTCATTTCTACATCACAAAAAACACCTGGGACACCCACAGTGAAAGGTCCAGGTCGGAGGAGAGCCAAGCTCGGTTGCTTTGGAACGGCGAAGGCCAGCAAGATTCCCTGTTTCCCCCAGAGCAGACGCAGTACTGACTACCAGGGTACTAGTGCAGATCTAGGTGCCCCCCCACTGCCCCATCTCCAAACCTACAGCTATCACAGCAAGGACAGCCAGGTCACACGTGAGGGGGCATTCAAGATAGTGGGAAAGATCAGGGACCCATTCACCAGCAAGGGATCCCGTGGCACAGGGACTGACCCAGCCAGGCGCTGCCTCTCACAGCCTTAAGTGGCAGGCTCTAAATCGAGCCACACTGTCTAAAGCCCCAACTAAAATTTTGAGAGGCTGCCCCCCAAAAAACCCTACCACTTGGCCTCGAGGCATCCCATGGAGCACCAAGGTGAATGGAGAGTGAGGAAGGGTCATTGGCTCTAGCTTCCCTCCCATCCTAACCTCAGCCCCGCGCCCAAGGCCCCAGCCAGGGGCCAGAGCCTAGGGGCATACAGTACCTTTTCGACATGATGGCGGCGGCCTTTTTGTAGGGATCATCGTAGCTGTCTCGGGGTGGGGAGAGGCGGGTACGCTCATAGGGCGGCGGGGTGCTGGTAGCGGCGTTGGCAACAGGCCCCTGGGACAGGGACAGGTAGGCTGCGGACGGCTGGCCCGCCCCCTCATAGGTGGCACCTGGCTGGCCCCGGTAGGAAGCAGCAGCAGGCTGGGGAGGCTGCTGTTGGGCAGCATAGGAAGAACCCAACGGGGCCGACGACTGAGTGCGGTAGGGAGCAGCCAGGGCCGCCGCGGTGGGCTGGGCGCCGTAGGCAGCTGCCGCCCCATAGGAGCCAGTCGCTGCAGCTGACTGAGCCCCATAGGAGCCAGAGAGGCCCATGGTGGCCTGAGCCCCATAAGCATTCAGCTGCGCTGTGACGACCGGCTGGGCCCCGTAGGAGCCGGCGAGGGGCCCCGCTGCCTGCGCCGCATAGGCGGCTGGCTGGGCGGCATAGGCTGCAGCAGTAGCCGGCTGAGCCACGTAGGCAGCAGGCTGGGCAGAATAGGAAGCAGCTGGCTGGGCTGCATATGGGCCTGACTGGGCATTGTAAGAGGCTGCCGTGGGCTGAGCATTATAGGAGGCTGCAGTAGGCTGGGTGTTATAGGAGGCCGCCTGGGCCCCGTAAGCAAGTGAGGATGCTGCAGGCTGGGCCCCGTAGGAAGCTGCCTGAGCCCCATAGGAGGTCAGGGAGGAAGCTGCCGACTGGGCGTTGTAAGAGGAGGCAGCAGCCCGCACCCCATAGGAAGCTGGCTGATTTCCATATGAGGCAAGGGAGGAGGCCTGTGCCCCATAGGAGGTGAGAGAAGAGGCCGCGGCTGACTGGGCCCCGTAGGAAGTAAGGGCCGAGGCCGAAGGCTGGGCACCTCCATAGGGGCCAAGTGAGGAAGCTCCCCCGGGCTGTGAGCCAGGGCTAGCCAGCTGGGCCCGGTACGGGGCGCCCAGGGACACTGAAGGCTGTGCCCGGTAGGAGGCTGCCTGGGCTGTCATGGGCTGGGTCCGGTAGGCAACACCCAAGGAAGCAGAGGGTTGGGCTCTATAGGCCGCCCCCAGGGAAACTGAAGGCTGGGCTCGGTAAGTGGCCGGCTGGGCAGTCAGCGGGGTCACGTAGGAAGCTCGGGGAGGCGAGCGGCGCAGGGGACTGCGGTCACGGCCATAGAAAGGAGGAGAGGGCTGCCGGGGCCGCCCATCGAAGCCGGTGGTGCTGTTGCCGAAGGCCTGCTGGTAATCAAAGGTGGCGGAAAAGCCACCAGTCCCAGGGAACGCAGTGTCGCCAGCCCCTGGCTTCTTGGCCTTTTCCCCAGGGGCTGCCAGGCCCGCTGGCCCCTTCTTCTGACCTTTGATGGAAAGCTCCACGTTGATGCGCTTGCCCTTCACTTCCTTGCCGTTGAGCTGCTCGATGGCGGCTTTGGCGTCTGCTTCCTTTTCCATGTGAACAAACGCATAGTCTGATAAAGCAGCAGACAGAGGGGTTAGCGGTTAGGGGGAGCAGGCCCTTTACCTGAGAGTAAGCCCCACGCTGGGGACACACACGCAGCCACTCGCACACACACATTCCCGATGGCAGGTCTTGGCCACCACCAGTCACCTCCGCACACCTCCACAGCTTTCCTCCTGGACCGGGTGCCCGAGGCTTAAGGCTGCCAACGGGCCCAGGCTAGGAAAATGCTATTAAAAAGACTTCCAGCAAAGCTGTCAATAAAAAGTTTCCTAACTGCCAGACAAAAAGGAGACTTCTCTCCAGCTTATGGCTGCCACTCACCTGAGTTTATACCCAGGCCTCAGTCTCCAAACCCCCGGGGGCACTAGGCTAATCACGGCAAGGACACCAGGTCAAACCAAAGCTTCCCAGACAGAGGCAGCCAACCATCAGCAGTTTCAGGAATGACCCTCTGGAACCAGAAGGCACTTCACAAAACAGTCACGACCACTGTCACCTGACTTTCACCAACAGCCTCTAAGGGCAGCAAGGCAAAGGTCTCTTTTACAGATTAAGAAAGTGAGACCCAGACTTGTCCATGTTAGACAGAGAGCTACACTTAAATCCAAGGATTCTGGCTTCATCCCAGACTCTGACTTTGTGAGGCTGCAAACTTCCAAACAAGCCCAGCCAGGATCAAAACCTCCCGATTGCTTCCATAGGCTTGAGAATGGAGGAAATAAAGCCCAGGCGTCCCTCTAGCTCAGACTCGCCCCCGGGGCCACAATACTTCATCGATACCGGACAAACCTGTCCCCATACTGAACCTCTGTGACACCGCAGGTTTTAACTACACGGGCTTTCTGCTCTCCAGGCTGTGAAATTACAAGCTGCAGTCATGGTGGCGGGAACCGCGTCTATCCTCAAACCACTGACTGCCCTTTCCAAGATCACCTGGGGCATTGGGGGGGGGGCGCCACGTAATTTGTCAGCGCAGAGATGCCAACAGAGCACCTGGCCAACAACACTAGAGATCGGGCGAGAAGGTCTGGGCAAGGTCCGAGGCTAGAGAAAAAGAAGCCAGGAGAATCCACAAGAGCCCAGCCTAGCTCTGGTGAGATGCAAGAACTAAGGCTGCTCACTGACCCTCTGTCAGGAACACTTCTCACTAGTAATTGATCATAGTCTAATTTAGGCTCAGCCCTCAAAATCAATGGCATTTTCTGCTCCCAAACAAGTACTTTAGCTATGAGAAGTGCATTGGTTGTGGAGCCTCCTCCCAAGATGTTCTCCATGGATACCAGTATCCTCTTCTGTTCCTTGGGGACAAACACACGACCATCAGAATTCAAATGTAACTGATGAGAAAGCCTGTGTAGAAGCCATATGGAAGAACCAAAATGGTGCTGGGGACTGGGGGGGATGAAGGGGTTTCAAGTGCACCATCAGAGCCGCTGGGCAAGTCTCTTGACCTGCCTCTCCATTTGGCCAATCTGTTGTGAACTAAGAAATGTGGAAGTGCTCTCAAGTATCGTGTCACATAGGACGTACGGGTGCTCTAAAGCTGCTTAAGAATGCCCTCCAAATCCCAACCTTCCCCTGTTCTAAGAAAGCAAACAAGAGGCAGGAGGACCCTTTCTACTTGCAATCTTAGAACCTGAGATGATGAAAGAATGAAATAAAGGGAACCGAGCCCCTGCCTTCCCACCCCGCAGCAGAACACAAGCTCTCCTCTCCACAGGGAAGGAAGGAAAAGACCCCACATGAGTGGAAAGGAAGGAGGAAGGCACTCAAACCTCACTCAAGGGAAAGGAAGGCAGTAAAGGGTAGCAATCCAGGGAGGGTGGGAGAGCAAGCCAAACCGTTCTAAGGTAAGGAGAAATAAAACTTGAATGAGAATTCCCTTGGTAGCTATTTCCTAATCAGTCCCCAAATGGGTAGAATTAGGCAAAAACAACCAATGAACAATGGGAAAAGTTGAAAAAGGCCAGGTACCCTAATTACAACCCAACTTTGTCCATTTTTAAAATTATGTTTTTAAGAGCCAGGTTGAAAAGTATCTTGAAATCCACATAAAATATCACAAATCAACTGGATACAAAAATATATATATATATGATTACAAGTAAATCCTATCCATATAAGGGGCTTCTGGGAAGCAGATAAAAAGCACAAGTCCAGCTGGCTCAGGGAGTCAGAAGCCTAACCAGTCTCCCAGGGGAAGAGCCCGAGCCAGCAGAAGAGAACAGAGGCTCGTTTCTCTAAGAGCACAGCAAGGAAAAACACCTGAAGATTCAAGGATCCCGAAGAGCCCCATCAAGCCCTTCAAATTAGATGATGGAATATGGAGTAACTTTTGAGAAGATACTTTTTCCGTAGGGAAAACAAATCACCGAGGTTGCCCAGCATATCACTGCCCAATTCCCTCTGCTAGTATGGCACGACAGCCTCTCACTCTTGAGGAGGTCCTAAGTCTAAGGGGACAGCATCTCCTCAGAGCTCCCCCCAGGCTGGCAACGGGCCTTCAAGACAGAATACAGGGTGCCCACTTCTCTGGGCAGCCTATGGGGCAAAGGCACAGGTGGCTCAGAATTGCTGCTCTAATACACTAAGCCATCCATAGTCACCAAGCAGCTTCCTCTTTCCTTCTGCATCTGGGCCACAGGTTGCACTAAAGGCCCAACTCCTCCTTCTCCTCTAATGGTGAGCCTTGGGTTTTTAAGCGGTAAAGACTAGCATCAATGTAATAATAGGAGGTAATGGAAAAGCGGTTCCTCTTTCACACCCATCACTGTATCACCTCCCCCGTTGGGGCTCGCCTCATCCAAACTTCTGTTCTCAGCAAAAGAGTTAAAAGGATTCTGTGAAGTATGACCCTCTTCCTGCGGCCTCTAATATTAAAGAGACTCCCACAGATCTTCCTGATCAAATCAAACCGTCTCAATAAAGAGCACAAACCGGAACTTCCAAAATAACTGCCATGACCATAAACGCATTGCTGCTCTTAGATACACAAGCATTCTCCAGGTGCTTCCAAAGGAAATGCCAGATGCCTCCCAGCCCGTTCTTTTCAGTCTAGGCAAGCACCACGCCAATCGTTTTCCCTCCGCTACCCAGCTACCTGTTTCTGAGAAAGCACCGAGCAAAGAAGGTTCCTAACACCATGAATTCCACCACAGCAATTCTAACCTCACAGAGCCAAATTTCTCAGTTCTCCACTCAGAACCCACCCCGGTGAAGAACAATTCTGACATTTATTAAGCCGAGAAAACAAGTAAGGGCCAAAGTCAGAATCCCCACTTCCTTCCCTGAAGTCCTTTCCATTTTCCCTCAATACAAAAGCAAACTGCAAACACCATAGCCTGCCCCAGAACACCTGGCAGAAGAGCCCGGATCCGGATATTCCTGGACTTCCATAACCTGAGTTGAGGAAAATAGAATGCAATATTAATGCAGGATGAGAAGGCTATTCCTGTGAAGGAGAAGTGGAGGCCAAATTAGATCTTTTACTCTTCCCACCCCTTGCTGGAAAGGAGATACGTGACCACGGAGGAGCCTTCCTGGATCGGGGTGGCAGATGCAGAAAACACACGGAGGGTTTCTCTCCCTAACACTCCTTCTGCCGAGTCTGAACACCCCCAAGGAGGGGCATGAGACTCTCCGAGCACATCCCTCCTCCCTCTCTTCCGAAATGCAGGAGAATTAACTGCGGCTTCTGCGGATCACCAGGAGAAGCTAAGCCGAGCCCACCTGCAAAGGTCGCTGGACTACCCAAGGGTCCGTTCCTGCCCAAGGCGGCAGAATCTGCACACACCGCGCGGCCTAAAGCCGGCGATCCTGCCGACCAGGAGGCCCTGCGGCCACCGGGGGGGGAGCTCAAAGTCGGGGTCAGGCTCCTGGGGAAGGGGGGCGAAGGCCGCTGCGAGGCTGGGCTCGGGGGCCCCGTTACCTTCCGCTCCGGCGCATTCGTCTGCAGCGGGCCCGGACCGACGTCCGAAGGCGCCTCGGGATCCCGCGTGGCCCCGGCACTTCCCAACACTTTCCGCCCCCCCCCCCCCCCCCCCCCCCCCCCCCCCCCCCCCCCCCCCCCCCCCCACGGTCACCGGCTTAAAGTGTCCTCGCCCCAACGCCGACGGGCGCGGCCCCGACACGCGCCCCCGCGGGTCCTGGCCCCTTCCCCCCCGGGCGCGCCCCCGCGTTACCTTTGACCACGTCACACTCGATGACGGGCCCGTGGCGCTCGAAGAGGCTGCGCAGCTCCTGGCTCGTGCACGCGGCCGACACGTTCCCCACGAAAATTTTCCAAGTGTTGAGAGGCCGCGGCCGCGACATCTCCACCACGAGGGCGCGCCCCGGCCGGAGCTCGTGGCCGTGCAGGGCCTCGATGGCGCGCAGCGCGCCCGCGGCCTCGCGCACGTGCACGAAAGCGAACTGCTTCATGACGGCGCAGCTCATGACGGTGCCGAAGCGCGAGAAGAGGGCCGCGAGCTCCTCCGGGGTCGTGTCCGCCCCATCTACGTTCCCCACAAAGATCTTCATGGCGCCGCCGCCCCCGGCCAAGAGCCCGGACCCCCGCCTTTCCCTGAGCGACGAGCGAGACGTCCGCCCTGACGGCCGTCCTCCCCTGGAATGGAGGGCGGACGACAACCCCGCCGCGCAGGCGCAGCGCGCCGGCCAATCGCAGCCGGCGCTCCGCGCCACCGCCGGCCAATGGGAACTGCGGAAAGGGCCGCGCGCGGGGGCAGCCAATCCCCGCGGCCGGGGAGCCCGCTCGCTGGGCGAGGAAGCTCGGAGAGGGGGGGCGGCGGCGGCGCGCGCGCGACCAACGGCCGCCAGCTCCTCTCCCCCCTCCCCTCCCCTTCCCTCCTCCCCTCCCCCGCCGCAGGGGACGCCGGCCCAGCTCGGAGCTGGGGGAGGGGGGGGGGGAGTGAGCGAGGATGACGACCCACAGCCTGAGGGCCCCGCCCCGCCCCGCCGGCCCCAGGGCGCGGCCCGGCTTCTGCCGGAGGAGAGGCGGGGCTCCGAGCCCGAGGGGCGCGGCCAGGCCGCAGCCCCGCTCCGCTTCTCCGCGGCTCCCGCGTCCCTCCCCCGCTCCGAGACCTTCCGTGGCTCCCCAGTGCCCGCGGGAGCCGCCCGGCCCCGGCGCCGTACCTTTGCAGCGTGGCCTCCCATTCCTCCTCCGCTCCCTGGCCCTCGACGTTCCAGTGCCGCTGTCCCCCAACGGCATCGGCGTTCCATCCCCGGCCATTCGGAGCCGGCGCAGGAAAGGGGTCGGATTCGAACCCAGGGCCTCCGCCTCCACGACACGCGGCCCTCCCCTGGGAGCCCGGCCCCTGGGGGTCCCGCCGGGGGAGGGGGGGGCCGGGGCCCTCGCCCTGCGCTTGTGTGTTAGTTGCAGGGCGAGCAGCCACGGCTGGGCCCCCGGCCCGGGCCGGGCGCTGGGGACGGAGGGCTGGGGGCCGTGACCAGCGGGCCATAAACTGATAGGGCCCCGGGATAGCGGGGCTCGGGCGGAGGCGAGGCGAGAGCATCCCGCAGAGCCAGAAGTGGTCTTTGCCCACGGTCAGGTCGCGCCGGCACAGGCCGTCCCAGAATCCCCCCCGGGGCACGCTCGGCTCTGGCGCTCGTGCAACCATGGCTTGGCTCTGCCCCAAAGCCCCTCTGCCCCGCATGCAGCGAGCGCTTGCTTACTCAGGGGCTGTTGAGCTGCACTGCATCCAGACGATCGCCGCAGGCCTTCCTCCTTTGGGTCCCAGTGTCCCCCGCGCACTGGCAGCGTGGGAGCAGCCCCGGTTTTCCAAGCGTCTCTCCTCAGTTCTTGGTCCCCGCCGAGCCACCGGCCCGTGCGTCCGCTTGGGGTTGCTTTGTGGCTTGTGGGCTCAGTTTCTGGATCTCTCTTGGCCAAGTTCCCTCCGTCTCAAGGAATCTCACATAACGGCCAAAAGGTGCCGGGAAGAGACCGGCTTGGGGGGAGGTCCCCATCGCCAGGAATCACAACAGGCTCTTGCTTTTCCCATAATGCTCAGTCCGTCATGAAGCTGCGCTCTGCTGCACAAAATCACCTGCAAGAACGCAAACGGGAACAGAAAACCCCCCTCCCCCCCCTCCCCCCGCGGGCATCCTGCGGGGAGGGGGCTCCAAAGTGCCCAGAGCACTGGGCCAAAGTTGGACGCTCACACCCATGGGGCGGCCCCAAGAAAGTCCAACCCTTCTCTGTTTTCTCCCAGGGTCGTTGTATCAACTTATCTCTTGTTTTTTCTTTCCTTCTTTTGAGGCAATCAGGGTTAAGTGACTTTTTCAGGAGCACACAGCTACTAAGTGTCTGGGATCAGATCTGAACTCGGATCCTTCCGACTCGGGGCCTGTTCGACCCACCGGGCCACCTGGTTGCTCCGTAGCTTTGTCCGCGGGTGCTCTGCCCAAAGGAATGACAATTTTGATCTGCGGGATATCTAGGAGTTACAAGCTATGGCTCTGGCTCTCCTACATGGGCCCAGGTACAAGGCAGGCCCTACCCGGTCATTATTGGGACCCGAGTGGCTCAGAGTGAATGAAGATAGCAAAGAATGAAGGACAAACGAGGATCAAATGAGATCGCAAAAAGTACAATGTCTGGCACGTAGTAGGTGCTTACTAAATGCTCTTCCTGCCAATATGGAAATTGCATGCTTTCACATATGTAATCAATAGCCTGTTGTTTTTTTCTGAAAGGGATGGGGGAGAGGCAAGAGAGAATTTAGAACTCCCCATTTTTAGCAATGAGTGTTTTAGAACTTTTACATGTAAATGGGAAATATTTAACAAAATAAAAATATATTGAAAATGAAAAAAAAGCTTGTTCCCTTTTCTTTCCCCTAATCTTGCCCGTTAAGTTGTTCCATTTCTTCCCATTTGATAGGTTGAAACTTATTTCTTCAGTGCTTTTAAAAGAGATAATTTTGATGATATAAAATGAAAACATTTTTGCAAACAAAATCAATGGAATGAAAACTGCAAAAAGTTGCAACAGGTATCTCTGATAAAGGCCTCATTTCTCAATATAGCGAGAACTGAGTCAAATTTCTAAAAATAAGTTATCTGCCGATTGATAAATGGTCAAAGGATATGAACAAGCAGTTATCAGACAAAAAAATCAAAGCTGCCGTGAAAAATGCTCTAATTCACTATTGATTAGAGAAATGCACAGTTCCACCTCATATCTATCAGATTGGCTAATGTGATTTTTTTAAAAAAGGAAAATGAGAAATGTTGGAGAAATGTGGGAAAACTGGAACACGAATGCATTGTTAGTGGAGTTGTGAACTGATCCAAAGGTTCCGAACAGCAGATTGGAGCTATGTCCAAAAGATTATAAAACTGCATGTCCAGCAATACCACTGTAGATTTATATCTCAAAGACATCCAAAAAAAGAGGGGGACAACCCTATTTGTGCAAAAATGTTTATAGCAGCTATTTTTGTGGTGTATAAAAATTGGAAATCCAAGGGATGCCCATTAATTGGGGAATGGTGGTACATGTTTGTAAAGGAATATTACTGCGATATGTGACAAGCAGGAGCATTTCAGAAAAATTTGAAAAGATTTACCTGAACTGATGCAAAGCTAAGTGAACAGAACCAGAAGATTGTACATAATAACAGCAATATTGTTAAAAAAAAAAACAAAAAAAAAAAAAACAACAACAACAACAACAACAACAAAACTGTGAATGACTTAGCTATCTCAGAAATACAATGGTCCAAGACAATCCCAAAGGACAAATGGTGAAATATACTAACCACTTCCAAGGAAAGAAAGGTACAGACTGAAATAACCTCTGTTTCACGTGCCTTCTTTTTTCTCTTGATGTCTTCTTGTACAAAATGACTGATAAAATGAGTTAAAATGTTTTACATGATTATAAATATAACTCATGTTATTGCTTACCATCTCAGAGTGGGGAGAAAAGGAAGAGAAAGAGGGATAGAATTTGGAACTTAAAACTTTTTTTAAAGTTGTTTTAACATGTAATTGGAGGAGAAATATAAAGTTATATAAAAAAAAAACTTTGTAATGACCTTGATTAAAAAACAACAACAATAAACCCTCAGCAAAAAAAAAATAAACCCTCTCTGCATCTTTCCTCTTCCCAGGTTTATTTCCTTCAGTGCACTTCTTTCTCATGTGACACAAAGACTGAGTAGCTCAATTCAGCAATCATTTGAGGGGCAGAATTCTTTTGTTTATTTTTATTTTCATTTTCAATTTCAGTTCCAACTTCTCTTCCTTCTTCCTGCTCTTCCCACACATATTGAAAAGACAAGAAATATGATATCCATTTTATAAATCATACTTCTCCATTAGTCACTGATATATAAGAAGGGGAGTGCCGATGAATGGGCTCTTGACCTTTAGGACCATCTCTGGAAGCCTGCAGAAAACTCTCCAATTTCTAGGAAATCACAGGAATTTGCATGAAGAACCCATTCTTCTTTGGGCAAGACAGAGTCCCCTCCTTGGCCAACAAGCAGGACAAACTGATGACTTTGTGGGTATTTAAAAGGGAGTGACTCCATTCTAGGGATTGCCATTGTTGTTATTGCCCTTATCATCATCCTCATCCTCCATTGGATCATCCATCTATCCATCATTTCCTCCAGTGAGTTGTCAGATCAGCCATGGATCACAGGCACAAGGCTAGTTAGACCAACACAAGGAGCAAAGAACCGAGATGCTGTTTGTGGGGTCCATGGAGACTCAAGTATCTGGGTCTTTAACGTGGGCTCTCACCCACCACCAGATAGAGCATATCATCACCAGCTAGGTGACCTGCAGTGGCCCAGGGCGGCTCGGTAGTTACCCCCACTCAGCCCCTGGCCAGCTTTGTCTTTGGCCCCTCTCCCCTCCCTCTCTCTCACTTTCTGACATACATCTCTTACTTGACAGGTACCTACCACCTTCATTATCTAAACACCCTGCCCCAGTTCTGCTAGGTTTGCCTTTCCCAGAAAACCCCTCTCCACTGCCAATCGAAGTTACCATTCTTTCAGTTCAAAGGATTATCATCTGTAATTTTATTTAACGTGATTCTGCTCCCCAGGACGAGAATGGAGGAAGGAAGCAAACCCTGGTAGATTGGTGGTTGGAGGAGCAGCTTAGGCAAGCAGCAGGACTGAAGTAATGAGGAGAAAACAGGGAGACAAGAATAAGGTAAAGGGCCCCTCAAAGAAGAACTGGGCTAGTACTCTTTGCTTCCTACATGATTAATCTCAGTGTTGCCCCCTTTGGTCCACGCTATCCTCCAAGAGTTACCGTTATCACACATACCCCTTTCAGGGAGTGGCGAATTGCATAAACTGTGTCATTCAGGGTTACCCAAGATGGACAGGTCATAATGGAGAGTTCCAACAAAAAGGATCCATTAGAGAAGGACGTAACAAACCACTCTAGGACACCTCCCAAGAAAATCCAATGGACAGTGAAAAAGTGGGCAAGAGAACACTGGGAGATGAGTCTCTCAGGTTGGAATATGCTCCAGGGAAAGAGTGGAGGACAATGACAAGGAGCTCTAATACTAATAAGTGCTAAAGTAGGAAATCAAAAGATAACTGGAATAACAGACAAGTTTGACGGTGGAGTACAAAATAAAGCAGGGCAGAGACTAATAGAATTTTGTTAAAATAACTCGCTGGTCAAACAAACACTTTCTTTTCAACAACCCAGAATGTCATTGTTCACACGGACATCACCAGATGGTTGATATAGAAATCAGATTGATTAAAAGGTGGAGAAGCTCCCAGGGGTCGTCACACTTTTAAAATAGGGGGCTAGTTCACTGTCCCTCAGACTGTTGGAGGGCCTTTGTTTTGGGGGCCTTTAAATACAGAAACTTCATAGCCCTGGGGGAGGGGGATAAATGTCCTCAGCTGCCACATCTGGGCCACGGGCCTTAGTTTGAGGACCCCTGTGCGTCTAGACAATCAATTAAAATAAGACCTGGCGCTGAGTGTGGTTCCATGCATGAGCTTCTTATTGCAAAATTCAGACCTAAATTGAAGAAAGCTGGGAAAACCACCAGACCATATAAGTGTGATCTAAATAGCTTCCCTTAGAAATATAAAATGGAGGTGATAGATTCAAGGCATTACATCTGTTAGATAGAATCCCCAAAGAACTATGGACAGAGGTTCACAACATTGGACAGGAGACAGCAACAAAATGATCCCAGAGGGTTCATTTCCCCAGATTTCCCCAGGGTTAGCAAAAATGGCTTTACAAAGAACTGAGGAAAAAAGGAAAGGGACAGATATTCCTGACAGAATGCAGAATTCCAAGGAATAACAAGAGCAGGTTTTCTTAAATGAGCAATGCAAAGAAATAGAAGAAAACATTAGAATCCAAAAGACAAGAGATCTCTTCAAGTAAATTAGAGATATCAAGAGAAAGTTTCATGCAAAAATGGATGTGATAAGGAAAAGACAAAAAGGGTAAAGATTTAATAGAAGCAAAAGAGACAGCAAGTATATACAAAAGAACTGTACGAGAAAGATCTCTCCATCATCAATGATAATGATGGTATGGTTACTAATCTGGAGAATGAAGTTGAGGGGGCCTTAGGAAGCAGGGCTAGCGAAAAGGTGAAGGGAGGTGACAGAATTCCAGCCGAGCTATTTAGAATCCTAAAAGATGATTCTATTACAGAGCTGCACCCCATGTCCCGGCAAATTTGGAAAACTCACCAGTGGCCACTGGATTGGAAGAGATGAGTTCACATCCTAATCCTAAAGCAGGAAAACTCCTCGGAATGCCCCAAGTACCAATCGGCTTTGCTGACCTCACACGGGCAAGCTTACCGTTAACATGCTGCAGGCTAGACCCAAGGATTACTAGAAGAGCAGGCATGGGTTCTGAAGAGACGGAGAAACCAGAAACCAAACTGCCAACGTTCACTGGATTATGGAGAAAGCAAGAGAGCTCCAGAAAAAGATCTACTCCTGCATCACTGATTACACTAAATAAAGCCTTTGATTGTGTGGATCACAACAAAATGTGGCAAGCCCTCAAAGACAGGGGAGGACCAGCTCATCTTACTTGTCTCCTGAGGAGCCTATATAAAAGTGAGAAGTGAACATGGAACAGCTGATTGGTTTAAGACTGGAAAAGGGAACACAACAAGGCTGTCCATCATCGCCTTATATATTTGACTTATATGCAGAGTATATCATGTGAAATGCAGGCTGGATGAATCACGGGCTGGGAGAAATGTCAACGATCTCAGAGATGCAGAGGATACCTCTCTGATGTAGAAAGGGAAGAATTCAGAAGCCTTTTGGTGAGGGTGAAAGAGGACAGTACACACCTGGTTAACATGACAGGAAAAGATAATGATGAATGTTGGAGGGAACATGGGAAAACAGGGACACTAATGCATTGTGGGTATGTAGTGTTCCGGTTGGTTTTCTGGAGGTGTCTGGACCAGCCTTCGTTTCAGCAGAGTTATCCCCATGAGAACAGCCAGGGATAAAGTCCAAATTGTTTATTGTCTCCTTCACAGTCTGTCTCCTTCACCTGGGGCCTGGCTAGCTTTCTGGAGGCCCTTCCGCCGGGCCTTGGTTTCAGTGAGGAAAGGAAGAAGAAGCACCAGGAGCCTGATCAAAGAGGGAAAGTCTCTCTGAGTCCCAGGGTTTGTGCTCCAGCCTCCAGCCACCACCCAGGTGGGAACTCTCTGGCTGAGTTTGTCCCAGCTTATAGGCTCTATTATAATTACATCATTATAGGTGTGAATCTTGGAGAACTATATAAAATATCAAGTACATGTACTGATCTAGAGAACTATTAAGCACCAGCTAAACCATAACCATTGTCTCTATCAATTCCACTGAGTTAGTACCTTGTAAGAATCCTGGTTTCAGAGTTCTGGCCCATTTCATTGGTGGAGTTGTGAACAGATGCAACGATTCTGGAGAGCAGAACTGTGCCAAAGGGTCATCAAACTGGGCAGTGTTCCTACTGGGCTTGTATCCCAAAGAGATCTTAAAGAAAGGAAAGGGACCCGCATGTGCAAAAACGTTTGTGGCAGCCCCTTCTGTGGTGGCGAAGAATTAGAAACTGCCCATCTCTTGGGGAGAGGCTGAATAAGTTACAGGATATGAATGTTATGGAATATTATTGTTCTCTAAGAAACGATCAGCAGGAGGATTTCACAGAGGCCTGGGGAGACATGAACTGAAGCTAAATGAAGTAAGTAGAACCAAGAGAACATTGTACACGGCAACAAAAAGATCATACGGACGTGGCTCTTTTCAACAGCGAAGTTTCTCGGGCCAGTTCCAATGGTCTCGTGATGGAGAGAGCCATCTGTACCCAGAGGGAGGCTGTGGGAACTAAGCGGGGATCACAGCACAGCCTTCTCACTCTGTTGTTGTTTGCTTGCATTTTGTTTTCTTTCTCATTTTGTTTTTTCCCTTTTTGATCTGATTTATCTTGTGCAGCACATTAAATGGGAAAATGTTTAGAAGAACTGCACGTGTTTAACATGTATTGGATTACTTACCATCTAGGGGAGAGAGTGAGGGGAAGGGAGGGAGAAAAAAAATTTGGAACACAAAGTTTTGCAAAGATGAATGTTGAAAACTATCTATGCATATATTTTTTTTATTATAGCTTTTTATTTACAAGTTATATGCATGGGCATTTTTCAGCATTGACCCTTGCAAGACCTTTTGGTCCAACTTTTCTCCTCCTTCCCTCCACCCCCTCCCCAAGATGGCAGGTTGACCAATACATGTTGAATATGTTAAAGTCTAAGTTAAATACAATATAAGTGTACATATCCAAACAGTTATTTTGCTGCAGAAGAAGAATTGGACTTTGAAATAATGTACAATGAACCTGAGAAGGAAATCAAAAATGCAAGTGGAAAAAAACAGAGGGATTGGGAATTCTATGTAGTGGTTCACACTCATTTCCCAGAGTTCTTTCTCTGGGCGTAGCTGGTTCAGTTCATTACTGCTCCATTAGAACTGATTTGGTTCATCTCATTGCTGAGGATGGCCACGTCCATCAGAATTGATCATCATTTAGTATTGTTGTTAAAGTCTAGAATGATCTCCTGGTCCTGCTCATTTCACTCACATCAGTTCATCTAAGTTTCTATGCATAAATTCTTAAAATAAAAAGCTTTAATAGATTTTTTTTTAATTAAAAAAGAAAGAACAGAGGATAAAAGCTAGCTTGAAACTAACCTTAGAAAATACTAATATCTTGGTACCTGCTCCCATCACTTTCTGGCAAATAAAGGGAGAAGAAATGGAAGCAGTGTCAGATTTTTTATTCTGGGAATCCAAAGATCCTGACAGATGGTGACGCAGTCATGAAATTAAAAGATTCTTCTCCTTGGAAGGAAAATTATGGCCAATCTAGACAGCATCCTAAAAAGCAGAGACATCACTTTGCTGACAAAGATCCTTAAAGTCAAAGGCGTGTTTTTTTCTGGAGAGATATATGTCTGGGAGAGTTGGGCTATAAGTTAAATTAAATTTTCTAACTGTGGTACTGGAGAAAAAAATTTGAAAGTCCCTTGGACATGATGGACAGAATCAGATACACCCAAAGAAGGAACACTGGGAAATGAGGATAAACTGCATTTTGGTTTTTCTTCCCAGGTTATTTTTTACCTTCTGAATCCAATTCTTCTTGTGCAACAAGAGAACTGTTTGGTTCTGCACACATAGATTGTATCTAGGAGATACTGTAACATTTTTAACATGTATAAGACTGCCTGTTATCTAGGGGAGGAGGTGGAGGGACGGAGGGAGGGAAAAAGTCGGAACAGAAGTGAGTGCAAGGGATAATGTAAAAAATTACCCAGGCATATATTCTGTCAATAAAAAGTTATTAAAAAAGAAAAAAGAAAAAAAAGAAAGTCCCTTGGACAGTAGGGAGACTAAATTAATCAAGAAATTGGGGCAGCTAGGTGACACAGTGGGTAGAGCATAGGCCCTGAAGTCAGGAGGACCTGAATTCAATTCTGGTTTCAGACACTTAACACTTCCTAACTTGTGACCCTGACCAAGTCACTTACGCCCAATTGCCTCAGCAAAAACAAACAAACAAATAAATAAGACAAAGAAATTAACTCATTATTTACTCAAAGAATAAAGACTGAAGCTAAATTTTCATTATTTTGGTCACATAACAACAAGATGGAATTTATTGGAAAATCCCTTGATTTATGGGAAAGATTGAAAGCAAAAGGAAAAGGGGAAGAGAAGGGCAGAGAGTGCTATGGAAACAACGAACAGGAAGAACCTAGTTTATAATCCGATTCCTATAATTATATCATATAATATATAACATAATCATCGATAATTTTTAAGACTATAAATTCTTTTACTGCTTTCAAGTGTTAAATGATTCATCGAGTATGGGATTTTTTAAAATTAAAGAAGGTATTTACATTTTGAATATAAAATATATTTAAACTCATACTTGGTCAGTTTCTGTAAACCAGTGACTACCGCGTCCCAATATGACGATTAAATATTAAATAATAACTATTAAATTATTAAACTATTAAATATTATATTTAATTATTATTTTAATAAAATTATATTGTCAAATATTAAATATTTGCACCCCTGAGCACACTCATTTTCTCCAACTTAAATGTGATCTCGGACTCCTTTTCCAAAAAGAAAACGGGATTTGTCACTTTATTTTGAGCCCACACTGTGGCCAGATGCTTTCCCAAAGAAGAACTCAATTCTTTTTGGCTGTTGGTCATTCCTTCCTTCCTTTGGCCCTATTTTAGTTGCAGAAAGCTGCTTTAGAAGGACAGCAGTTAATCCTGGCATGGGTAGAATAACCTGATTTTCCTCATCCAACCAGGAAAAGCCCAGTTCTCAAGTCAGCAGCAAGCACACAAAGCATCTCGTGTTTCTCCCTCCATCAGACTTTTTTCTCCTCATCCCAAAGGGGACGTGTATGTAGGCCCAAAGGGCAGAATGGCCCACTGCCTCTTCTGGCTCCTCTAGACCCCTCTCCCTCTGTGGTTCTGAGGGGATTTAAGGGTTTGGGGTAGGGCAGCTGCATGGCTGACTCTCCTGATCTCCCAGAGCCAGCAGCAACCAGTGAAGTTCAGGTTCTCCTTCTCCCTCTTGTTCTCCCTGCACCAGCTTCTACTCCTGCCTGTTCTGCTCTTCAAGGCTGCTTTCAGCTCAGAATTCATTTCTGTGCTGAATGAGAGCTCTCAGTCTGTAAATTGGGGGCAGGGTGCCAGGGCCTGGCTGGAAATACTCGAAATTTAAGCAAATACTTGGGTTTCTCCAGCCTGGAAGTTCCAGAGCTCACTGTATGATCATGATTTTTGCAGAGGAGAAAGGAGAGGAAAGGAGGAAGGGGAAAGGGGAGGGAAGGGAAGAAGGGAAGGAAAGGGAGCAGAGAGGAAGGGACTTTTAATGGATAGGCTCAATTTGCCTCTAAGCTAAAGAAGTAGCTATTGTTTTAACTAGGCTGGGATTTTAGCATATTGGAAGGAATCAGCTCTTCCCCCTTCCTGCTGGGAGGAATAAAAACAAAACAAAAAAAAGTTCCCAGAGAACTTTGCTCCACAGTGACCCCTGCTGTTTACAATTTTTCCAAGAATATTTCCAACATGCTATGGCAAAAGGAAAAAAAAAACCCGCACAATTTTCAAGGATCCTTAACTACCCGCTGCTGCAAAAACTCATCCATCTCTGTAGACTAATATTTTCCTGGGTTATTTTCTGTGACTACAGAGCTTGATTATCTTTTTTTTTTTTTTTTGGTTGAT
This sequence comes from Sarcophilus harrisii, assembly GCF_902635505.1. NCBI lineage: Eukaryota > Metazoa > Chordata > Mammalia > Dasyuromorphia > Dasyuridae > Sarcophilus > Sarcophilus harrisii. The sequence continues at coordinate 240,981,055 of NC_045431.1, forward strand.
TTTGAATTTTATTTTATTTATTTATTTTTATTATAGCTTTTTATTTACAAGTTATATGCATGGGCAATTTTACAGCATCGACAATTGCCAAACCTTTTGTTCCAATTTTTCCCCTCCTTCCCCCCATCCCCTCCCCCTGATGGCAGGTTGACCAATACATGTTAAGTATGTTAAAGTATAAATTAAATACAATATAAGTATACATGTCCTAACGGTTATTTTGCTGTACAAAAAGAACCGGACTCTGAAATAGTGAACAATTAGCCTGTGAAGGAAATCAGAAACGCAGGCGGGCAAAAATAGAGGGATTGGGAATTCTATGTAGTGGTTCATAGTCATTTCCCAGAGTTCTTTCACTGGGTGTAGCTGGTTCAATTCATTACTCCAGAGCTTGATTATCTTAAGACAAATTTAAAACACAAGTAGCCCAAAGATTAATGGAAAGGTGCCCCAGGACAGGATTCTGGGGCATGCTTTCCTAGGACTTGTTCCCATGAAAATGGAATAATCACAAGTAAACAAAATTACCCCTTTTTGCAGATGGTCCAAGTAATATGCTCAAAGAACCTGGAAAGTGAAGTCAAAATTAATTGAAATCATTTCAGCAAAGTTGTAGGATATAAAATAAATCCATACAAATCATCACTATTCCTGCATATAACCAACAAAACTCATCAGGAAGAGCTAGAAAAAGAAAATCCACAAAAAATGCCCACAGACACTATAAAATATTTTAGAATGTTTCTACCAAGATTCACCTAAGGGATAATATGAATCTGACTACAAAACGTTTTTTGGTAGCAATAAAAACAAATAACTGAGAAGCATGAATTGTTTTGAGTAGATCAAGCCAACATAATCAAAATGACAATATTACTTAAAGTACTTATTCAGGTCTAACACAATCAAGTACCAAAGTACCAAAGGGATGTTTTATGAAACTAAAAAAAAATAGTCATATGAAGGTGAAAAAATTATGAAAAAAAAAAATGGAAGGACTTCTATTAGTAGAAGTTACCACACTGTACTATGAAGGAGTAATCACTAAAATAATGGGGTACTAGTTAAACAAAATGGAGAGGTAGATCAAGGGAACAGATGAAATAAAAATCGTGCTGGAATCTGGAGTCAGGAAGACTTGTATTCAAATCCAGATTTAGACTCTTAATATCTGTGTGTCCCAGAGCAAGTAGCTTAATCTCTCCAGTCTCAGTTTCCTCATCTGTAAAATGGAGTTGTTGTGAAGATTAGCTAATATTGGTAAAGCATTTTGCAAACGTGAAAGTGCTATATAAATAATGTACAGAAGCCAATAAACAAAATAGCTAGAATGTGCACTAAACCTAATAACAGCAGCTTTTGAGGGAAGGACTCACTATCACATCATTTTATACCTACCAGATTAGCTATAATGATAGAAGGGGGAAAGTGACAAATCTTAGCAGGGACGTGGAAAAATTGGGACTTGAATTCACAGCTGGTGGATCTGTGAGCTCATCCTACCATGTTGGAGAGACATTTGGAATTATGCCCAAAGAGTTATTAAACTGCCTTTGAAACAACAATACAACTACCAGGTATGTTTGTAGAGATGATTAGGGAAAATAGAAAAGAACCTACATGTCCTAAAATATTTGTAGCAGCTCTTTGTGGAAGCAAAGAACTGGAAATTGCAGGTGTTTGTAAATTGGGGAATGGCTAAATAAGGGCTTGTGGTATAAGTTCATGATGGAATATTACTCTGCTGTAGAAAAATGATTTTAGAAAATCATGTCGAGACTTCCACAAAATAAGGAAGAACGAAATGAGCAGAACCAAGAGAACATTATTATAAGTTTTTATTTACAAGTTATATGCATGGGTAATTTTGTAGCATTGACAATTGCTAAACTTTTTGTTCCAGTTTTTCCCCTCCTTCCCCCCATTCCTTCCCATCTGATGGCAGGTTGACCAATACATGTTAAATACGTTAAAGCATCTATGTCCTAACAGTTATTTCAGCAATATTGTTTTAAAACAAAATTTGAACAGCCAAGTCATTCTAATTGTGGATAGAGCATTGTGTTTGGAGTCAGGAGGACCCGAGTTCAAATCTGGTCTCAGACACTTAACCGGTCTTGGCTGGGTGACCCTGGGCAAGTCACTTAACTCCAACTGCCTCAGGAGAAAAACAAAAAAAGCTGTTCATCTTCCATATCTCATGGCTTTTACAAGGAGCTGAATTTTAAATTGATTGCAAAAATAGTTGTTTTAATTTGCATGCAGGGTATTGAATAGTTGAAAAGTTTCATCAAGCAAGGAAGGAGAGCAAGGGAGGCATCTCTTTCTCCCACTTGGGCAAATCCAAAGAAAGACCTTCCTAGTTGTCCAGGATAGAAGCTTTGTGCAGTCTTCGCGGGGAGGGAGATTGCAACCACTGGTTATTGCTTCTAGCCCTCTGTGTCCTTACATGCTTGTCTGGATTTCTCTGAGGTTTCTCTCACTCCAACAGTCACACTCCATCCCACCCATGTGCCCCAACTGCTTTCTTCCAGCCCATGAGCCTCCAGGTTTGTTAAGGGCCAACTGTGCAGTTCCCTGAATGATGTGACCCTCAGTTAGCTCCAGGTCTCGCGTCCTTCCAGAGGAAGGTGCTCCTGTCGATGTTTTGGCCCATGAAGAGCCTTTCTTTCAGTCGGTGGGCTCCTGGGGTCAGGCCCACACTCCTGACAGTGGGCTCAGTGTATTCAGATATACTCAACATATCTTCAGTATATTCCTAAGTAAGGGAGATTGTGTCAAAAGGTTTTTTTTAAAAGCCTCTTTACTTGAATAATTCCAAAATGAGGAGGTTGTATGTGCAACAGGAGGCAACCTAAGTAGGGGAGCAGTGACCATAAAGGAGTCTTTTGGTTTGTCAAGTTAGAGGGAAACAGAGGCCCACTCCGAAGGAAACAAAGGAAACTGCTGGGAAAGCTAGAAAGCAAATCTGAAGGAAATCAAACCTACGTCGTCATCTCTCGCCACGTACCCCAATAATTCAGAGGGATGGTTGGCTGAGACATTAAACATAAAGGGCAAGCGAAACCTTTCCCGACTACGAGCAGAGGAAGAATTTTATTCTATAAAGAATTAAATTGTATTTAATTTTTATTTTTGGTTCCAAATATTCTCCCTCTGCACCCACCGAGAAGGCAGGGAAGAACGATCCCTTTGCAAATAAGTATAATCACGCAAAACCAATGTCTGCATCAGCCATGTTTAAAAAAAAAAAAAAATCGAGAAAAATGGGAAAAAATGTCTCCTTCTGCTCTCATTAACTGGGGGAAAAATATCTTTGCTGCGACAACAATAATTGTACAATGTTAGATATGGAGAGAACTGGTTCAGATAAATGCAGAGGAGATAAACAGCTAGTTCTCAAAGGAAGAAAACTAATGTATTGGAAAAGATGCCCCAAAGGGAAAATGACAATCGTTAGGGAGGCTCTGGGAACTGTGGCACGTGACTAAGGGACTATTAGTGGGCGTGATGACTAGAAAGGGGCCCACAGGTGCTGGATGTTTACCGTCAAGCTTTGTTTTCTGTTACTCGGTTTTGTACAATCTTTTTTTTTTGCATTGTTATCCACACTGGAACTTTCTGCATCTCCATCAATGTATTGTGGGTTGGACTAAAAAATTAAATGAGAAGGGGGGGGGGGAATTTTGTGGAAGCTGTAGACGACCCAGTTGTAAGGATATTATTGTATAGTATCAATTTTATCTTCTAGTACCCAAATGTAGACTATTTTTTCCCTAGGACAAAGGGAAGGCCAAAATATCCTCCCTCCTAGATATGGAAGGAGTAACCATTATTGTTTTATGAGGGACACTGCAAGAGCAGGAAGGACACTTGATAAGCAAACATTGTTTGGTCACTCAGTCATGTGACCTAAGGGAGGTCATTGTCCTGCCGGAGGGCTCCGGGACAGGGAGGTCGGTGACCTAACCTTGTTTGAGGTGCTGGGGTGGGAGAAAGGGGCGCATGGCGGAAATGGCCTGGCCGTGGGAATGGCAAGATGACATCAGATCGTAGGGAGCTGAGGGTGACCCCGGGAGGGATGGCTCAGGAAATCTGAGCGGGGATGGAGGGGAGGATAAATGTCTGAGGTTTATGACTAGAGGCCAAAGGCCGGCAGAGAGCCGAGGGCTGCCTTTAAAGCTCAAGGGACCATCTGCCACCAAGGAGGCAGGAGACCAAGATCCGGCGGGGAAGGAGGCTGGGAGACAAGTGCGCCCAGAGAACACGGACAGCAGTGGCAAAGGCCGTAGAGGCCGGGACGGGACTGGGAGGCCACGATATTTGGCCACTAAGAATACTGGTGGCTTAAGAGAGCGAGCGAGGGACTCAGAGCCCAGGTCAGTTAGGATTCACCTACAAAGGCAGGCTGGGAGCCAGGGGGGTGGCCAGGTGACGTGAGGACACGGGCAGCAGAGGGGTGGGGTCAGGCAGAGGCAAGGGAAGGACGGTGAAGGTCCCGATGGGACAGTCCAAGGTCACACTCAGAAGTCCCACACATGTTAGCAGGACCCTTGGATACCAAGGGGAGGGCGTGATGTTCCACCCATGCCCGGGAAAAGGCTTTCACCTTTGAGGAAGGAGCCAGCTGCCCCCTGCCTAGAGGACGTGTGCCCACTGCCGGCGGGGGAGCGCAGAGAGGGAAGGGGTTCTGCTCAGAAATGAAGGTATCCTAGAAGCCGAGGCCACCAGTCCCGAGGGGGATGGGAAGGAAGTGAGACCCTGGCTAAAGCACAAAGAACCAGCATTGACGTCTGATAGTAAAATAAACCTTTAATTACAAGAGAGACGGGATCAGCTTGGTCGTGGGCAGGAAGGGGTGGGGGCTGGTCCACAGAAGGGGATTTTCTGATTCATTTGATTCAATGGGGGTGTCAGCCGAGCCCTCAGGGGCATCCCAGTGGTTGGTGGCGGGTCAAAGGTGAGCGGGGGTCTGCGGGGGCTTCTTTCGGCCCTCACCAGCGATGGGCCGGCCTCGCTCGTCCCAGAGGGTGAGGCCGTCACAGGAGCAGATCTGCTTGGGGTTCTGGAAGAGGCCGGCGGAGCGAGCGATGATCCCGCAGGCGAGCCTGTGGGACAGTCCGGGTGCCGCTTGGTCAGGGACAAAGTGAAGAGGCCCTTCCGGAAGCTCCAAGAAAAAGACCCCGCCCCAGCATGCCCAAGGAGGGGGGAGGGGCAGTGCCCTTACCTTTCTCCAGAGTTCCCCGTGATCTTGGAGAGTGGGTGCCCTCCCCGCCCCAGGTCGTCCTCGCCTGCATCGATGACCAGGCTTCGGCCAATGATGTCCCACACCTGCAGAGGAGGCAGCTCTGAGGCCCTGCCCGGATGGGAGGGACCGGCCCTTCGGCCCCCCCAGCCCCCACTCAGCCCCTCACCTGGAGCTGCTCATCCTCCAGCCTGAAGGTGGCTCTCCCATCGGACTCGGCGTAGACGTTTCCCAGATCTCCGCGGTGCTGGGAAGGGCACAAGAGCTGCGGAGGCTGCCCTGGCCCTGGGCCGCAGTGGCCAGGGCAGGAAGGCAGACTTCCCTGGGGCCCCCATCCTCTCGCCCACTGCTGTGGCCCCTGGGAGCCCCGCGCCCCCCAGACCAGACCTGCATGCTAGCCCTTCCTGGCCCAACACTTACCCGCTGGGCGTCCTGGGGGCCGCCATGAGGCATCCCATCCGGGTTGAAGTGGTCACCACAGCTATAACTCAGAAGCATTTTATGGGCCTGGAGGAGCTCAGCAAGTGGGGCCTGCTCCCCTCCCCCACCATTAGGTCCTTCCTACCCAGACCACCACGGGGCTGCTGCCTCTCGGCAGGGCCCACTGAGCCTTTCAGCTTTTGGACTATATTTGGTATCTCTCATTAGCAAGCAATCAACAAGCATTTATTAAGCTCCTATGGGATACTGGGTCCCATGTAGGCCCCATAGAGGCAGCCTACTCATAAATGGGGAAATCGAGTCCATGGATATTCCCAAATGAACCCAAAGTGACTGAATGGAGAGGCAGGACTCGGACAGCAGGGAGAATGAGGAACCCCGAGGGGTGCTCCCCGGGCAGTGTGGACAAGTGGACTGTCCTGGCTGGGGGACTCATTCTGGGGACCGACTGGGAGGGGGGCTGGGCCTGAAATCCCATGAGGCCACCTAGTAGCAGGAGGGGGCCAAGGAGGTTCTGTAAGGGAGAGTTCTGTGTCCTGCCCTCCTTTGGGAGCTAACTGGCTTATGGGGCACGAGTGCCTAGAAAACAGGGGGATACGAGGCTGATTAAAGTCATCCCCAAGGGCTCCTACCCACCTGGCACAGTTCTCGGTCAAGTCCCCATACTGATGGACATGGAGGCCGTGGGGCCCAGGCTCTAGGCCATCGATCGTCCCCTCGATGAGGCAGCATTTGGGGGACACTTGTAAGAAACGCACAACTCCCTGGACAGCCCCAGGCCGCCCTATCATGGCCACGGCTGCCCCCAGGTTCTCTGCAAGATCAAGTAAGATGGGTGAGCTGACCCCCCCATTGTGGCCACGGCTGGCCCTAGGCTACCTCACAGCTGGCTCTAGGACCCCCATCATGGCCACCGGGCCCCCAGGTTCTCGGTAAGACTAGGACAGGTGGGCCGCCTTCCCCACCCACACTAACCCCAGGGCCCCTTCTCTAACCAGGACGAGCCTTCCTATTCTCAGGATATAGTGACCCTGGTACCTGAAGATCTCTTCCGCGTCAGAAGCCAAGAAGCTGGCTTGGAAAGCTATTCCGGCCTTGTCTCAGGCTCCCTTCAGGTCCCAAGTCTGCCCTCCTCGCACCCCGCTTCTGCCCCTTTCCCCGGCCCAGATTCTCACGATGCATGTGGCTGCCCATGCCCTTCAGCACTGCCTGGCACCCCGTACTCTCCAGGAGATCCTGCACCTCCTGGCTGGGCAGGGTAGTGGTCACGAGGACACTCTGATTCTCCAGCTGCACCTCCATTCCCTGGATACCTGTGAGGACGAAGGAAGGAGAAGGAAGATGCAAGGAAGGGAAGAAGGCCTGCTGACTCCAGAGCAGCCTCTCTTGGGGCTCAGGCTGCCCCAAGAGAAGCTCGAGCGCCCACTTCAGCGCCCCGAGCCGGGGCTCACGGACCCGCGGGCAGGACCCCGGGCAGCCTGACCAGCCGAGGACGGGGGCTACAGCCTGTTTTTGGAGGCAGTTGGGGTTAAGTGACCTGTCACAGCTAGGAAGTGTCTGAGGCTCCACGGTAACTTGTCTCAGGGTGGGGCCACCTTAACCATGATGCCCCAGGCCTGACCCGAGCCCTGCACAAGCCACCCCGAGAGGGGTCACTCGAGGCTCACCATAACCCCGTGAGGGAAGTGCTGGCTCGGTGACCCTCCCTCCCAACACCCTGGAGGTCGTTTCCCCCAAAGCCCATGCTCCGATTCCACTTCCTGGTCACCTGGGAGGGGAGCAGGAGGGAGGTACAGGGACGACCAGACCAAAATAAGAATCTGATGACGTATTTTAAAAAATACCCAGAAGGGAAGGGAAAAGCCGGCCGAGTCTGAAGTGGGAACCCCACAAGCTGCCCGTGTGGAGACTCCCACGTCCTAGACAACGTTCTCTTGCTCTCCTTCCAAAGAGGACGCGCCTATTTGTAGGCTTTTGCCTGCATCTTGGGCCAGACTAGCACGGGGCCCTCAAGCCTCGAACCCAGGACTGCCCAGCTGCAGGGCCCACTGGCTACCCCAGGCCAGGCCCCTCCCGGTGAATGTTGGCCCGAGATAGGAAGGGAAGGATTCTGGGCCAGGGGACGAGCATGTCCAGATGCAGACACCGCTTGGGGATTCGGGGCTGCCCCCATCCTCCCCGCGCCTCCTCGGCATCCACGCCCTGGTCCAGCCCCAGTGGGAGGGGGGACCTCCAAGTGAGACCCAGAAAGAAGGCAGGCAGAGCCAGGCCCCCACTTCAGGCCCCTCCCAGCTTCACCCCTGGGAGCCACAAGCCCAGACCCCGAGGCCTGTGCACCCACTAGACTCAGTCCTGCCCTCCTGCCTACTGCTCTGGGTACAAGGAGTGTATGAACTTGGGGAACGCGGGGGTGGGGCTCCAAGGCAGGCCCACCACAGTGTGGCTGTGGAGCTGAACCTTGAAGGCACTTAAGGATTCTAAGAGCCAGGAATGGGAAGGGAAGGCATGCCCGGCAGGGGGGACGAGCCTGGGCAAAAGTCCGGAGGCCGGAGCTGGGGGAGCAGCAAGAAGGTCCGGTCCCCAAAGCTGGCAGAAAACTTTCAGTGGGGGGGGGGGGGGGAAGAGAACAAGATGCTCTTGGTAGCCATGGAGGCTGGACTGCAGAGAGGCCTGCTTGGAGCGGGGGATTCTGGGAGCAAACAGGAGGGGAGATGCCCATTTAAGCACCTGCCATGTGCCAGAATCCCCAAGGGCTTGGTGGCAGGCGGGGCCCCGAGAGATCTGGAGAGTAAGCCCTAGACTGGGGGGGCCCAGCCAAGCAGACCTGGAGATGATATTGGGGAGGGGGCCAGGGACCTCTCGGTGAGAAGGGGGGTCACCACCCACAGGCCGCACAGGTGGCAGAGGAGGGAGCCAGTGAAAGAGGGGCAGCGCCTCGGGTACCCCCAAACCCGGGGAGGAAGATGCAGCAAAGCCTGAGGAAGGTGGGCCAGGCACGCGAGGGGGGCTGCGGGGGCGGAGCCGGAGCCGGGTCTGCAGCAAGTGCAGGCGAGAAGGCGCCAGAAAAACAAGCCCCCAGGACCAGGCCTGGAGGCTGCCCCCGGGACCATCACCGAGGAAAGGGAGGCTCCGGCAGGAGACGGAGGGAAGGGCCTCGCACTCTCACCTGCCACGCCACGCAGGGACGCCCGCACCCTGTCCACGCAGCTTTGGCAGCTCATTTGCACGGCGAACTCCAGCTGTGGGAGGCAGGGTTATGTCAAGGGGCGGGACTCTGCGGCCAGGGGGCGGGACTCTGGGGGCGGTGGGGGGCGGGACCACGACGGCCAGGGGCGGGGACAAATGGGAGGCACACGGCTCCGCCGAACCGAGGGGGGCTCCCCAACTTGCCGCGACTGCGTAGCCGGCCCCCTCGGAGCGGCCCGTCCGCCCTCCCGAGATCCGTGCGCCCACTCACCGTGCACGCCGTCTTACTGTCTCCCGCCCGCGCAGGGGCCGCCGCCGCCGCCACGGAGGCCATCTTCCACCTCCCAGGGCCGGCGCAACTCTCCCAGAGGCGCCAGAAATCCAGAAGTCGACCGGAGGGGGCGGAGCCTCGAGACCTTTGGCCCCTTTCACGTGGTCCCAGCCACTCAGATCCGCCGAGAGGAAGCGAGCCCTCAAGGCCTCCCATAGGCTGCGGACCCACAGGCTCCGCCCCCTTGCTCCTCCAGAGGGGGCCGTACCTTACGCTCTTCCCCCGCGGGCTCATAGGTTCAGCTCCCTCGGGCCCATCCTCCCGACCGCGTGCGGCCATTGGCCAGGGCCGAGAGCTCAGGGTTCGGCCCCTTCCTTTTCCGGTGTCGTCTCCATAGCGACGCGTCCTGGCTCCTAGAGGCACCAACAGAACCGCCGGGGCGCCGGCTGCTTCGGGGCGCCGGCTGCTTCGGGGCGCCGGCTGCTTCGGGGGTCGGGATCCGCACTTCGCGGCTCGGAGGCTCCCCGGCCGGGTCTTCGGGGAGCGAGCAGCCGCCGCCGCGATGGAGCACAGGACGCGCAGGCAGCCGCCGATGGACAGGACGGCGGACCCGGAGATGCAGAAGGTGTACCAGCAGCTCTTGCGGCCGCTCTCGCTGTTCCCGGAGGGCATACAGCTCCCGACGACCCCCGAGCCGCTGCCCCCCTCCCAGATGAAGCGCGAGGCCCGCGTGGGCCGCGACGCCTACTTCCTGGAGCAGCTGTCTCCGGGCTCCCTGTGCCTGCTGGTGTCGGACCGGCTGTTCCGCGTGGGGCTCACGCGCGAAGTGCCCCTCGAGCACCGGCAGCAGCTGCTGGACGTGATCCTGTCGGAGCTGCGGTACGGCTGGCAGATGCCGCCCCCCGAGCCGAGCCTCAGCCCGCGGGACCAGCAGAACCTGCGCCAGCGCGTGGAGACGCACGTGGTGCTGGCCTCGGAGCAGCTCTTCGCGCACTACCTGCACCTGCTCATCACCCTGACGAGGCCCCAGACGGAGTCCGTGCTCACCGACTCCGCCACGCTCACCCGCCTGTCGGCCTACCTGGCCGTGGACTGCTCCCGCTTCCTCACCAGCCCCCAGGTCTACCGCAGCCTCGTGAACGACTTCATCGACCTGCAGGGGCTCCGCCCCTTCCACATGGGGCCCGCCAAGCCCGAGGACTTCCGCAAGCAGGCCCTGTTTCCCCAGCAAACCTTCGGCGCCTTCCAGGCCTCCCGGCTCTGCCCGCTGCCCTGGCCGCACAGCACGGGCTTCTCGGAGATCCCCTGCTCCGCCCTGAACATGAGCTACCTGATTTCCCTGAGCCGCCCCGCGTACCTCTCGGTGAGGCCTTGCCCCGACGCCTTGAAGGGGCTGCGATCCATCCCGGACCTGGACCTGAAAAAGTACCTGCGCTGGCTGCCCACTCTGACCCCCAGGTCCTCCAAGTACGAGGAGCCTTTTGCCCAGAGGATCCACCCCTCAGAGGCTTTGAACTTGGAGCAGGGCCTGGAGATGGGGACTTTTCTGCAGCTGCACATCCCCAGGAAGTGCTGCTCTTTGCCCAACATGAGAGAAGGTCGGAAGCTTTCAGACGAACTGGGCTTAGGTCCTTTATCCCCTCGAACTCTAACCCCGCTGATCCTCGGCCTGGAGTCAGGAACAGAGTCCTTCAAAGGCACGCCTTCGGAGGACCTCAAGCACATGACGAAAACCCTCATAGTGGAACGGTCCAAGAAACCCCTGAAGAGCTCGGCCCTCCCCCCTCTCCTCGGGGCCTTAACCCGACTCCCCAACGGCTACCTCCGAATGGAAGAGCTGCAGAGAGTACTGAAGACTCTCCAAGAAGAAGACGACTCCGGAAAATGGGACTACAAGCCCATCATAAAATTCTCAGCCACTGAGCACGCACAGCCAGCCACTGTGGCCGTGCGGTGGAAAGATCAGACCATTCTGAAGGCCGCGGCGCCCAGAGTGTCAGATCGGGCCTTCCGGGACAGCTTCTACCTGAAGGAGGAAAGCGTTCTCTATAACCACCTGTCTGGCGAACTGGACGGCAAAACCGTGGAAGACCTGGACAACATCCTCTTTGCTGGGGCTGGGATCCAGGAGATCTACAAGGAGCTTTTGAGTCGCGTCTCTGCCGACTATCTGCAGTTTGACCGGGGGCCCCTCGTGGAGCCCACTTCCGACCAGGACTGGACCAGATACGTGATGTCAGGCTTTCTGAACACAGATCCCAACATGCGCATCATCAACCCTGCCCTGGACGGCATCGGAAAGCACAGATTACCTTCTTTAGCCTACGATAGGTTTGCCCCACTGCTGTGTCCCAAGGTGCCCAAGCGGTGGTTCAGAAACAAGTCTTCCTGGCTGCGCTGGTGGAGAGCCACCCTGACCACAGATGACTACTTTCTGTACCTGGCCACCCAGGAATGTGACTTTCTCCATGTGATCTTCCACATGTACCCAGAAGATGAACCTGTGCAGGCTCCTGTCATCACCAAAGACACCCTACAGCTCCCACCTGTGCCTCCACTGGGGCAGGAGGAGGATGTCGGGGAGTTTGTGTCAGGGTTCTGGGATGCCAACTCGGTCCTAGAGTACGGCCTGGGAGCCGAGGGCACCAGATCCCTAGGGGACTACAAGGAAGGGAAGCAACTTCAGAGGCGACTCGAGAGGATCTGGGCAATCCTGCAGGTGCCGGACAAGGACCGGTTGGACATGGCCATCAAGTACAGCACCAATGCCCGCTTGGGGCAGCTCCCTGCCCTGGTGGGTGCCTGGGAGAAGGCCTTGCAGCCCATCCAGGAGCGGGAGATCTTGTTAGCACAGCTGGAACGCTTTGAGCAAGAAGCCTCTGACCCCAACCGCTTCTTCCTGAAGGTCGATTATGACCTTTGGCGCTTGGAAAAAGAGTCCCATATTCGCAGCAGCTTACATCAGAGGATTAAAGCAGTGGAGACCTTACTGGCCAAGCTCCTGCACAATATCCAGATCACCTTTGGAGACTCGGTGACCTACAAGGGGCGGTGCTATCTGGAGAAGATGAAGAAGGACAAAGTGGAGATGTTGTACTGGCTGCAGCAGGAAAGGCGGGCCAAGAACCTGCTCCATGTCCAAAAGAGCTCCCGACTGCCTTCCCTTCTCCCCAAAGTCACAGGAAACCCAGAAAACGGTTTCATTGCCTCTCACCCAAATAGCTAAACGGCAAATATTACCCCCTTCCCCAGTCCCCAGATGGGTCAGCCGGGTGCTAGAACATCTCAGAAATCCAGGCCCACTGGGGTGGGTTAGGAACAAATCTCTTCTAGTTGGAGATCTTAGTCGAGTTCATATTTTATTATAACAGTATAGCTGTAGGATGAAAATTGCCACTCTGAAGGCCCCAGGTTGGCCAGCTAATTTCAAGTCCCGTTCAATCGATATAGCCGAGCTCTGGTATGTCGAGATAACTGCGTCTGAACGTTCAAGTGATTGGTAGGTAGAACGCTTGAACATCTCATTCTGCTCCAGTTCTGAAGGATGCTTGGTCCCTGAAGAGGAATAAGAGTCTCTCTCAGGTCTGGCTTAATCAACAGAGAAGGCAAAAGCTGATGCACTGTGGCTTCCCCACCCCCCCCCACCCCATCTCCAGACTGTTGTTGACAGCTGACGCCCCCGATGGGAGTTGAATTTCTTTCCCTGGGCTTCACCACACAAACACCATCGACCCTTTGCTGGGACTAGGTTTTGAAAGGGGAGAATCTGGGCATTGTCCTGGTTATCAGGGGGCAGGCAGCATGAAGGTCCTGAGTAGGATGATGGGATAAAAAGGCCAAGACCGTACCTCGCCGGCTTTTACAGTTTTGTCCAAGGTATAGATCCTGAACTTGGTCCTCAAAGGCTAAAGTCTAGTAGAGGAATCTTTCCCAGATCAGATCCCATGGTTTTCCCACTTCTGTCCCATGGCCAAGTTTAGAGAACATTCTACAAGTCAGGTTATGATACTCGCCAAATACACACCTACTAGGGACCCTGTGGCTCAGCCGCAGGGAATTGGATTCGTTGTTTTTTTTTTTTTTTTTTAAACCAGAAAAGAGGAAACAGCCTCCAAACAGATGAGGAAAGAGGTTCACTGACCATCTGAGTCGGAATTTGGAAATGGCCAAAGGACTATGCTTTCTCCCTGGCTTCTTTTCCCCAAGCCCTGGGATTTTTCTGCTTGAGACATCACTTTAGATATAATCCGGTCTCCCCAGTACAGGCTACCTTGCGATCAGCTTAGACTCTTGGGAGTAAGTGAACAAATGGAAAGATTGAAAAGTTTTCTTGATTACTTAAAAGATGAAATTATGCAATCTAACAACTAGACAATCTGAGGTTTGATTTTCTGATGGTCAAATTTTCAATTTCTGGTCAAAAGTACATGTACAAAGATACACGTGTGTCTATATAGAGATATATCTATATATTTCCTAATGACGAACTTTCTCTACCCATGAAGATTTAAGTCTCCTCTGCCACCGAGTCTCACTTGCTTGGAGGCCCATAGAAGCCCTTCATAGTTTGAGCTAAAAGGGACCCTAAAAGTCATGTAGTCCAAGCCCCTTCTCTGCCTGAGATTTTCAAGTCCAACTTTCCCAGGCGGCCTCCCACATTCATAGATAGAGATACACGTGCACAAAATATATTTATGTTGCATATGCATCTATTCCATACTTGTGTGCTCAAATGCATATGCACATTTGCTATTTCAAGGAGAAGCTGTGATTGCTTTGGTGCAGTCATTTAAGAGATTCATTTAAGAGACTCCTTCCCCCTGTCGCTATCCAGAGGAACAAGCGTCCAAGTCAAAACGTTGGAAAGCTGCCAGTTTTATCCTAGCTTCCTTCGTCAAAATTCAGGGCAGCTAGAAACCCAATTCAAATCCAGCCTTAAGACATTAGTTGTGTGACCTCGGGCAACACAACGTAGCCCTAATTTCCTCATCTGTGAAAGGAAATGGTAACCACAACAGTATCTTTACCAAGAAATTTAGTCACAAAGAATCAAACACAACTGATCCATACCTCAGTTGACACGTTTTACTACAGCCCAGCAGCCAAGGTGTGCAAACAGTCCCTTCACCAATGCAGATTGCTTCCTCTGCAGTTTTGATTCTTTATTGAGCCCATGCCTGGGTAATTTTTTTACAACATTATCCCCTGCACTCATTTCTGTTCCGACTTTTCCCCTCCCTTCACCCCCTCTCCCAGATGGCAAGCAGTCCTATACAAGTTAAATAGGTCACAGTATATCCTAGATACAATACGTGTTGCAGCTTTGATTCTTAATGTAAGCCCAGATCCAGAAGATTCAGGATCACACAGCTCTTCTATCTTGGCTCTCGGCTCAACTCTGTAGCTAATACTCTATCCCCCGCGCCATGCTGTCTGAGCGGAGGGTGGAGGTGACCACGTGAGGGATTGTCTAGCCTCTGGCAATTCTGGAAGTGAGTCCCAGGGTGGCCACAATAGAAGGGAGCCCCTCAATGAAAACACTGCTCTGAGATAGCCCATTGTCAGGAGACCTGCCATACCTCCAATACCCTCTAGAGGGTACTCCTAGCCACATGTTCTTGCAACCATGAAAATGCAGTCCATCCAATATCAACTTAGCTCAGTATTAAATGGTCTTGAATTTAACAGCCAGTGCAAACTCTGTATGCCATTTGCTCCCGCAATACCACTTCTGTATCCCAAAGAGATGATGAAGGGGAAAGGACCCACATGTAACAAAACAGCTCTTTTTGTGGTGGAAAACTTGCAAAATGAAGGGATCCCCATCAGTGGGAAATAGGGGAATGGCTGAACAAGCTCTATTTGATTGTAATGGAATATTACTGTGCTATAAAAAATGAGCTGGTTCATTTCAAAAAACCTAGAAAGACTTCCGTGAACTGATGGGAAAGAAGTGAGCAGAACCAGGAGAACATTATGCCCTATGTGATGACCAACTGTGACACCTCGTTTCCTTTTCTTCCTTTTTTTTTTCTCCTTTTTAAATATTTTTCAAAGAGCTTTCAACATTCACCCTTGCAAAACCTCGTGTTCCAAATTTTCTCTCTCCATCTCCTCTAGTCAGCAAATAATCTAATATAGGTTAGACATGTGCAAGTCTTCTACACAAATTTCCATGGTAGTCATGCTAAAAGAAGAAAAGCAACCCAAGCAAACAATAACAAAAAGGTGAAAATACTCCATTACACTCATTCAGTCCCCTTAGTGCTCTCTCTGGATACAGAAGGCTCTTCACAAGTCTATTGGAATTGCCTTGAATCATCTCATTGTTGAAAAGAGCCAAGTCCATCAGAATTGATCAACAGTCTTTGCCGTTTATAAGGTTTTCTTGGTTCTGCTCTAGCATCAGTTCATGTAAAACAGCTCTTTTTCAATAAAAAGATCCAATACCATCAACATAATGACAGTTCCAAAGAAATGGAAAATGCTATCCACCTCCAGAAAAAGAACCTATGGAATCGGAATACAAATCAAAGCAGATTTTCTATTTTTTTGTGAGCTTTTTCTTTTGATCTGTTTCTTCTTTCACATGACTAATATGGAAACATTTTACATGCTTGCACATATATAACCTATATCAAATGACCATTTTAGGAAAGGGGAGGGGAGAAAAGTTTAGAATTGTCATACAATTTGCAAAAAATTAGTTTAAGTATTTTACAATAGAGAAAATGTACCTGAAAACTTTGTTTTTGGGGGTTTTTTTGGTCTTGTGTGGGACGGGTGTTAGACCCCCCTTTCCCAAATTAACTAATCCAGACATCTTCAGATACAAAGAGAAAGTTGTCTGACATTTAGAGACCATGTGACTTCCTGCAACCCAGGGTTCAAGACCTGATCAACACAACTGATCCATACCTCAGTTGACACCTTTTACTACAGCCCAGCAGCCAGGGTGTGCAAACAAACTCCCTTCACCAATACAGATTGCTTCCTCTGCATCTTTGATTTTTTTTTTTTTTTTATAACTTTATATTGATAGAACCCCTGCCAGGGTAATTTTTTACAACATTATCCCTTGCACTCACTTCTGTTCCGACTTTTCCCCTCCCTCTTTTCACCCCCTCCTCCAGATGGCAAGCAGTCCTATACATGTTAAATAGGTCACAGTATATCCTAGATACAATACGTGTTGCAGCTTTGATTCTTAATGTAAGCCCAGATCCAGAAGATTCAGGATTACACAGCTCTATCTTGCCCCCCACTCAACTCTGTAGCTAATACTCCATCCCCCGTGCCATGCTGTCTGAGCAGAGGGTGGAGATGACCACGTGAGGGATTGTCTAGCCTCTGGCAATTCTGGAAGTGAGTCCCAGGGTGGCCACAATAGAAGGGAGCCCCTTGATGCAAATACTGCTGAGATAGCCCATTGTCTTGTAGAAGAACCATGTAACTGTCTCAAACTTTATGCAATCAGTCCCATTCAGTCTAGATAAGTAATTCCATCAACATAATGACAGTTCCAAAGAAATTTTGGAAATGGAAAATGCTACCCACCTCCAGAAAAAGAACCTACTGAGTCTGAATACAGATCAAAGCAGAATTTCCCATTTTTTGTAAGCTTTTTCTTTTGATCTGTTTCTACTTCCACAACGTGACTCATATGGAAACATTTTACATGCTTGCACATATATAATCTACATCAAATGACCACTTTTCGGGAACCAATTAGGAAATTGAGGTTTTTTTAATGTTTAAAATTGTTTTTATATGGAGAATTTTAAAAAATATTTTACAATAGACAAAATGTGCCTGAAAAACCAGTTTTCGCTTTTTTTTTGGTCTAGACAATTCATTCCATCTTTGTGGCGAAATCCTGGTCCCAAAACTTCCTCCACTAAAACACCTCAACAATTTGCAGGTCACTCCCAGGCTTAGAAGCTGCCTGGGACAGAAAGCAATTATCTTAAGTCATTTGTGACAAAGGCTGGACTTTGAGGAAGTCCAGAGCTTCCCCATTCTCAGAAGGACATCCCATTTCAGGGCATTTCCTGGCCCCATATCAGGGCCAAAGAATCAGCTATTTAGCTCCAAGTCATTATTAATCAGAGAAATGCAAATTAAGACAACTCTAAGATACCACTACACACCTGTCAGATTGGCTAAGATGACAGGAAAAAATAATGATGAGTGTTGGAGGGGATGCGGGAAAACTGGGACATTGATTCATTGTTGGTGGAGTTGTGAACGAATCCAACCATTTTGGAGAGTAGTTTGGAACTATGCTCAAAAAGTTATCAAACTGTGCATACCCTTTGATCCAGCAGTGTTACTACTGGGCTTATATCCCAAAGAGATTATAAAGAAGGAAAGGGACCTGTATGTGCACGAATGTTTGTGGCAGCCCTTTTGTAGTGGCTAGAAACTGGAAACTGAATGGATGTCCATCAGTTGGAGAATGGCTGAATAAATTGTGGTATATGAAAATTATGGAATATTACTGTTCTGTAAGAAATGACCAACAGGATGATTTCAGAAAGGCCTGGAGAGACTTACACGAACTGATGCTGAGTGAAATGAGCAGGACCAGGAGATCATTATATACTTCAACAACAATACTAGATGATGACCAGTTCTGATGGATCAGGCCATCCTCAGCAACGAGATCAACCAAATCATTTCTAATGGAGCAGTAATGAACTGAGCTAGCTATGCCCAGAAAAATAACTCTGGAGATGACTAAAACCATTACATTAAATTCCCAATCCCTATATTTATGCACACATGCATTTTTGATTTCCTTCACAAGCTAATTGTACAATAATTCAGAGTCTGATTCTTTTTGTACAGCAAAATAATGTTTTAGTCATGTATACTTATTGTGTATCTAAGTTATATTTTAATATATTTAACATCTACTAGTCATCCTGCCATCTAGGGAGGGGTGGGGTAAGAGGTGAAAAATTGGAACAAGAGGTTTGGCAATTGTTAATGCTGTAAAGTTACCCATGTATAAATCCTGTAAATAAAAGGCTATTAAATAAAAAAAAAAAAATGTAAAAAAAAAAATACTTAAGGCTGTGTGACTCTGGGTAAGTCACTTAACCAATTATCTCAGCAATGGAAGGAGATGAGAACTCACTCGGAGAACTCACAAAAACACAAACTCTGAGTAAAATTCCTTCGAGGTGTTTTGTCAGTAAAGAGTGCAAAGAAAAACTGCAAAACAAGATTAAAAAGTCTGAGCACTGAGGGCCCCCTTTTCTCCCAGTACCTGGGAGTCCGGGCTAATATTCTAATCGCAGAAATCTATCCCCAAAATAAAAGAACAAATCGCTTTTAAAGGAGGTACTTAAATGCTATTACCCCCCTATCCTGTTCTCACCCACCCGTCCCCACTTACCACAGTCGGTTTCTGCCGCTGACGGGACAAAGCTCCTTTCTGACAGAGGTATCGGGAGTGTGGTGAGCAGGGAAAGAGATCCTGAGCCCGGCAGGGAGAAGGCTCTTGTATCCATCAGTGTGGCCCAGAGTCCCACCCTGTGGGAGGTGATCTGCTCTGTAAACCACTTATGTCAAAGCCCTGAGACCCACCCCCTGCAGAGGTCTGGAGGGGTCTCACTTGGGCCATGTCAGAAATCCCCTGAGGTTACATTTTCCCTATAAAATATACTTATTGGGGGGAGGGGGGGCAGCTAGGTGATACAGTGGGAATACTGGCTCTAAAGTCAGGAGGACCTGAGGTCAAATCTGGCCTCAGACACTTAATACTTCCTAGCTGTGTGACCCTGGGCAAGTTACTTAACCCCAATTGTCTCAGAAAAAAAAAAGAAAGAAAAGAAAAAAAAAGTACTTATGGGCCATCCCCTGACTGCTGCCCTCCATTGATAGGATCTGTGACGTGGGGGTTGGCCTCTGATGGCGGCAGGCACCCAAAGTTGGGGTTCAGTCGTGTGAAGAATTCCCAGTGGCCGTTCTCTTTGGCAAAAAGTAGATTTATTTAGGGAAGAGATTACCGAGGAAATGAAGGGATGCGCAGACACCAGGGAGGGTAAATGTGAAATAGAGGGAAAGCCAAGCTCCTCAGGGAGCTCACAATTACCCAGGGGAAAGAGCCCCCATGGGGGGGGGCACGCCCTTAGCTGGCAGGCTAAATCCTGAAAGGGACTCAGCGCCCTATAAGGAGAAGTGGGGCTGGGAAGCCTAGTGGAGTTGGGGGAGATACCACACAGCTGGGGGAAGGGAAGGGAAAGACCACAAGGAGGCTTATGGGGAAAATTAGCCTCAGGCTCTTGACAGAACTTGGATTCTGACTGGATTACCTGGACAGGGTGAGACCAGGGACTAAGTTGATCTCCTTTTTCAGAGCCCTCTTCCAAAGGGGAGAATGTTTGTCCCTTCCTCTGCCTGCCACACCTGACGTCCAAGACCTCCTTACCATCCTCTGGTGGCCACATTGAAGCGGGTTGTGGTCCATTTAAGACACTATTTCCAATGGCTGAATAAATTGTGGTATATGAATGTTAAGGAATATTATTGTTCGGTAAGAAATGACCAGCAGGATGAATACAGAGAGGCCTGGCAAGACTTACATGAACTGATGCTGAGGGAAGTGAGCAGGACCAGGAGATCATTATGTACTTTAACAACAATACTATATGATGATCAATTCTGATGGACGTGGCCATCCTCAGCAATGAGATGAAACAAACCAGTTCCAACAGAGCAGTAAGGAACTGAACCAGCTACGCCCAGGGAAGGAACTCTGGGAAATGACTAAAAACCATTACATAGAATTCCCAATCCCTCTATTTTTGCCCACCTGCATTTTTGATTTCCTTCACAGATTAACTGTACACTATGTCGGAGCCCGATTCTTTTTCTGCAGCAAAATAACTGTTAGGACATGTGTACTTATATTGTGTTTAACTTATACTTTAACATATTTAACATGTATGGGCCTAGCTGCCATCTGGGGGAGGGGGAGGGGGGAGGGGAAAAATTGGAACAGAAGGTTTTGCAATTGTCAAGGCTGAAAAATTACCCACACATGTAACTTGTAAATAAAAAGTCATAAAATTTAAAAAAAAATTTAAAAAAAAGAAACCGTATTCCCCAGTGCTCTGTGATCCTTTCAGAATCTCAGCCATCCCTGGGAAGGCATATCCTCCCTAGACACGGCAGCTGGCAGGATGCCAGGGCCTTTCATTCAATTAGAAATTCTGGCCAAAAAGGGACGCTCCGAGGTGTTGTTAATCCCAACAGGGGATCGGGCTGTCCCAGCCCCTCCCCCCCCACGCTAAGCCTTGGGCCCTGCACCGGCTGCCCCTCCAGCCCCAGACCCGAGGCGGCCGGGCCCGCAGCGCCGCCCCTCCGAGGCCTCGGGCTTGCCAGACCGGGCCCCAGGGCGGCGTCTGACCCGGAAGCACGAGTCCGGCCGGATTCCCGCTGCCTGACACCCACCCATGAGTCTCCAGCCCGGCTTCCAGCCGGTCCCGCCCCGGGGAGCCTCGTGGGGGGGGTGGGGGAGGGGGTTAGTTTTCTAGTTTGTTTCCCTTCTCCGGACCGAGGAGGCCCAAACGTCCGCCCGTTTCTCGCAGCTCGTTTGGTCCCCGAGAAGCCAGCGAGCGGCAGGGACGTCCCGGGCGGCGCGGGGCACGCGGGGACGGGGGGGCCGGTGGGGGAGGGGGCACCGCTGGGGCCGGGTAATTCGGGATGGGGGAGGGGAGGGCTCCGGGCCGGGCTGCAGGGACAGCAAAGGCCTCCCTCATCCCGGCTCTGCAGGAGGAAGGTGAGGCGCGGAGGGGCCGGTTGGCTTGGGATCTCGCGGCTGCGAGCGCCTGAGGGAGGGTTTGCACCGGGGCCAGCGCGAAGCCGCCGCTCTCCCTGAGGCGCTTTTCCTTCTGAGGACGTCCCGGCTCGCGCGCTCCCGGTGGAACGGCCACGGGCCGGGACACGGAGCCCGCCGGGTTCCGTCTTTAACCAAGGAAGAAAGGGGGAGGGGGGGAGGGGGAGGGGGGCCCCGCCCCACGTGCGCCTGTAAACAGGCAAAGGCGCAGGCGCGGCGCGACCTCCACGCCCATTGGCCGGCGCAGTTCCCGCCCCCCCCCACTAGGGGCTGCGCCGGGCCTCGGAGCAGTGAGAGCCGAGGTCGGCGGCCGCCCGAGATCCGGAGCCCGCCGCGCGTCCGGCCATGGAGGTCTGGCAGCTGCTCCTCCCGACACTGTGGTCTCTGCTCCGGGGCGGGGAGGGCTGGCGCCTCCCGCCGGCGTCAGACCCCGCGCTGGAAGCCCCGGCTCGGTTTGCGATGGAGGTTTACAACCGGGGCCGCGATCTGGGGGCTGCGGCCGAACTGCTGAGCGTTCGGGGGCGGGGCCTAAAGGTGAGGGGCGGGGCCTGGAGGCGGGCGGGGCCTTTGTAAAAGGCAGAAATGAGGGGGCCTGCGGCCTCGAGGCGGGGCCTGAGAGGGGTGGGCGGAGCTTGCAGCTGAGGGACAGGGCACCCTTGGGTAGTGTCCTTCAGGGGCAGGACCTTGAGTAAGAGGAGACCAGGGGGATTTAGCTTCGGGGGCGGAGCCTGAGGGATGGGGTGGAGTCGGACCCTGGGGGTGGAGCCTGTAGGTGCCGATTATCCCTATGGGTGCCCAGAGATCTTGCCCCCCTACCTGGAGGGGCGACCTCTGTAAAAGCGAGGTCACTAAACTGCACCCAAGGATCCCCGGGGACCACCTATGGACCTGCTCTTAAAACACTCTCCCCAGTTTTATCCCACTTTAATTTATTTTCTCTTCCCCCCTTCGGCAGCCCTGCCCCCACTCTCTGCTCCCTGCGTAGCACGTTTGACACCCCTGGACCCCAAAGCGGGGGGCGGGGGCCCTCAGCATCTGCTGGGCCGGGGCCAGGGAGGGGGAGGGCGGCCCCAGGTTCCCGCTCCCCTTCCGACCCTGCCTCCCCTTTGCTCAGATGGCCCAGGGCCAGCTGTACTCCCTAGAAGTGACGCTGCAGGAGCCGCCGTGCGGCCCCCCCACGGCCTGCGAGGACGCCCGCCCTTCGGGGACCCTGGTGAGCACCGGCCTCACAGCTCTGAGCTTGCACTGGGCCGACCCCAGCACGTTGGGGGGGAGGGGAGGGGGAGCAGGGGGGGGGCGAGCCTGCCCTGGGTCGGCCCCAGCACGTGGGGGGGGCGGGGGGGCGGGGCAAGCCTGCCCTGGGTCCGGCCCCAGCACGTGGGGGGGGCAGGGGGGCGGGGGATGGGGGTGGGGGTGGTGAGCCTGCCCTGGGTCCGGCCCCAGCACGTTGGGGGGGGGGCTGACTCAGCTGGGAGGGAGCATCACGAGGCCGCAGCCGCCCCCCCCATGGACGAGTCCCCCCTGAGTCACTCCCAGGAGCCCGCCTACGGGGTGGGGGTGGGGCCGGCACAGGGATCCTGCCCGAGGCCTGCTTCTCCCTGAGCGTCTGGGGCTGGGTCCCAGGGCAGCCTGGGCCCTGGATTTGGGCCGGGCTCCTTCCATCCCACAGACACCGATTAAGCCCGGCTGAGGCAGAAGGGCCGGAGCAGAACCTGCCCCGCTGGGGTTCCAGTCTCCCGGGAGGGCAGCCCCAGCCTGCAGGAACCAGCCCCCGCCTCCAGGGATGCTGTGAGGACCCCAGGAAGGGCAGCCGGGGGTTCCAGCTTCCAAGCCCCAGCTGCTGCCCTCTGGCAGATCCGGGAGCAGCCTCCCCCCACTGCCCCCACCCGAGCTCGCTCTAGAGCAATGATGGCCAACATTTATGGAGCACTTGCTGTGTGCACTATGCCTATTCTCATTTGAATCTCACAACAATCCTGGGAGGGCGCTGCTATTATTATTCCCATTTTACAGATGAGAAAACTGAGGCAGAAAGGGCTAAGTGACCTGCCCAGGATCCCACAGCTAGGAAGTGTCTGAGGCGAAATTTGAATTCAGGTCTTCCTGACACCAGGGTCAAGTAGTGAGCATTTATTAAGCACCTACTGTGTGCCAGGAAGTATACTAGGCAATAAAAATGAAACTGGCCCTGCCCTAAAGGAGGTGATGATGGTGGGGGGCCAGTGGTACAAAGGAGAAGTCCGGGCAAAGGGCCCTTTGTGCCAGGAGGATCATGGATCCCAGCTCCGGACCTGGAAGGGGCCTTTGAGACCCTCCAGCCTAACCCCAGCCCCGACTTACACACGGCCCACAGAATCTCAGACAGAGCAGGGGCTTTGCGTAGAGTCCCTGGGAGGAAGCGTCTGAAGCAGGGCTCGCACCCCTGGGCTGCCCGTGCTGGACCCTTTGCTGTGGGGAAGCCCCGCCCTGCCTGCTCCCCCATCCCCCACCCCAACCCAAGCTTCTTCTTCCGCCTCAGCTTTGTCACTTCGAAGTCCTGGACCAGATGTGGGCCAAGCAGACGCTGCTGAAGCAAGACTGTGGCCGGCCGGGTGAGCGGAGAGGGTCCGGGCCGGAGGGTGCACTGTGCAGGGCAGGGGCTCCTGGGGGGGGGCTGGGCCCGGGCTCCCCCCAACAGCTGCTTTTGCTTCCCTCCTGGCTAGGGGACCAGCGTCTCCACTGGACTTCCGGCCGCCAGGCTCCCGCCCCTGCAGCGCAGGTGAGAAGCCAGAGCAGTCCCGGTGTGGGCCGGGCTGGTGCGGGCCTGGCTCTCCCTGTGCCTGGGCCGGTGTGGGCAGCCCCTCCTTCTGTTTCAGGAGGACTCGGTGCAGCTGATCTCGCTCTTCAAGGACTTCCTGACCACCTACAACAAGAGTTACGCCAATGCCACAGGTGAGAACTGGGGGGGGGGGGGGCGGCTGTCCCGGGGGCCTCGTGCCCGTCTCTGCCCTTGCCCCCTCGCAGGCAGCTCAGCTCAGGTGATGTGTCTGTCCTCTCCCTCAGCAAACTTGCACCGCTCCCTGTGGGCTTTTGTGGAGGAAAGGGAAGAGAATGTGCACTTATTGAGCACCACCTCTGTGCCAAGGACTTTACAAAAGATCTTGTGGGATGGGCCCAACCCTTCCCCTCCCTCAGCTTTCCTTCAGTAGTTTTACCCAGGTGTACTCTGTGCCCCCTTTCTCCCCCTGTTTCTCCCAGGGCCACCTCCTCCAGGGGGCCCGCCCTGCTCTCCCCCCATTCCCTGGTGGCTGTTTCACTGTCTCTGTGTTTTCTCCTCCCATAGAAGGTCCCGCAGGACAGGGACCTTTGCTTTAGGCTGTGTAGCCACAGTGAGTAACACTGGTGTAGAGGGGTCAGCTAGTCAACAGGCACTTATTAAGTGCTTTGGGGAGGCCGGGAGAGGAGAACCCAGATCACACGGGTACCACGTGCAGCCCACGCCTGGGACACAGAAGGTGCTTCGTAAACACCTGTTCCCTTCCCCAAGCCCTCACTGGGTAATTGCGATCCTTAGCGAGAACCTGCAGCCACAGAGCACGGTGCCGACCCCGGGCAGCCGCCCTCCCGGAGAGCCTCCCCTTCTGGCCCTCGCTTGGGGGGAGAAGAGGGGAGAGGCCGGGGGCTTGGAGGCCCGGCCCGTGTGTCTTCCCACGTGGTGAGCCCCTCCTTGTCTGCAGAGACGCAGAGGCGCCTGGGGATCTTTGCCCGCAACCTGGAGCTGGCCCGCAAGGTGCAGGAGCTGGACCGAGGCTCTGCCGAGTACGGAGTCACCAAGTTCAGTGACCTCACAGGTACGGGGTGGGGGTTGCGGGGGTGGGGGTTATGGGAGTTATGGGGGTGGGGGCACTGCTGAGGGCCACCCCTGCCCAGCCTCCTCCCCACCTGGGCACCCATTTCCTTCCTGCAGAGGAGGAGTTTCGGACTTCTTATCTGAACCCCCTGCTGAGCAGCCTCCCAGGCCGGGCCCTGAGGCCAGGTCCTGCCACACGAGGCCCGGCCCCGGCCTCCTGGGACTGGAGAGACCACGGGGCTGTCACCGGCGTCAAGAATCAGGTGGGAGCTCGGCCACGGAAAGCCCACGATGGGGGGAGTCTGGGGGGGCTCCGAGGCAACCCCCGTTCCTCCTTCTCTCCCCAGGGCGCCTGCGGCTCCTGCTGGGCCTTCTCTGTCACCGGCAACGTGGAGGGGCAGTGGTTCCTGCGCCGAGGGGCCCTGCTGGCCCTCTCCGAGCAGGGTAGGGACGGCTCCGGCTCTGGACTTTCCTGGCCCTGCCCCCACCCTTGGGCCCTCAGACCTTCCCTCATCTCTCCTTGCAGAGCTGGTGGACTGCGACACTCTGGACCAAGCCTGTGGCGGAGGCCTGCCCTCCAACGCCTACACGGCCATCGAGAAGCTCGGTAGGGGGAGGGGACCCCACTGGGGGGAGGGGTCCGCAGGGGGTCCGGCGCTGCTCTCCCGGCCCCCCCAGTGAGGGTCTCCCCGCCTGCCTCCCCAGGTGGCCTGGAGACAGAGAAGGATTACAGCTACGAGGGCCGCAAGGAACGCTGCAGCTTTTCTCCCGACAAGGCCAGGGTCTACATCAACAGCTCCGTGGATCTGAGCCGTGATGAAGAAGGTGGCGGGGGAGTGGGAAGGGGAAGGGTCTTTGGGAAGCCCTGGGCTGTCTCAGCTCCTGAGGGCCGCCCCATGCGAGTCACCCCGTTTGTTTCTTTCTCCCCAGAGCTTGCCACATGGCTGGCGGAGAACGGCCCCGTCTCCATCGCTCTCAACGCCTTCGCCATGCAGGTGAGAGTACCCCGGCCTCCCCCCCACAACCCCTGCAGACCCCCCAGACCCTCAGCCCTCCCCCCAAACCCCCCAGGCCCTCAGCTCTTCCCCCTCAGACCCCCCAGGTCCTCTGCCCTCCTCCACGCTCCATCTTCCTTCTGTCTCCCCAGTTCTACCGCCGGGGAGTCTCCCACCCGTTCCGGCCCCTCTGCAGCCCCTGGTTCATTGACCACGCTGTGTTGCTTGTGGGCTATGGCCATCGTAAGTCACCCGATGACTTCTGGGCAGTGGGGGGCAGGGCGGGGTGGGGGTGGGGGACAACTTGGCCCTGTTTCCGTCCTTCCCATCGGCCTCAGCCCCTGAGCCTCGGGCTGTTTCTCAAGCCCTCCATGTCGGAGGGGCGCGCTGTGCCAGCTCCTGGGGCCATGGCCAGGCTCCCCCAGGCCCCTCCGGGCCTCTGAGCCTCCCTGGCTTCTCTTTGCAGGCTCCGGCATCCCCTTCTGGGCCATCAAGAACAGCTGGGGCCCCGACTGGGGCGAGGAGGTAAGTAGTAGCTGCCCCCGCCCCCAGCTGCTCCCCCGTCTGGTTCCTTCCATTCTCTTACAGAGCTTTGTCCCCCTCCTTCCTTCCAGGGTTATTATTACTTATACCGAGGGGCCCGGGCCTGTGGGGTGAATGCCATGGCCAGCTCTGCCATCGTGGACTAGAGAGCCCACTCCGGCCCCGAACCAGTAAAAGCAGCATCCCCTGTGGGCAGGGCAGCATCTCGGCAGCTGCCTGGCCTGGCTCCTGACCTCCGACCCCTAGACTAGCCTTGGCCTGGCTCCTGACTTCTAACTCCTAGACTAGCCTTGGCCTGGCCTGGCTCCTGACCTCTGATCCCTGAAGATTAGCCTTGGCCTGGCCTGGCTCTTGACCTCTAACCCCCTAGACTAGCCTTGGCCTGGCTCCTGACCTCTGACCCCTAGACTAGCCTTGGCCTGGCTCTTGACCTCTTACCCCCTACACTAGCCTTGGTCTGGCTCCTGACCCCTAGACTAGCCTCTGCCAACTCCCAGCGCTGTGGGCGCCCTCAGCCCTGGCAAGGCTGTCCCCACCCCCTGCCCAGGGCCGCCTGAGGTGTGGGGGAGGCAGGCAAGGTGGGGGGGGGGCTCAGCACCAGCCAAGAGCAGCTGGGGGTCCAGCCGGAGCAGGAAGGATGGGGTCCCCTCGAGTGAAGCAGGACCTCAAGCCCAGCTACTGCAGGCCCTTCCCGAGCCTCAGTTTCCCTCTCTGGATGATGGTGTGAATCCTCCTTCCCCCGGCAGTGCAGTTTGGGCTGGCCGCCGGGGCCCCTCCAGCACCAATAAAGACAGTTCCCTCCCTGTGTTTGGGTGCAGCGGCTCCTCTGCAGGGCGCACAGTCAGACCCGGGTGCAGCGGCTCAGAGGAGGGGAGCTTGCCTTAGCTTGGGTCTGGGGCCCCCATCATTCGTTCCCACACCGCAGTCAGCTGGGGGCCTGCCTGTGCCGCTCCCCTGCTCCCCGACCCCCAGTGGCCCCCTACCGCTCCCAGCTCCCAGACCAGGGGCAGCCGCCTCTCCCTAGGCCTCTCCTGATCTCAGTCCCCTCCCCTTCAGCCCGTGGGACATTTTGTCTCCCTACTAGGGCTCCCTGAGGCAGGGGCCATTTGCCTGCAGCCCTGTGCTAGCACTGGGACTGACACACAGTAGGTGCTTAATGGATGGCTGATGGGCCCCCCGAGGGTCGCTGGCCCCAGGTCTCATCACCGGCCCCTCAGAAGCCATTCCGCCCCCCCCCCCCCGCCCTGCCAAGGCTAGAGACCCTTCGTGGGGGGGCTCAGTGGGACTAGCCCCCACGGGGCTCCCGGCCTGCTCGCTGCCCCCAGTAGAGGAGAGTCGGGGTCCCAGCTGGGGAGAAGGAGCTTTATTGAGTGCAGCCAGTGGGGAGGGAGGTGACTCTAAGCTCACAGACGCCTTTGAGGGGGGAGGGGACCTTATGGGGAGAACTGGGGTGAGGGGGTCGGGGAGCACTTAGGTGCTGCCCAAGCAAGGAGGAGGTCGGATGCTTCTGAGGGTGCAAGGGAAAGGGTCAGAGGTCACTCTCCCCATAAAGGGCGTTCGAGAAGGCGACGTAGTCCAGAGCCCCTGAGGGGGCCCCGGGCCCGGTGTAGGTGATCATCCGGCGGATGCAGTACTCGGCCTGCTCGGGCGGCAGCTCCCGCCTCAGCTCCTCGCTCGTGATGTAATTCTGCAGGACAGAAGGGCTGGGTCAGAGCCCCCGACCCCACCACCTGCTCAGAGACCGCCCTCACTCCCAGCAGGAGGGCTCCCCGGGGGCGGGGTCCGGCCCCAGCACCTACCTTGTCTCCCGCCAAGATCTTGAAGGAGGCCACCACCTGCTCGGCCGTGTCCGTCTCGGCCGTCTCTCGGGTCATGAAGTCGATGAAGGCTTGGAAGGTGACGACCCCGGCCGCGTTGGGGTCCACCATGGTCATGATGCGGGCAAACTCAACTTCCCCCTAGGAGGCAAAGCGCAGGTGCTTGTTCCTTGCATGCCAGGTGTGGCGCTAGGAACGGGATCCAGAGCAATGGGGACACAGAGCTGGCGCCGTCCTCGAGAAGGGAATGTGCACAGGAACAGGGGGGAAGCTTTGGAAGCCGAGGGGCTCGGGAAGGCCTCCTGGTGGCCAAACTGGAGGAGTGAGAGGGCTCGAAGGGGTGATGGCTGGTCTGGGTGCAGGGGGGCAGCGACTAAAACTATCCCCCCAACAAGCAAAGTGTTGGTTCTGAGCCAATGGCACTTAAAGAGTCCGAGGTCCCTCTTCCTCACAGGGCCCCACTGTTTCAGGGCTCAGGGTCTGAACACTCAAGAACAGCTATAGCAAAGACAATAGTTCCATTGATTGCTGTGTGCTGCGTCAGCAGGGTCCCTAGTCAGGGAAGCAAGGAGTGTCTCCACACCAGGTGGACGGGCTTCTCCTTAGGTTGGGCAGGAGGAAATGGGGCACGCTCTCTCGTCAGCGAGCTAAGTGGTCATGAGAGGGTCACCTGCCCCCTGTGGACAAGAGGTTGGTTCTGGGGGACTTTCCCTATAGTTGAGTCAACTTCACAACCCTGGGCCTGGTCAGCATGACTAGGAGAAACAAGGGAGGAGGGCCTTTAACTTCCTATAATCGAGCAGGTGAATCTGCAGCTCACGGCTGTGGGGTCTTATACCCAGAGCTTTGATGTGATTCTGTCAGATTGGTTAGTGCTGGAATGGAATCAGGGTCCGAAGGAATTGACTTTCACAGGGGCACAGCCCTTGCCAGAGCTCGGGGCTGGGAAATGGACTGTCACGGGGAGCAGCAGAAGGGGCTGTTTGGCCGGCATGGAGAGTAATGGGACAAGCCAGACTGAAAAGGCTTCAAAGTTGGTTTGGGTTCATGCTAGAAGGGAGGAGCTCCTAGAGCGAGGAGGGGGCCGGGGCAGAAATGGCTGGAGGAAGAGGGCTATGGGATAAGCCCTTCAGGTCCCCCCTATCGTGGGGCGGGAGAGCAGGGTGTGCAGAGGGACTGGAGAAACTCACCAAGTCGTAGCCCATGGAGATGAGACAGGCTCGGAAGTCATCCGGTTCCATCATCCCGTTCCGTTTCTGGGATAGTCAAGGAGAAAGTCAAGCCTTGAGCATCCGGCCCCTCCTGCCTCTACCACGGGCACAATTCTGCAGCCCTCCCAGCCCTCCCCGGCTCTCCTGCCAGGACTCTTTACTGACCCGATCAAAGTGGTTGAAGGAGGCCCGGAACTCGTTCAGCTGTTCCTGGCTCAGGCCTTTGGCATCCCGGGTCAGCACCTGGTTCTCCACCTCATTGATGGTCCGGGCGATGGAGGTGAGCAGCTGTTCCCAGCCCACGCGGATATGCTAGAGGGAGGACAGAAGGGGGGCATTAAGACACCCTGGTCTTCAGCAGCCAAGGCAGAATGGGGAGAACAGAAGTCCAGGTCCCTTCCAGCTCTAAAATCCCTGGAGGCAGGAGATCTGGATTCAAGTTCTGAGCAGCTTTCCTCCTATTGGGCAAGTCAATTTTTTCTCTGGGGCTTTAGTTCTCTAAATCCCCCTCAGCTTAAAATATTCCATATTCTAAGGGCCCCTCCCCAGCTCTGACATTCCATGTTCTAAAGACCCTCCCACTCTGTCGTTCCGTGTTCTAAGGGCCATCCCAGCTCTGACATTCCATGTTCTAAGGGCCCTCCCAACTGACAATTCCTGCTATTGAAGCTGGAGAAAAGTCCACTTGCAGCCTTTGCCTCTTGAGATCTGGGCTTATATTCTAAGGAACTTGAAGGAGAATGGTCCCATCTGGGCCATGGGCTCAGGACAGTAACCAGTCCCCCAGGCAGCAAACCCTCAAGTGCCCATTGTGCCCCAAGCAGTAGAGGCAAAGCAGGTCCCTGGGCACTGGGCAGGATCAAGAGATGATGCAATGGGAATGCACTGGGAGAAACTAGAGAATCATGGGAAGATTGACTCAGAGCTCAGGAGGATATTATTACTGTAACCACAGAGGGCAACCCTGAAATTCTGGTTAAATGTCAGGACCAATCTCCGCCCCAAGAATGCCGATGGCGCCGGGTCCCTCGTCTCCCCAGACAGGTGGGGGCCCACAAGTGCTGAATGATGCCGGCCACTAGAGCCCCCTCTGTTGTCCTCCCCACCCCCACCCCCCATCCCTCTGCTTCCACACCAACCTCCATGCTGTAGACGGTGTGTTTGTTGTCAAACACCAGGCTCTCCTGCAGCAGCTGGTGGTCGCCCTCAAGCCGGTCCACGTTGCTCTTGTAGTTGATGATATTTTGTTCTTGCTGCTTCAGTCCCGCCATCTGTTCCTCCAGGGAGCCAGCCAGCCCCACGGCCAGACGGCCAACTTCCTGCAGGGTCAAAGACAGCCTGGTCAGTGATACCTAGGGTAGGGCAACGAGAGCTTTGCCTTCGGGTGCCAACTTTGGAGGGTGCTTCTTCCCATGCAAATGCCTCTGCTCTCTTACTCTCCACCTGTTGCCCGTCCCTCCCTTCACCTGCCCTCGTGAAGTCTCCCTGCAAAGGACTTTGGGTTCTGAGGCCTGAGGTTTCTCTTCAGGTGTTCTTCAGTTGGACTTTCCTCGGCCACCAACTTCCTCCTGATATTCCTGTTGTGTCCCCAGACCAGGGCCCTGCTCGCTAGGGGCAAGCCCACCTTGTGCTAGGTCCGGCCCATGGGGGGGGGGCCCACCTTGTGCTAGATCTGGCCCATGGGGGGGAGCCCACCTGGTGCTAGGTCCGGCCCATGGGGGGGGGAGCCCACCTCGTGCTAGATCTGGCCCATGGGGGGGAGCCCACCTGGTGCTAGGTCCGGCCCATGGGGGGCCCACCCTTGCTGTATCAGGATCGCTGTTGCCTCCAAAGCCGGGCGAGGGCGGGCCCCGCACCCTGCCCTCATCCCCTCCCCCTTTGGCCCCCGCTTTTCTCACCTCCACCTTTCCCTGAATCCAAGGGCCGATGGCGTTGGCCTGGGCCGCGAACTGCCTGCGGAGCCGCTCGTTGGCCTGCTGGCGGGCCAGCTCCTCCTGCAGCGTCTGGTCCCGGCTGGGCACCAGCTTCCGCACCTGAGCGATGGGCACCAGGCGGGTGGGTGGATGGGGAGAAGAAGGGGGCGTGGGGGGCTGGGCCCACTGCGTGTGAGTTAAATGAGGGCAGGACCCGCAGGACCTCAGAGGTCTCCTGTGCAGGGTGGCCCGCCCAGAGCCCCGGGGGTTCGGGACGGTGCCCGCCCAGAGCCCCAGGGGACGGGAAGGTGCCCGCCCAGAGCCCCGGGGGACGGGAAGGTGCCCGCCCAGAGCCCCGGGGGACGGGAAGGTGCCCGCCCAGAGCCCCGGGGGACGGGAAGGTGCCCGCCCAGAGCCCCGGGGGACGGGAAGGTGCCCGCCCAGAGCCCCGGGGGACGGGACGGCGCCCGCAGGGGGCTTGGGGGAGGGAAGCGGGCCGAGGGGCGGGAACAGGAGCCGGACTCACCATGTCCCACTTGCTTGTGATGTCCTGGGGCGTGAGGCTGATGTAGGGGTTGGAGGCCGGCAGGCGCAGCCCGTAGGTCTGGCAGATCTTCTGGATCTCCCCCTGAATGCCCAGGATGGCGCCCCGCTCGCGGTCGGCCTCGGGCAGGGTGGCCTTGAACTGCTCGTGCGCCGTGATGAGGCTCTGGGGAACAGCGGCGAGGGCCCGGGCTCACGTTGGGCCCCGGAGGGGGGAGGGGGCAGCCGGGGCGGGGGGCACGGGGAGGGGAGACACCGGGGGGGGGGCAGCCGGGCCCCTCCTGGCCAGGGCTCTGTCTGCCCGTCTCCATTTCTCTGTCTTAGCCCCCCAGGCCCGGGACCCTCGGACCCGGAGAAGCCCCTGCCCCGAGGCCCAGCCCGCAGCCCCCAACAGGAGATGCCGAGAGGGCGGGGCCGCGGGCACCCCAACAGGCGTCCCTCCCGCGGCTCCTCGGGCTCACACAATCCGCAAAGGAGGCGGGGGGGGGACTAGGAAGCCAAGCGCCCTCCCCACAGGCTGGCTCGGCTGTCAATCCTCCCGGGCCAGCCAATGAGTGAAGAGCAACCAAGTACGGGCACGGGCCCTGTTGCTGACGGAAAGCTCGGCCAGCCAATGACGTGGGTGGGAGGAGGAAGTGGGCGGGGCCTCTTGTACCACCCTCTCCCGCTCTCTCCGAGCGACCCACCTGGGTCTCGTCCACCGAGTGCACCAGCCACACGTCCTGCAGGTCCTCCACCGCCCCGTCCAGCCAGTTGTTGAAGGGCGCCGCCCGGCGGGCAAACTCCAGCTGCAGCTGGTCTATGGTTTCCAGGAGCTTCTCCATCCTCTGGGGAGGGGGGGCACGCGAGGTTGCCCACGGGCCGCCCGCCCCGCCGTGCCCTCCCCCCGCTGCCCGCCCCCGGCCCCTCCGTCACCTCCAGGGCATCCCTTCTTTTCTGAGTCAGCGTCCCCAGGGAGTCCCACTGGTCGCAGATGGCCTGGCAGCGGCTGTTCACGGAGGCTGCGTCGTGGTAATCCAGCTCACTGAAAGGGGAGGGGGTCGCTGGGGGTCGGGGCAGCTCCGGCCCCGGGGGGGGGGCCCCCACCTCCCTCAGGGAGAGGCAATGGCCTTGGGGCCGGGGCGCCCCCCCTCCACTCCTGCCCTGCCCCGGACATGATTCCTGCAGCCCATCCCTCAGCAGCCCGGGCACATAGTAGGTGCTTCATATGGACTTCCACACTCATGGGCAAAAACAGTACCTAGCACACAGTAGGTGCTTCATAGGTGCTACTTGACTTCCATACCCATGAGCAGGAGCAGTGCCTGGCACATAGTAGGTTTTTAATACATGCTACTTGACTTCTATGGGCAAAAACAGTACCTAGCACACAGTAGGTGCTTCATGGGTGCTACTTGACTTCCATACCCATGAGCAGGAGCAGTGCCTGGCACATAGTAGGTTTTTAATACATGCTACTTGACTTCTATGGGCAAAAACAGTACCTAGCACACAGTAGGTGCTTCATGGGTGCTACTTGACTTCCATACCCATGAGCAGGAGCAGTGCCTGGCACATAGTAGGTTTTTAATACATGCTACTTGACTTCTATGGGCAAAAACAGTACCTAGCACACAGTAGGTGCTTCATGGGTGCTACTTGACTTCCATACCCATGAGCAGGAGCAGTGCCTGGCACAAAGCAGACCCTTTAAAAATGTTTGTCTACTCCATCAGTTCACTTCTAGAGTCCTCAGTTTACTCATTTGTAAAGTGCAGATAATGATGATAGAAATAGCTGACAGGCTGTGATGGCAAGGAGGTTTTGGGGACAGCCAGCCTCAGAGTCAGGAAGTCATGGGTTCAAGGCCAGCCTCCGCCATGTCCTGGGCAGGTGACACTGAGCAATCCCTCGACCAGCCACCATCCCAAACCCCTTCCTGTGAGCAGGTTCTTGCAGAGCAGGTGGTGATCTGCACTGGTAGAGGGCATTTCCTCAATGGGAGTTCTTGCTTTCAGTCTCAGGGCTGGGCCCCCGGCATATCTGGGGCCAGACCCCCTGCCCTCGGTTCCAATTTATCGGGTACAAGATACTGGGCCAGGCTTTGAAAATCAAAACTGGTCTCCAGGAGATGATATTGTCCCGGAGGCTGCAAGTGGCGGAGCTGGACCCGAGTTTGTTCTGTCTCCGGAACTTCACTCCCTTGTGGGGGAGGGCCTGAGAGCAGGTGTAGCTGGGTCCCTGAAGCCCCCCCAAGGATGGGGAAACTAGCCCCAAATCTTTGGGGACACGGGGAACGGAAGGAGGGGGGGCAGGGGAGTGCCCCAGGCTGGAGCTAGAGGCGGGAGTCCCTGGAGAACGGGATGGACCAGGTGAGGGGGACATGCACCCTGAGGAGGGGGAAGGAGGAGGGGCCGGGGCAGCCCGTACTTGAGCTCCTGGGCTATGGCAGCAATCTGCTCCACCCGGTCCTGGTGGGCGGCCAGGTCGCTCTCAAAGGCCTCGTGCCGCCTCAGCAGGGCCCGCACCTCCTGCAGGGAGGCCGATTCATAATCTCTCTGGCTCAGCAGATCTTCCTTTCCTGGAGGAGGGAGAGGCAGGTGACCCCGGGCCCCCACAGTCACCCAGGGTGCCACAGTCAGAGGGCACCATCTGTCAGAGGGCATGGGGCCGGAGCGGACTTTAACCTGCAGGGAGACCAATCCTGACATTTTAAAGCAAGAAACCCTGGCCCCACCTGGGGAGGGGACCCTTCACCCACAGCCGGCTGGTGGGACCCCAACCCGAGCCTCCTGACGCCCACTCTGGGGCTCTGTGCCCGGACCCCTCTTATTCATTGCCCAAGTTATTTTTATCAGAACCAGCGGCTGATACAGAAACGCAGCCAGAATCACAGATGGGTGCAGCTGGAAGGACCTCACTGCCCATCCCACACCCAGGAAAAATACCCACAATCCTGCTCCTGAAGGAAGGCCATCCCACCTCTGCTTGAATACTCCTGGGACGGAGAGCTCACCCCTTGTACTTTGGAATGGCTCTAATTGATAGGAAGCTTCTCCTGACATCAATATGATGTCATCTGTCCATCCCGCCCCCTGGCTCCTGGTTCTACCCTGTGGGCAGTGGAATCGCTCTCCCTCGGACACCCTCTTCTGTCCTCCAGAGCGACTGCAGAAAGAAATGGAGCAGGTGCCGGCACCCCCACACCAGGCCCTCACCCCGAGTCCACGTCTCATGCAGGGAAGCTTTCTGCCGGAACTTCTCTGCCAGATGCTGCAGCCGCTGGAGCCTCCGGATCTCGGCCAGCAGCCAGTCCTCGTAGCCCTTCTCAGCCTGTTCCAGGCCCCGCCAGGCGTTGGCGATGTCCTGAGGAGGGGGAGAACGGTCGTTTTGCATCCCTGGCCGGCCTCGTGCCCCCCGCCCCCCACAGGCCCTGGGCCTCTGTGCTCACCGAGACCAGCTTGCCTTCCGAGGGCATGAAGGCGGGCCGGTGGCTGAGCCGAAGCTTGGTCTGCAGCGTGTTGAAGTTAATCTCCAGCTGGCACTTCTCCTGCACGCGGGGCGGCTTGTGCAGTCGCCGGTACTCCCGGAAATCCTCCAGCTTCCGCTGCATGGCACTCATGCTGGGCTCGCTGGTCCGGTTCTCCAGCCAGGGCACCGTGCGGCGGATCCATTCCAGCAACTGGCCGAGAGAAGGTTCCTACCTTGCCCCCGGCTTCTCCCATCCAGCCCGCCAGCTTGGGCCCCCCTGGGCAGCCTGGGAGCTTCCCCAGAGAAAGGCCATCCGGTTCTGGCCCTTACGCCCCAAGGCCAAATGTGTCCCGGTCATCAGGGGCCCCAGAGACACCCACCTCGCTGGCCAGCTTCTCATACTCCTCCATCAGCTTCTCATTCTCCTGGTTCACGGCCAGCACCTTGCAGATCCTGTTGGCAGCTGTCTCGGCCTGTGGGGAGAGGGTCCAAGGCAAGACTCCCTCAGGCCGCTTCCTGGGTGGGCTCTGTCCCCTCCAGGCTGGCTCTCCCTCCAACAGCTACAGGGCCCCAGCCTCCCCCACGTGCAGCGGCCTGAATTCCCCCCGGAAGGTCCCAAGATCCTGGATCTCCACCAGGGTGGAGAAAATCGTGTCCAATATCGTGTCTTCTCACTGTCCTTGTATCCTAACTCCCAGGCCACAAATCCCCTATGGCCCTAGTGCTCTGCATACAGCAGGGACTTAATAAATGTTTGTCAAATGAGGGGGTGAAGGAATAGAGGAGGAATGGGGCTCATTTCCCAAAACCTGAGTCTTGGAACAACAGGGTCCCTAGGGACTTAAAGTAGCATCACTACCCAATGCAGGAAAAGCCCGTGGGCCTATTTCCTTTGCGGGGACCAGGCTGGAAGCAGTCAGGATGGAGGAGGAGGAGAGGGGCCTGCCACGCAGGCTCCCCCCCCCCCGAATTCTGGGGGACACAGGAACAGACCCGAGCAGGGATTCTTAGGGAAAGTTCCAGGGCCAGGGCAGCCTCCCATGGCCAGGGCAGCTTCCCATGGCCTCTTTCAGAAACTCAGGGAATTATAGAGCTGGAACGGCCCTCAGGCACACAGGGTCCAGCTCTCTCACTCCATGCGGGCAACAGCAAGTGCCTTGCCCCAAAGACCTCAGTAACTCTGCCTGAGATTTGAACCCAGGGCTTTCTACAACCTGGTTCCAGCAGGTTTGCCATGTGACCCCCCCTTCCTTCCCCCAGTGAAACTGGTTCCATGTGCTTCTCCTGCTGCAGAGTGGTGCTGATGAATCCCGGGGGACCCCCCAATTCCAGCAGCTTCAACCTCAGAACTCAGCCAAGAGTAGTTGGCAGGAGCCCAGCACCCTTGCCAAGTAGGCACTGAAAGGCAAATCCTCCTCATTTGATCAATCCCCCGATTGGAATGGAGGCCCCAAAAGGATGAAGCTGTGGCTTTCCAGAATCCCAGGACTCAAACCCAAGGCCTTGGGAACAACACCTGTTCCACGTCCTCGTCCTAGTCGGCCTTGGACTCCGGCCCACCTCCGAGCTGCCCCCTTCCCCAACCCATCCCCACAGCAGCCCCTGCTCCCTGCACCTGCTCAGCCCCAGCAAAGGCGTGGTAGAAGCAGGATACGTAGGTCATGACAGCCTTCTCATCCGGCTTGGGGGTGTTCACAATATCTGGGGGAGAGGAAACAGGCCTTAGAAGTCCGGCCTCTCCCCCGCTGTTTCTGTGACTCTCTCCTCCCTCTCTCTATGTCTCTTTCTGTCTCTGTCTCTGCCTTTTCCTCTCAAATCCTGACTCTGGCAGTTACCAGCTGTGTGACACTGGACAAGCACCTTAAATTTCCTAGGCCTTTTCCTGTAAAAAACGCCCATCCCTTCTCATCTCGTGACCACAAAGGTGGGCAGACTCTGGGTATGATATTAGGTGTTTTTCTTTTACATTTAACATTGCTGTGTTCAAAAAATCCTCATCAACCCTTGCTTTTATTTGAATAAAATACAAGCTAATACAACAAAAGAAAGAAAAGTCCCAGAATGCCCTGGGAAGTGAGTTGGGGCAGGCGCCCTGCAGGGGCCATGGGAGGGCTAAGAAGTTGGACCTCAGGGGCCGCCTGCTCCAAGTCCCCTTCATTTTACAGATGTGGAAGCAGAGGCCCAGGGAGCCCAAGCAGCTGCCCAGGTCACACAAGGGTTGGAGTGAGATTGGAACCCAGACCTTCAGGCTCCTTCCACTGCATCTTGTCCCTGTGAAAGCTGAGTGCCGCCCCCACCACTGCCCGCCCAGCACAGCACCGCCCCCCCAGGAAAGCCGAGCCCCTTGTGTCTGCGGACATCACTGGTTCCTGGTCACGCTCACCTTCTGCATCCAACATTTTGGGGATGTCCAGGTACTTCTCAGCGACCTCAAAGGCGGTGTTCAGGTTGCCGATGGGGTCATCCTGGGAGGGGAGGCAGAGCCAGGTCAGAGGTCAGGCTCAAGGGGAGGGGGCAGCAGTATCAGTGACATAGTCAGGGGGCCAGATGCTGGCCGGGGCAGGGCCCCACCTTGCGCAGTTTGGCGTAGTCGATGAGGTCGGGGCGGTGCCGGTGGATGAGAGCACAGAGGGCCAGGCCGTCCTTCCAGCTGGGGTGGAGAGAAGCAAGATTGTAGCCCTCCCCCCACATTAGACCGTGGCCCGTGAGCCCCCCACCCACCCTGAGCTGAGGGGCCATTGAGCTCTGAGCCAATTCGGCCCAGAATCTTGTGCCATCCAGGGCAGGAGACCCAGAGGGCAGGAGGTTCTGGTTCCAACAAGCGTTCACTGCCCCTTCCCCCTCTCCTCTATAAAAAGGACATGACTTCTAAGTTCCTCCCCCTCAACTTTGACCTTCCATGTTCTCAGGGCCCCCAGGTTCTCAGGCCCCCCAGCTCTGACACCCCAGGTTCTAGCTGCTCCCACATAGGGGCCCTCCAGGGAGAGTGACCCAGGTAAGGCAGCATTTGGGGGCCCCGAGCGGGAACCTCGTGTGGAAGTTTTGCACGTTCACATTCCGGTAGGGCGCCGTCTTCCGCTGACACCACAGGAGCAAACCCTCCTTGGCCGAGGTCTCTGGGAGGAAGCAGAGGAAAGGGGCCGTGAGGAGGCCGAGGGGCCTCCAGGGCCAGTCCCGCCCACTCAGCCCGGCTCTCACCCTCCACAGAGATGTCCTGGATGGCAAAGCGGAGGATGATGGTCCAGATCATGCCCAAAGTCATCTTCAGGTTCCCGTCCACAATTTCTGGGGGGAAGAGTCAGGCCAGGGAGAGAGGAGGTTGAACCAGGGCATCCCCCACCTGCCCGCCCCCCCCCCCCCGCTAGCCCAGGTACCTCACCTTCAGCCCCGATGGACACGAGCTTGACCCCTTTGCTGGCGATGAAGTCCAGGGCCTTGTTGACGTTGGCAATCTTGTGGAAGCGCATCTTGCCTTTATCTGGCCTGGGCAGCCTCTCCCCTGGAAGACAAGAGAGAGCCAAGATGATGGGAAGCCCCTAAGAACCTTTTCAGTTCAACTCAGAAATGTCATTAAGCACCTACTGTATGCTTGGCACTAAGGATAGAAGGATGGGAAAAAAAAGACATTCCCTGCCTCAGAAAGCTTACAATCTAATAGACAGAAACTGGGCCTGTTTTGCGGCGTCAGGAACTCCCCGGAGAAGGAAGTAGCAACAACGCTTCGGGCCGTGTCTTCTCTTTAATTCGTTGTTTTGGGGGGCAGTCTAGAGCAGAGGGGCCAAACATGAGGCCCACAGCCCCCCTCAGTGCGGCCGGGACCAAAACTGGGACACACTGAACAACGTAAATAAAAACAATGAAACAAAGACGGCGTTCACATGGTTTAGTGGTCCCCGTTTCTCCTTGAGTCTGAGCAATGACGAGAGGTTGAGCCATTTGTCCACGGTCACACAAGCAAAATGTGGGAAAGACGAGACTATCCATTATACCACGCTGCTTTTCAAAGGGGGAGGGAAGGAGATGACATAAATAATTCGATAAAACATAAAAGACACGGGAGCCTTGCTAAGAGACACACGGGCACTGTATGAACCCGATTATAAAACACTCTCTGTAAACATGGATCTAAACAACTAGAGAAACATTCATTGCTCGTGGGTAGTCTGATAAAAATGATAATAACGTGAAATTAATTTACTTCTTTGGCTCCATGCCGACTGAACTACTAAAGAATCACTTCATAGAGCAAGAAAAAATAATAATGAAATTCATCCAGAGGAACAAAAGGTAAGGAATTAATGAGAAAAAAAATGAGAAGGAAGGAAGCCTGGAAGTATCCGATTCAAACTATACTATAAAGCTGCAATTCTCAAAATAACTTGGGACTGGGTAGGAAATAGAGGTTGGTCAAGAGAATCAATTAGGTACAAAATATACAGATGCAAATGAGCACATTAGACATTGGGAAAACTAGAACGTGATCTGGCAAAACTTGGTACAGATTAACATCTCACCCTACATACCCCAAGATAAGCTATGAATGAACATGTGATTTCGAGATATAAAGTGTGATATTTATTTATGCAAATTAGAAGAGGGAGGGAAAAAATTATGCTTCAGATTTATGGAGAGGCAAAACATTCGTGACCCAAAAGGTAGAGAGAATCAAAAAAGATTAAAATAATTTTGAGGATATAAATATTTTTTGAACAAGACCAATTCATCTAAAATTAGAGGAGAAACAAACAAATAGGAAACAATCTTTGCATCGAGTTGCTTCAGTTCTTCAATAATTCAAATTATAAAGAAAAAAAAAGCCATTCCCCAATTGACAAATAATCAAAGGATATGACGAGGCAATTTTCAGAGAAAAGCAAGCTATCAATAGCCATGAATAATAATAATAATAATTCATTGTTAATGATAATATATAATAATAGTATATTAATATAATGTATATTATTGTAGTTATGTTATTATTATTATTAGACATAATAGCCATATTTAAAATGCTCTAAATCATTAATAATTAAAGAATATGCAATAATTAACAATTAAATAAGAATTAAAAAGAAATAAATAATTTTAAAAGAATATGCAATAATTAAAGAAATGCAAATTAAAACAACACAGAACCTCACTTTAATCAAATTGTCAAAGTTGACCAAAAAAGAGAAAATCAATACCGGAGGAGTTATGGGAAACGGGTCCTTGAAAACACTGTCCGATGGAACATAACTGAACCGACAATTCAAGAAATCCTTTGATTTGATATATGTGTTTGTCACAAGAGTTATGTTTTTCTTTCTTTTTTAATAGGAGGTGGGAAGAGGTAGATACTCATTAACAATTAAAAAACCTAAACTATTAAAATTGCATAAATGAGTATGAGAAAAGTTTGAAAATAAGTGGAGGAAAAATAAGAAAATTACTGTTTTCTTTGATATTTCTGGTAGGAATTCAGAAATTACCTTTCTGGGACAGCTAGGATTTGCTCCTCATTGTGAGGAGCTCCCAGGGTGGAAATTCCCTCTACTTGTGCAGATTAACGACTATTCTGAGTCTCAGGGGCTATGTGGGGGCTCTGGGAGGTTCTTGTTCAGGGTCACCTTGCATATACCAGCAAGGTATCTTCCTAACCCCACTAGCTGGACAGAAGAGGTCACTCAGGGAAGCTTAATAAAACCCCAGAGGGCCCCTGCCTCCGGATGATCTCCTGGCTCTGAGAACTCTATGGCCCCTGGCTTTTGCCCTCACCTGATATGACCTCCAGGAGCAGCATGAGTTTGAGGCCATTGCGGAAGTCCTCTTCGATGTTCTCGATTTGGGTCCCGGCCTTGCGCAGGTGGGAGTTACACCAGGCTGTGAAGGTCTGGAAACAGAAGGAAGAGAAGCGCTAGAAGCTGCTCCCTGGGAGACCACAGACTGGGCCCACTTGCCTTACAACGGCCCTTGGAAGGTGTTAGTGTGCACCCATTGGACAGACGGGGAGACTGAGGCTCCCACATCAGCAGAGGAGAACAAGTAGAGGAAACTATAAGAAATGTCTGAAAAGTAAAGCAGCTTGAGGAGGGCGGGGCAGCAGCAGCAGGAGGGCCTGGGGAAGTCTCTGTGATGAAGGAGGGTCTCGGGCTGAGCCTGGAAGGGAAACCAGGGATTCCAAAGGAAGGCCGAGGAAGAAGAGCATCCTTAGCACTGGGGACGTCCAGGGTCAAGGCATGGAGACAGAAAAGGGGGCATTATGGGTAGGGAGAACCCCAGGGAGATGCAGCAGGTAGTAGATGCCTGACAGGGTCCTAGAGACAACAGAAGTCAGTGGGTTTTGTGGGGATCAGGCCAGATGGAGGGAAATCCCTTTGGCAGCTGTTCATTAACGGACTGGAAAGGAGAAAGACTCCATAGGACCAACTGGGAGGTCATTGCAACGGTGCCTCTGAAAGGTGGTGAGGGGCTGCTGTGGAGCTGAGGAAGGGGACGGCACAAGCAGCCAGAGGGAAGTCATAGAGGTAGAAATGACAAGATGGTGACTGCTTTGGTACAGCAGGTGAGGGGATATGGGTAATGGAGGATGACTCCAAAATGGTGGACCTGGGAATCCATGCTCAACGTAAGTAGGGAAATTCAGAAGAGGATGGCTTTGGGGGTCAAGATAATGCGCTGTATTTTCTACATGTTGAATTTGAGAAATCTAGAGGTCATCCAGCCACTGAGGGTTCTCATGGCAGGGATACCGGAGGGGTTGGCCATTTCCTTCTCCAGATCATTTTACAGAAGAGGGAACTGAGGCAAAGAGGGGAAAATGACTTGCCTGGAGGCATATAGCTAGTGAGTGTCTGAGACCATATTTGAAATCAGGAAGAAGGGTCTTTCCAGCTCTAGACCCAGAGCTCCATTCACTGCACCACCTGGTGGCCCCTAGATCTAGAAAGACCCTTATAGGCCATTGAGTCGAACCCCTTCATTTTACAAGTAAAAAGAAGCACAGAGAGACTAAGGACTTATCTGGGGGGCCATTCAGCTTATAAGTGTGTGAGGTAAGATCTGGACCCAGATTTTTCTTAGCCCAGCATCCTTAGCCTCTACTCAACACTGCCATGGTTGTCTTCAGGGGGACGATAATTAAACATGTGGGAGCTGATGAGGTAATGGGATGATTGAGACCAGTTCCAATGACCTTGTGATGGAGAGAGTCATCTACACCCAGAGGACTGTGGGAACTGAGTGTGGACCACATGGCATTCTCACTCTTTTTGTTGTTGTTCTCTTGTATTTTATTTTCTTTCTCATTTTTTTCCTTTTTGATCCGATTTTTCTTGTGTAACAAGATCATTGTAAAACACATATATCTAGACCGGGTTTCACATATATCTTAATATGTTGAACATATATTGGATTTCCTAGGGGGGGAGGGGAAATTTGGAACACAAGGTTTTAGGAGGGCCGGTGTTGAAAACTTACCTGTGTGAATGTTTTGTAAATAAAAAACAGGAAAAAAGGAATTGCTGGGAACTGGGGATGCCGGTGTCTTGGGGTGATGAGGAGCCCCTCTGCAGAGGATTAAAGTGTGAGGGGAAAGGAAGTGGAAGCAGGAGTGGGAGTCTCCCAAGGAGGTTGGCGGAGAGAGGGAGGAGAGGCTGGAGGGAATGGGGCAGTCTTGGGAAGGGTTTTTAAGGGTGAGGGAGATTCGGGCCCATCTTGAGCAGTGGGAAAGAAGAGATTGAAGATGGGAAGGGATGGTTGAGGTGCCTGGAGAAGGTGGAAAGGCTGGATCTGGTGCAAGAGAAAAGGAGCTGACCATGGTAGTGAAAAAACGCAGCAATCGGGGCTGCCCTAAAGAAGGGGGACAGGGAATGGTGTCAGGGTGAAGAGAAGGGGGAAAAGGGGGTGGGGGGAAGGGGATAGAAGAGCAGCTTCTGCCTCATTGCAGTGGGGGACAGGGCCCGGAATCACTCAGGGAGGAATCGGAGGAGCCCTGGGAATGGGGGGGGGGGCAGCAGTCCTGGGCTGGCCATGGACTGAAGTGGGCAGCAAGGAGGCCAGAGATTGGAGGCTGGAACAGAGGGACCAACTCTGCCCCTGCTCAGGGTGGGAAGTGTGCTGAGAGGGCCGGAAGCCCTAAAGAGGCCGTGATGGGAAGGGAGAGCTCCTCCCAGAGGCCTGAGCGGCTTCCTTTTTGGCATCTGGACCCCACGGCCAAAACAAGGCGCTCCCGGCCCTAGAGCAGAGTCAGGGAAGCAGGGGCGTGGACCTGGGGGGTGTCCCTGGAGAGTCAAGGAAGTGGAGGTGCCAAGGAAGTGGGAGGCCAGACTTCACAGAAGGCTGGTTCTTGGGGGGAGGCTGGGCCAGAACGTGGTGCTGTGGGCGAGAAGAGGTAGCCATCGGGAGCTCCATTCATGAGAACAAGGGGGTGAGAGTGAGGGGCGGCCGGGCCCTCCTGGATTTCGGGTTGGGGGGGGAGATGGTAGAGCTGGCAGAGGGAGGGGGGCTGGGGGCACTGAGGTTGCTATGAGCACTGGAGACAGACGAAGGGCCAGGATGAAGGGGACCCTGTTCAGCAGAAAGGGGCTCAGGGGCAGAGGGCAGAGGCACTGCCCGAGGTTAGCGCTAAGTTGGCTGGGGGAGGGTTTTCGAGGCAGGCGGCCAGTCCTGGTTTGTGGGGATTAGAGGAGCCTGGGAGGAATCTGCTGGCCTTGGGACTTGGGAAGGATCAGATGTGGAGAACTGGCTCAGGGACACAAGTGCAACGGCGGCTGGGGCCCAGGCAGGGCCGGCCTCCAAGGGGAGCCCCCGAAGACCAGGAGGAGCGGAGGTAGGGAGGCTGACAAACGCTTGATGAAGGCTGAGCCCCGGCCTCGGTACAGAGCAATGGGCTCAGGGCTAAACCACCCACTCCCCTCTCCCCCCCCACCCCAGTTTTGGCCTGAGCCTGGGAATCACCTTGGGCTTGAGTAATGGAAGCCCTGGTCTGGTCACTTCCTGGGAAACTCCTTGAGGGGAAACATGGAGCAGGGGATTCCCCGGCTCCAAACTCAGACTGTTTTGGAAGGACAGTTGGGGGTGGGGTGGGGACACCCTCCTAACTACCCTAAAAGGTCAGGATCCAGCAGACAGCAGCTACACCCCTTCCCGAGGCTC
This sequence comes from Sarcophilus harrisii, assembly GCF_902635505.1. Taxonomy (NCBI): domain Eukaryota; kingdom Metazoa; phylum Chordata; class Mammalia; order Dasyuromorphia; family Dasyuridae; genus Sarcophilus; species Sarcophilus harrisii. Next base: position 241,025,482 of record NC_045431.1, read on the forward strand.
CCCCAAGTCGCTGCCTCAGCAGAAAGTGTCCATCTGGCCAGAGGGTCAGATTACTGGTAAGGAGACCCGGGCCACCCCTCCCCCCCAGCCTCGACCAGATTCCCCCCCACCCACCTCCTGGATAGGGAGGACTGAGAATTAGAGGCTGGTGCTCTAGATTGGGGCTGGGCTGGATCCCTGAATCGGGGGCATCTGGGTGTTAGTTTTGGCTCTGCCGCTGGCTAGACACGAGACCTAGTACATGTCTCTCTTAAGCCTCAGTTTCCCCATCTGTAAAATGAGGAGTTTGGACCAAGGACCCACATCCAGTGTCCAAATGGGCTGCCTCCTTCTCTCTGCCTTCATTCTTTGGGCCATCCCAGGCCCTAGTCAGGAGATAAGCAGAAGAAATGGGGGAGGGGCGCCTCTTTGGGTGAAAGTCTTGGGGGCCAGCAGGGATTGGGGAGCGGTTCTGAAGCTGAGCTCTTTCTCCACAGCCCCCCCACGTCAGGCTGGGGGCTTCTCCCACCTCCCCCCACTCCAGGCTGGGGGGGTCTCCACAACCCCTGCCATTCCAGGCTGGGGGTGGGGCGTGATTTCAGTCAGAGGGAAATCTTGGGGGGGGGCGGTCTCCACATGCTCTGGCCTTCTCCCTCCCCAGACCCCCGCCAGAGAACCCGGCGTCAGGGACCAGCTCTGCCTCATTGTGCAGAAAGGGGGCGCTGAGGCGGGTCTGGGACGCTCGCTCGAGGCCCCCCATTTTCTCACCGGGACCCAGGAGCCCCTGGCCCCCAGCCCGGCCCCCTCACCTTCCGCTGCTGCTTCTCCCAGGCGGGGTCCAGGAGCAGGTCCCGGTCCCAGTCCTCCTCCTGCTCCATGTACTCCCCGCCCCCATAGGGCCCCTGGCCCTCGCCCAGGCCCTCGGGCTGAAGCACCATCATCATGCCCGCCTCCCGTGGTTCTGCCCCGGCTCGCCCGGCCCCCGGGCCCCGACGGCGGCGCCCATAAATACCTCCCGGGACCCGGATCGGGTTCCCGGGGGGGGGGGGGGGGGGGGGGGGGGGGGGGGGGGGGGGGGGGGGGGGGGGGGGGGGGGGCAGACAGAACCGGGAGGAGGAGGATCCCTGCCGCCCCCCTCCCAGCCCAGAAAAGCGGGGGAGATCTTTGGGCATCCGGGCGCCTCCGAAGCGCTTTGACGTCGTTTGTCCGAGAAAGCCCGGGGGGCGGGGCTCTCTCCCTCGGTTGCATCCCCTTTCCTTCGCACGTCCGAGATGGGGGAGAGGGGGGGGGGGGGGCGCGGGAGAGGAGGGGAACCCACCAGCCACCCGTTTCTTGGACAGAGAAGTCGAGGCCTCAGGAACGCTCTGAGTGGGCTGCGCTTTTTTCCTGGAACTGAGGGGAGGGGGTGCGGGGGGGGGGGGGCGCGAATGTCTGGGAAGGTGTGCGAAGCCCGAGGCCGGGCGCTAATCCCGGGTAGGATCCCGCGGAGCCAATTGGACGAGGCCGAGGCTATTAATACTCTGGCCCGGAGCTGGCCAGCCGGGAATGTGCTGAGGCAGGGAGGCCGCTCGGGTGCAATTCCATCCCCTCCGCCGCCGAGGGGGCCCGCGTGGGCTCAGCGCTCGGAGCAGGGACCCCGGCGGGGGCGGGCGCCCCCCCCCCATGCGCCGCCTACAGCACACGTCCGGCACGTGGCACTGGGCAGTGACCCCTGGAGGGAGGCCCCGCCCCTGGGGGAGAGGGCAGCCGAGATTGGACACAGACACAGGGCGCCCAGGTTTGCAGAGAGGGAGAGTCTCCATCCCAGAGACCCCGAGTTTCGGGTCCTTTCCGGGTCCGGGAAAGGAAGCAGCGACCACCGAGCGTCACCGCCCCAGACCGGCCAGATTTGCCCCTTTTCTATTTTGACAGGATTGTCCACCCGGCAGATCGGGGTTCGGGGTAGTCGGGATTTCAGCAGAACACTTGTTCCAGTTTCTCGAGATGGTTCTAGGCTGGAGCGCTATCAGCTGCAGCAAAGCCCAGTGCGGGGGAAACTGGAACTGACTGGTGGCCTAGGACTGCTGAAGCCCCCAGAGACCCCTTGACGGCCAGTCCAGTGTCAAGTTCTCCCGGGGAGCGGCCCGGGATCTGTGAGCTGGATGAAGGCTTAGACATACCCAGTTTGCAGGTGACAGAAAACAAGAAAGGGTGACCAAGAAGGGGGGGGGGCAGGCTCTTACCTGTGCAACAGAATTGGGGTCTAACAAGTATAAGATGGAGGACAGTTGGAGTGTTTTAGTGAGTTAAGAACTGGAATCAAGTCAACAACAGGACAGGGTAACCCAAAGAGGGAATTTACACTAAGAAATACAGCGCCAAGAAGGTTGGCCTCCAAGTCAGAAACACATGACCCCATCTTTTTCCTCAGGTAAGTGTTGGCTGAGTGACCTTGGGTAAGTCACTTAATCTGTTTCCTCATCTGTAAAGTGAGGGAGCTGGTCTCTCCCAGATGCCTGCACTGTGCTAAGCACCATGGTACAGAAACATAAGTCTTTACTCCCAAGGAGCATACATTCTATTTAATTTTATTCAATCAGGGAAGCAAGCGTGTTTGTGGTACACAGCAGGTGCTTCATAAATGATCAGTTGCTCCTGGGAGAACAACCCTAGAGTATTTTGCTCAGTTTGGGCCCTGTGTTTTACGAAGGACGTTGACATGTTGGAGACCCTCTGGAGAAGGAGGATTCTGGGTGGGTTATTGAAGACCATGTCCTATATGGATCAGCTGCAGCAAGGAGAAATGTTTTTAGCATGAGCGACTTAGGGAGATCACCAAGGGCATCTTCCTATAGCTGAAGGACCGTCATGTAGGAACCTATTGGATTTGTTCTACTTGGCTGGAGGGGCAAGAACCAGCGGCTGAGCCAAGTAACAGAGTAGCCCTCTTCCAGTGATGCTGTGGAATGGCCGTCACGGTCCGTGAAGACTAAAGCTGAGCGGCATCCAAAGAGCGAAGGCGAGAGGGTTTTCAGGAGGACTCAGCATATTACTCAGAAAGGAACACGAAATGGCTCTTGACCCACTGACTGAGACACGCCCAGGGCAGCAGTTACGGATTCAAATAGAAACTGGGGACCCTAGATAGCACCTAAGGATCTCTGGGGGCTACATATTGAGGTAGAAAATCACACATGACCATCATCTATGTTCTGGTGCATTTTAATTTATTTGGTTCACTATTTCCAGTTGAATCTGGCTTGGGCTGCACGCAGCAAGGTCGTGGGGCTTGTGCAGCTGGCAGGCAGCACACCTGATGCCTCGAGTCCGAGGGACTCCAATAGAAACATGTATGGAGGGCAAAGAAGCTGAGCTGCTCATTCGGTGAGATCATAATAGCTGGAACTCATTTGACATTTTACAATTTGCAAAGCATTCACACGTAGCTCATCTGATCCTGAAAGGCAGGTGCTGGTATTATCCCCATTTTACAAGGGATCATGGGACAACAGATGGAATGATTCACTCGTGTCCAGGCAGCATGAAGGGATGGGAGAAGATTCCTTCCCTTGCCCTCACCCCAGCTGAACCCTTGAAGGATCCTGCCTCTGTGGGAGGATGGGCAGGCACAGCTGGCTTACATCTGCGTGTTTGAGGAAAATCCCCCTCCCCCTATGAGATCGAAGATCTTAAGAAATACTGTGACAGGAAAAAACATCCTGGTAATTATCTAAAAGTGGAACAGAGGCTATCCGGGGCAGCAGCCACCTCCCTGGCACCGGAGCTCTGCAAATGGAAGCTGGACCGGCAGGAGATCTCCTGCTGCTTAAAGGGAGGCCCATCTTATAGGCGAGTCACTGAGCACTTATTAGGCGCCTGCTGTGTGCCGTGCTACACAAAAGGGCAAAGGCCGGTTCCTGCCCAGGAGGACCTCAAGCACCGGCTATGGACAAACCGGTGATGGACAGCTCAGGCATCAAGGGGGGGAGCGCAAAGGCACTGAAAGAAATCTGAGGCTGGGGGAGGAGACAAAGCCCCCACGAGTGGTAAGGATGAGATTTGAACCCAGGACCGAGCCTGCGGACCCGGTAGAGGCTGGACCAGATCTGTGGGGCTCGCTTCTGGCCCGGAGAAGCCGCGCCCTCGGAGGCGGGGCCCAGGCGAGGGGGCGGGGCCTCGGGGAGGTTCGCGGGGCCGAAGCTTGGGCTCGCGGGCTGAGCTCGCGCACGTCCTCATTGGCTCGTCCCTCCGTCCAATCAGAGGCTGGCGTCGGCAGGCGCTCGCCGCGCATTGGGCCGGGCGGCGGCCTGCGGGTTCTGATAGGCGCGAGGTCGCGGCGGGGGCGGGGGCTCCTGCGCGGCCGGGGTCGGGCGGGGCGGCGGCGCTGGCGGCGGCGGAGGCCGCGGGAGGCCCTTCGGGCGACGACGGGCGGCGGGCCATGGGCGCGGTGTGGGCCGCGGGCGGCGGCCGGGGCCCGCGGCTGCCGCTGCTGCTGACGGCGCTGTGGGCGGCCGCCGTGGCGCTGGAGCTGGCCTACGTGCTGCTGCACGGGCCGGGGCTGCCGGCCGCGGGGCCTCTGGCGCGGGCGCTGCACCTGCTGCTGGCCGCCTTCCAGCTGCTCAACGTGCTGGGCAACGCGGCCCTCTTCCTGCTCCGGGACCCGGGCATCGGCGGCGTGGTGCTGGCGGGCCGGGCGCTGGGCCGCGGCTGGGAGTGAGTGCGCATGCGCCGAGGGCGGGGGAGCGGGCCCCCTCCCGAGGTGTCTACACCCCCTCCCCCCCACCGCGCCCGCCCATCTCCGCCCCGGGCTCCAGTCCAGCCTCCCTGGGGGGGCTTCTTCCTTGGGCCGAGGGCAGCCCCACCCTGTATCCCCTCGGGCCGAGGCGGGAATGTCGGTGCACGGAGCCCCGGGGAGGTCTGGGTGCAGATGACGCCTGGGACAACCTCTGGTTCCCCTCCTGTCCGGGGGACGATAATCACCTTATCCCAGGACCCAGATGAACCGAAAGGGATTTTCTGAGTTTCAGCCCCCCTAGGAAGGTCACTGGGATGGTGATGAGGAACATTTATTAATCGCCTAATGTGTACTAAGGCCTGGGTATACAAAGCGCCATCCTTGCCCTGGAGAAGCTTAGTCCTTCTCCTGGGTGCCAGGGAGGGTCTGGGGCTGGCACCGGAGGTGGGCATGCAGGAGGAGCCCCGAGAGACCCCTGGTGCCCTCTGTTGGGTGGAGAAGGTCAGACACAGACTCGGTGAAGTCTGCATCAGGGAGAGGAAGGGGGGCCTCGGGTTCGAGTCCTGCCTCTCTGAACCTCCCTTCTGGCCTTTGTTGGGTCAGAAGTCTCCTCAAGGGCGGCCCCGAAGCTTGCGGGCCCACCAGAGGCTGTGGTCACTTGGCGTGGGAGGGGCCTAGCACTAGAAGTTGGGGCCCTACTGGCCCAGGCCGAGGCTCTCAGTCCTCAGCAGGCAGGCACCGGTTTGCGGTGGTGCTCCTGTGCCCTGCTGAGTGCTCTGCCTCTTTTCCAGTTGTGATTTGGGGTGCGGGTGGCAGTGGAGTTGTGCAAGACTTGGGGGGTCCCGCTAGTGCTGCTGGGCCCCAGCCCTCAGGGATCATGGTTTGGGGCCGGGGGGCTGAGGCCAGCCTTCACTGGCAGGAAGGTTTAAGGGGGGATGGATGACGCTTCTGTAAAAAACAAAAAAAACTTCCACAAGTTCAGGTGCGGGGACACAGACGTCTGTGGGATGGGCCGTGCCCAGGGAGAGGGGCTGGCCCGGTTGGGCAGGGTGAGCTGGGACAGGAGGGCCTGGAGCAGAGAAGGGCCCAGGTGCCGGCTCAGGGCAGAGCCAGGAGCCACTGGAGGGGGGGAGCCGGGGCTGTACACCCCCAACATTTGGCCCCATCTCATGGTGGAAGAGAAGCCTCAGGAGGGAAGGGAGCTCGTCAAGGCCCCCCGCTTGTCAGGAGGTTCCACTCAAGACTGGCTCCAGCTGGCCCGGAGGATGAGGAGAAAAGGGGCCGAGAAGGGGCCCCCGAGCCGCTTCCAGAGGGAACACAGGCCACGGCCTGGGCTGGAGGAACTGAGTGGCTCCAGAAGCAGGTGCTGACCAGACAAGAGGGATGGTGACCAGGGCCCCAAAGGACGGCCGTGGGGGACCCTGAAGCACCGTGTTGGGCCCTTCCCGAAGCCTCTGATGAGTCTGGACAGAGAGACGGGCAGGCAGGCCGGGGAGCGCTCCCCTTGAGTGCAGCAGAGGCCCTGGAGGCCTCTGGGGGTGTCTCCTGGGCTCAGCTGCTCGCCCTGGTTATCTGTGAGGCTGGACCCAATCCCAGGGAGCAAAGTGGGTTCTGTGAAGTCCTCGGGCCAGACTTCTGTGCTGGGCCAGAAGCAGGCCCTGGGCTCGGAGCGGATCCTAGGAGCCATTGGTGGCAGCCGGGAGGGAGAGTGCCACAGACTGGGGCGGGGAGGGGCAGGGTCTGCTCTGCCCTCGCCCATCCCAGTGCAGAGGATGGGCGCGGTTTGGGGGCTGCATACTCAGTGAAAGCTTCTGGAGGAGGGCTGAGAGCCTAGAGTCGGTGCCGTGGGGAGGTGGTGAGGGACCAGGCAGGTGGAGACCATCTCTGGCTCGAAGGAGCAGAAGCGGGTTTGGGGGAAGTTTCCTTGTGGCCTGGGGCGGGACACAAAGGCATAAGCGCCATGGCCCCTCCCTCAAGGAGCTTACATTTGGTCAGGCCCAGAGTGATGCTGCTCCTCTGGTGGGAAGGGAGCTGCCTTCTGGCTGGAGCCCCTTGGGGGAGTGAGCTCCCTCCAGTGGGGGGGGGGGTTCTTCCCTCAAATGCCACACAGCGACACTGGCTGAGGGGACCCGGAGGCTGAGGGTGGCCGTCCTCCAGGCGCAGAAAGAGCGGAGGTTCGGCTCCACGATGCTGTGATTGTCCTTGGGAACCCGGGGAATGAGGGGGAACAATGGGAGTCCCCAGACAGGTGGCAGCCGCCGGCTCCTTCCGGACGTGGCCCAAGTATCCCTAGGTTCTGCCCCTCTGGGTTTGTGGGGAAGGGTCCTGGGGCTTTCTGAGAGCCCTGTGCAGTGCGTTCTGGGACCTGTTCCACCGAGGCACTAGACAAATGGCGGGGGGCTGCCGACCTTATGGGCAGGGTGAGGAACTCGAGGGAACATTTGTTCGGTTCTGTAGAGACCCAAAGAGCTGGAACATGTCGGTTCTGGACAGGGCCGGCTGGACAGCCTCGGGCCGCCGCCTGGCAGGTGATGGGAGTGTGGTTTGTGGGGGCTGAGGGGTCCCTGGAGCGGGATCAGCACGGGGGAGTGTGAGCCACCCTTCTTTCTGCTCACTTGTTGGCCTTAACTGGGTCTAAATCCTCACCTGAAAATGGTTGATGCCATCAAAAGGTGACGACCCAAGAGCAGCTGGGGGGCAGAGTAGGGGGTGTCTTCTGGCCCCCCAGGAGCCTTTGGGAGGGTCCCCAACTGGAGGCTGCCTGACTTTGGGAATGGGGGGCTCTGAGGCGGGGTGCTGGGAGTGTGATCCTGGCAAATCCCTGACCCCTCAGAGCTCCAGTTTGCTCATCTGTGAAATGGGACTGAGGGCTGCCTCAGAGAGGATAGTGGCTCAGCTTTGGAGTCAGGAAGTTCTACCCACCACCCATGCTGGCAGCTCTCAGATTGCCCTGGGGAAGGGAGCTTCCACACAGGGAGTCCCCCACCCCAGAGAGCAGCTTTGTAGACCGTGGAGTCCTTGGGAACGGGAGCAGAAGAGGCTGGGAGTTTGCCGGGGGCTGTGAAGAGGCTCCAGAGGGAAGGTGGCCCTGGAGGACAGGCTGGTGGGGGTGTGGCTCAGGGGGCTGGGGTTCATGGGGCCTCCCTTGCCTTGCAGCTACTGCTACCAGTGCCAGAGCCAGGTCCCCCCGCGCAGCGGGCACTGCCCGGCCTGCAGGGTCTGCGTCCTGCGCCGGGACCACCACTGCCTGCTGCTGGGGCGCTGTGTGGGCTTCAGCAACTACCGGCCCTTCCTGTGTCTGCTGCTCCACGGGGCCGGCCTGCTGCTGCACGTCACGGCCCTGCTGGGCCCGGCCCTGGGCCTCCTGCTGCGGGCGCACTCCCAGCTGCATGCCGTGACGCTGCTGCTGCTGCCCTGGCTCATGCTGCTCACCGGTGAGGGCCGTGGGGGGTCGGGGGCTGGGCCGGGGAGGCCCCCCCCCCCGGCCCGGCCCCAGCAGCCCCCTGCTGTGTGCTCCCGCAGGTGGCGTGTCCCCGGCCCAGTTTGCCCTGGCCTTCATAGCTGACACGTGTGTGGCGGGTGCCCTGCTCTGCGGGGCCGGGCTCCTCTTCCATGGGATGCTGCTGCTGCGCGGCCAGACCACCCGCGAGTGGGCCCACGGGCAGCGCCTCTACGACCTGGGCCCCCGCCGGAACATGGAGGCCGCCCTGGGCTCCCGCTGGCTCCTGGTGTGGCTCTGGCCCTTCCTGTCCTCCCCGCTGCCTGGGGACGGCATCACCTTCCAGACCGCCGACTGAGGAGCGTCGCCCGGGGGGAGCACACACTGGGGGCCGAGGAGCGTCGCGGGCCGCTCCCCGCCCGCCTGAGCCCCCCAGGTTTGCGCCCCCACCCAGCAGGGCCCTCCCCTCCCCCTGCCTGCCTGGCCCTTGAGCCCTGCATTCGGTTCTCCCTGACGCTGCCCCTGCCCCCAAGGCTGGGCCCAGGGCGGGCTGTCGGCCCCAGTCCCCGCTACAATAAAGCCTTGAAGTTACTCCTGCCGCTGCGTGGGGGCCGTCTTTGGGGGAGCTGAGGTTTTGCGCCTGGGCAGACTGGGGTGGGCACTTGGGGGCATGGCCAGGATTTGGAGGGAGGGGAGTGCCCAGAGCGCCAGGGCCGGGAGGAAATGGGGTCAGAGAGGTCTGGGGCCGGCAGCGCCTCCTGGTGGGGGGCGCCCATCCTCGGGCCTCCTCAGTGTGCGGCTGCCTCCCTCACCTGGCTTCTGTGCCCATTTGCGGCTCCCCCCTCAGTGTGGTGGCAGGGCCAAGGGGCACTCCGCGAGGATGGGAGGCAGGCGGCCAGGGGCTCCCCAGGGTGGGCAGCCTCACTCTGCTAGGGGGCCTTTCTTCCCTGCTCGGCCCTTGGCCGAGGCCTCTGACTGACTGACAGCTGAGGAAACAGGTGGCAAGGTGCAGGCCTGGGGTCCAGTACCAGGGTTTTATTGGATTGGTACCCGGCTGCCATTCTCCGTTTCTGGAGAGGGCGGCCCAAGGGACCCCTGGTGGCTGGGCCCTGCCCCCTCCCTTCTGTCCCTGCCTCGGGCTGTCCCTGAGGATTGGCAGCTCCATCCCAGAGCCCTTTGACTGGTATACAGAAAGGGCTTAATAAATGCTTGCGGTGTGATGCTGTGGCGCTCTCCCCCCCAACAAGGCTTCGCAGGCACAACCTGGGGGCTAAACGCCAGAGGTCCTGAGCCATGGCAGAAGGGGGTGTGGGGCTTGGCGCCCAGGGAGCCAGAACGGGGAGCCGACAGGCAGGGAGGGTCAGGGGCCCCCAAGTCCCACTGAGGGCCTTGTCCTTGGCAAGAAAGAGGCCAGAGTGTCGGAGGCTCCTCACCCCTTTAATGACAGCCAATGGCAGGCCTGAGGGGGAAGGGAAGGCAGAAGTGCCAGCTGCTTGGAGGCGGGATCCTCGGGCCATCAGCCGGTGCCTCCAAAGCCCCTCTCGGGGCTGGCCTCCATGGCGGCCTCCACATGGAGGCCCTGCCTGGCTGCTGCTCATTCCTGGCCAGCGCCGGGCTCAGGCGGCCACCAGCCCCTCGCTCACAGGCATGTTGATGTGGGCGCTCAGCAGGGGCGCGCTCTGGCCCTCACGCAGAACCAGCACCTGTGGGGGAGGCAGAGGCCACTCATGCAGCTGGGTGGGGGGCTCCATTGTCAGGCCCCCCCCCCAACTCAGCCGGCCTGCCCCTGGTGACCCACCTTGATGATGTCCGAGATGCCCTTGTCACTGAGACACTCCACAAAGGTCTCCATGGGGTAGCTGAGGCCTGGCACCAACATGGGAACCTGCGGTGGGGACAGAGGATGGGGGCTCACGGAGGTGGGACAAGGGGGGGCCGGCAGGGGCAGGGGAGCGCTTGGGAGGGGCTCCCACCTTGAAGAAGGCCCGGGGCAGAGCATAGAGGGACTCATTGTACAGGAAGGAGACCAGCAGGCCGATGGCCGGGCGGACGGCAGACGTGTTCTGGAGGTGAAGGGTCAGCCTGAAAGTGGGCCCCAGGCCCTGAACCTGGGGAGGAACAAAGCTCTTAGAGCTGCCGCGGGGACTCAGCCACACCCAGGGTGCTCTTCCTGAGGGGGGCATCGAGCCGCACCCCCCATGACCCCAACAAGCCATGGGGTGCCCCATCTGGACATCCAGGGACTGGATGGGGAGCTCATTACCTTTTGGGGAGCTCCGGTCATTGCAAAATGCTTAAACAAAGCCCAGAGGGATTTCTGAGTCCTCCTCCTGGGTCCTGGTACCCCTGGCCCCTCTCTGGGAGGGTGGCTGTCCCTGTGCCCCCGCTAGCACCCTGCTCTGACCCCCATCCGTGAATGGGGGCTTTCTAGGCCTCCCTCCGCCAAGAGGGTCCCCGAGCCCTTCAGGGACCTGTCCAACATCACAGCCAGGAGGGGTTCGAGGCGGGCTTCCAGACTTCAGGCCTCCCCACCCTGTTCTCCCATCTGGCCCTTGGGCCCTAGAAGGGCCAGGGGGAAGACTCAGTGATCTCCGTTGTACGGACGGGCTGCCCAGCCTTCCTCCTACTTCTTGGCTGGGGGGGCCCCTCCCCTGTGCTGCCGGGGCGTCCCCAGGACCCTTAGCACCCTCAGCCTGCTCCGCTCCCCCCCCAAGCTTCCTCACCACGGCATGCAGCTTGAGGGGCTCCCGGAGGGTGGCAGACACGGGGTTCAGGCTGGACTCCAGGGCCTGCACGTAGGCCCGAGCGGCCCGCAGCCGCAGCAGGTAGAGGTCCATCTGGAAGGCTCGGTGCATGGCTGTGGAAGGCATGAGAGGTGGGGGGGCCCCGAGATGCCCAAAGCTGCTGCCTAGGGGGATTCTGAGAGGAGTGTGGAGGGGACCCGGAGGGTAGCAGATGATGAAAAGGGGGGAGGTCGCGGGAAGAAGGCAGAGCGAGGTGGGGGCCCCTGGGGTACCCCCAACCATTGGCTACAGTGTCTGCTCGAGCTCACCGGTGCCGGCCTCCCGCTCCCGCAAGGTCTGGTCCACATAGAGTCTGGTCTTTCGGGGCACATTGAGCCGGAGAGCTTGGGCTGGGGGGGGCCCTGCCTCTCCAGCCCCTTCTCCAAATACTGCCGTTCGCTTCAGGATCTTGATGACCAGGCCGCCGCCTAGTGGAGGGGGAGACCCACAACTGCCTGGGGGCCCTTCCCCCTCAGCCCAGATGGGAGGGTCTCTGCTCTGCCCCCCAGGGGGGCCCCCCGGCCCCAGGTCATGCCCCCCTGACCTCGAGTCGTCATGATGAGGGTGTTGTCCTCTCGCCCGTAGCGGCCGAAGCAGATGCTGGTCACCGCGTCCTGGGGGAAGAGGCAGGTGGGTCTGTGAGACAGGAGGGGAAAATCCCAGTTTGGGGGGGGGGGCCCGGAGCCCCAGCTCACCGGGGTCCGGATGATGTTGAGCAGGGCCTTGTCTCGGTAAATGCGCATCTCCCCGTTGGCCAGGCCGGCCATGACGGCCTGCAGGCCCCGCGAGCGCTGCTCCAGGAGGCTCATGGTCAGGATGGGTGCCGGCATGGGCACCGTCCACAGCTTCTTTCCCTGCGGGGGAGCCGGGGGGTCAGGCGGGCCCAGGCGGGAGCCCGGCTGAGGTGGGGGGAGGTCAGGCTGGGGCCTGGGGAAGGAGAGAGGAGGCTGGGGGCTGGGGGGGGGCAGGCGGTACCTTGTGGGTGAAGCTGTGCAGCATGTCCTGGGTGCTGCCCACCACCAGCGTCTTGTGGATGCGGACCAGCCCCACGGGCTGGGAGCTCAGCTCGATGCAGTACCTGGGCCGCTTGGAGTCCCTGCGGTCAAGGCCCATCAGAGGGTGCCTCCCTCCCGCCCAGCCTTTGCCCCCGGTTCCCCTCCTGCCCGCTTGCTGGCACACTCAGGGCCTCCCTCCCTGCCTCCCACCCAGCCCTCGCCCTTGCCCTCCCTCCTGCCCGCTCGCAAACTTGGAGCCTCCCTCCCGAGCCCGACACCTGCGCAGGATGTAGATGTTGCCGTCGCGGCAAGCGGCCGTGAGCCAGAACTCCACATCAAACTGGCCCGACACCTCCAGGAAGACGGGCACGCTGGGCAGGCTCATCTGGGGGGAGGTGCCAACGGTCGGCCCGGCTGCGGGCGCCCCCCGGGCCCTTCCCCCCACTTGGCCCCCGGCTGACCTTGGTAAGGACGGTGAAGGCCTCGGGGTCCAGCACCAGGAGCTCGCGGTTCTCGGTCCCCAGCACCAGGCAGGACACGGCATCCTCGTCGGCCAGATTCTTCTTCAGGATGGTCATGGCCGTGATGACTGTCTGGTGGCCAAGGAACCAAGAGGCCTCAGCCAGGAACGGGGGTTGGGAAGGGGAGGGGGAGTCTGAAGCAGGGAGGGGCCCCCCTATACCTGTCTCTTGATGGGCTGATTCTTGTGCTGAGCAACAAAAGCCTCCATTTCTCCCAGCTCCAGATGCAGGAACCTACAGAGCAGACGCCTCTCAGATAGCCCGGCTCCGAGGCCCCGGGCACCCACCTCGGGCGACCTCTGGGGCCTCCCTCCAGGCCGGAACCTGGATGAGGGACCCCTCCTCCTTGGCCCTTCTGGATCTGGGGCTCGGCAACCCCCTCCCCCTCCAAGGGCCCTCGGCGGGACTCTACGCGCCATCTCAGCCGTCCCAGACCCGGGTTTACAGAACGTACTGAGCCCGAGGTGCTGGAGCCGGCCCAGGCCTGGCAGTCACCTTGTCACAGGGGCCGAGCAGCTCTGACTTTATGGAGAAAGAGCTGGGGCCCCCGAGGTGAGAGTGGGGGGGACCCCAGGCCCCCCACGACGCTCACAGAGAAGTCATCTGGGCCACGGGGGAGCCCTTAGCTGTGTCCGAGCACGGGCAGGCGGGTCCCCATCAGTGCCCACGGCCACACTGACCCCACAGTGGAGCTCACCTGAGGGACTGCACCGACAGGGGCACCTCGGCCTTCTCCCTGGAAGCAGAGGGGGCTCAGGTCAGGGGGGAAAGAACAAAGGCCAGAGGGCACAAAGAACAGCAGGGAGAGCCTTCTCACCTGATCCCCTCCAGCATCTCCTTTAGGGTCAAAGGGTCAATCCGGTCCTGCGCCAAAGGGGAGACTCCGCAGCTCAGGCCTGCGCTCACAGGTCCCACAAGGCCCTGTGGCCCTGCCCCCACCTTCCAAGCCCTTTCCCTCTCTATGAATGCACCTGTTTGCTCCAAAGCCCTTGCTTTCCCCAAGATGTGAACGCTTTCTCCTCTTTCCTACTGTCTCCCCCAGAACTGGGCCAAGGCCAGCTGGAGTCCCCACGAGACCTTCGGGAGGCACATCCGAACCCCTGCCAAGCCCCCCAATAACTACGCTGCAGGAGAAGCGGGGCTGTGTGAGCCAGGTGAAACTGAGGCAAAGAACCGGCCTGAGGGGGAGACCTGAGGACCCTGGCAGAGGGGAGCAAGAGGAAATCTGCTTTTGGGACAAAGAGGGAAAAGGATGCTGGGGCCTCTGCTCCAAAGGGCCCCCCATCCTCGTCATGCCCCCTCCAGGCTCACGCCACACATGTGCACACACATGGCCACCCACCAGCTCCATGGGGGCTGGTCCAGCACGTTGAGGGAACCCGATGACCAGGGGACTCGAGCTGGGATCCCCTTCCTCCCTTCTCCCCCAAATTGCCATTTTTCTCCTCTCGTTTCTGCCTGAACTATTCTCTCCCCGTCCCCCCCCCCTTGTGCCCCCCACCTCCTTGGCTTGGTTCCAGAGGTCCTGCTCCAGGGGGTTGGGAGGCAGGGGAGGCAAGCTGAATTTGAAGTAAGGGCGAAGGTTCTTGTAGACGTATACACAGGGCCCAGAGGCCAGCGCCAGTGCTGGGGTCCGAGGCTCGTGGGGCTCCATGAGAAAAGCAGCGGCGGCGGACGGCAGGGTGGGCAGGGGGCTCTCGGTCAGCACCGATGGTCCCTTGAGCACCTTGAGGCGCGGGTGCCGACCATTCGCACCCAGGTCCCCCACCACCAGCTACGAGGGAAAGGCTCGAATGAGAAAGGTGCTCGCCGCTGGCCCCGAGGCTCCAGGGCCCTTCCTTCTGCTCGGCAGCTTCCCGGCAGCGGGAACGGACGGGGCCGACTCCACCAGGTCCTTGGCAGGCGCTTAATCAATGTTCTCTCACTCAGGCCCCTTCCAGAGTCTGCATGGACCCAGGGCTCCCACAGGCACAATGGGCACAGGGTTGGGGGGCGGAGGGGACTAGGGGTCAGAGAATAAGGGACTTTGTTCCCACAAGAAGAGGGTGGGCTTGAGCCCACCCTTGAGCACAGGGGGTGGGCCGGGCCAGTCAGAAGTCCTGGGTGTTCTGAATTCAACGACCTTCAGAGTTGTCACTCTGTGGGGTCAGGGCCCACGCTGAGATATGGGGCCAATCTCTTAAGCTTCCTCTAAGCCTCCTTTCCCTGCTATAAACGGACGGCCTGGATGCGCCCAAGGCCCCCGGCTCCGGGGATTCAGCCGGCTCGGCCGATCAGCTCTGGAGCCACGGGCAGAGCCATGGCTGGCTCAGGCTTGGGGAGAGACCCGAAGCTCCAGGCTGGGCACTGGGCCCTCTCCTCCCCCCCAGGTTTTCCCGTCTAAGCCCAACAACCACTCACCTTGTACTCGCCATCCCCGTGGAGATCCGCAAGTGCTAGAAAACAGAATGGCTCGTGAGGGTGGGGAGGGCAGAGCCCCGGGGCCCAGCTGGAGCTCCGGGCAGGGTGCTCTTGGGCCCAATAAAGCAGGTGCTGAGACAGAGAAGGAGAGATAAAGGGAGACGGAGGCAGAGGTAGGGACAGAGAGAGACAGAGGAAGGGAGGGAGACAGATGGGGAGAGACAAGAAGAGACAGACTCACCGAGGCATGCGGAGAAGGTGTGGATGTTGGCCATGGGGTCATAATGGGCATCCAGCCATTTGGAATTGGCTTCGGTGCTGGAGAGAGGAGAGGTGGAAGGGGCATCATGGTGAGAGGGGAAGGACCGCGAGGGAGTGGGTGTGGGTGGGTGGCTGGTGGCTCTGGCTGAGGGGCAGTGGTGGGGTGGGGTCAGGCTGAGGGCTTCCTGGGGCTGCCAAGGGGCGTGAAGCTGGGGGTGGGGGGGTGAAGGGCAGTGCCAAGGGTCAGGAGCTTCCTTCACTCGGCCAACCAGGCAGCTGGGGACAACCTTCCAGAGAGCTTCTGGGAACTCGTTACTCGCGTTTTATGGTTCTGAGAGACCAACAAGGGGCCCACTGTGGTGTACGATAGTGATGCTACACATCCCACACTTAATGCTCTAAGTACCCACGTTCTGCCTCCAGCACTCCTGGGGGGCACGGGGCTACACCCCTTCTCAGCACCCAGGTTCTACCTCCAGGGGTACACGAGGCTACACCGGTCCCGTTCTCAGCGCCCAGGTTCCACTGCCCAGATGCACGAGGCTACCCTGATGCACGAGGCTACCCTGCTTACTTCTGAGCGCCAGGTTCCACCTCTAAGGGGGAGGGGGGGCACGAGGCTACATTGTTGCCATTCTAAGCCCCAGGTTCTACCTCCCAGGGTGCACAAGGCTACATTGTTTATTTGTATTGCCCAGGTTCCACCTGGGGGGGGGGGGCACGCCCGGGTGCACTGATTACTTCTGAATGGCCAGGTTCCACCTCCCAGGGTGCACGAGGCTACACTGTTTACTTGGAGGTGCCCAGGTTACGTTGTTTACTTGTACGCCCTCAGGTTCCGCGAGCCCCCGGGTTGCACGAGACTGCGCGTTCACGTTTCGGAGAGCCCACGTGCCCCCTCCCTTCGCTGCTATGTCCCCAGCACCCCGGGGGCGTCCGTGAGCTTCTCGGCAGCCGCGGCTCATTTGATCCCAACACCCCCCGCGGTGCAGGGGCCCCTCCGATCCCAGCTCGTATGACAGATGAGGAAACTGAGTCTGTTGTCGGGCGGGGCGGGAGTGACGTACTCTCCGAATGCGGACTCCGAACGCCCTCCCCCCTCCTGGGCCCCGCCCGCTCACTAACGGTATTGGGGGGGTGGGGCCGGGGAGGGGAGAACCCGCCGCTCCTCCCGCCAGCCAGAGGGGCAGGCGCCGCTGGGGGTCAGGGGGGGTCACCTATTGGGTCGGCAGCCCGCCGAATCCCCGCTCGCCGCCATCTTATTCTCCATCACCCCGGACAACGGACGCATCCTCCCGGCGGCTCCGCCCCGGCGCCCTCCTCCCGGCGGTCCGTCGGCTCTGGGAGCAGCGCGCCAAGGTTCCAAGCAGAACTCTGGAGAGCGTTCTGCGCAGCCGCAGAGCCCGACGGGAACGCGCCTGCGCCGGCCGTCCGCGCCTCACTCCCGGTCTATAGCGGTATCTTCTGGGCTGCAGGTTCCGCGCTGCCCGGCTCGGCTCTCCCGCTGGGAGGCGGGTCTCGGCGCTGGCCTTCCACCCCTGACCGTGCCATTCTAAGGCCCCTCCCCCCATCATTCTGGGCTCCGTTTTAAGGTTCTCCACAGCTCTGACATCCACCGTTCCGAGTTCTCAAGCTGCTGCCGCATTGCACGTTCTGTGCCTCCTCCTCCTCCTCCCTGTCCCCGCCGTGTTCCAAAAGTGCTCAGCTCCCACCTGTGTCCTGGGTCCCTCCCCGCTGCCATTTTCTGTTCCAAGTTCCTCCAGTCCCGGATGGTCCTCCTGCCTCCAGTGGGCCCTCACTCCCGTTTTCCTCCCCTGAGCTGTCAGAGGACCACGTCCCCCCCCCCCCAATCACACTCCTCTCTCTCGGCTCCCCAGCCACTCTGGGACCCAGGTAACCCTTTGCTGGGCCGGTCGCCTCCTCCCGTCCACACTGGCCTCCTCCTGTCCACACTGGCCACCCTGCTGTCCCTAGGAGGCCCCAAGCACTTTTATGAGTAGCACTTCCCCAAGCCTGGAATTGTCGGCCTCCTTGGGGGCACCTGCCTGGCAGCCTCCAAGTCTCAGCTCCGAGAAGCCGTCCCACTTTCCCCCAGCCCAGAGCCTTCCCTCGGCCATCTCCCATTTGGCCTGGTTATGCCTGTGACCGCCTGCCCGCTGTGCCCCCCACTAGATGGGGAGCTTTGAGGGCAGGTGCACTGCCCTTTGCTTTTCCTTGTAGTGTGGTATGCAGTAGATGCTTAATAAATGCTCAATGACTTAGCCTTCCCGTTCTGACATTCCATATGCTACATCCGGTCCCATCTCTAAGGCCTGTGTTCCCTTCACCCAAGGCTCCCTGGTTATGGTTGGAGGCAGAGGCCCAACCCGCAGGCCCCCGGGGCCCGGGGCGGGAAGGAAGCTCAGTGGTCAGCACTCCCGTTTGGCTAGCTCTTTAAAGGTTAGAAACCACTTTCCTCACAACAACCCTGTGAGAGGTAGGCAGGCAGGATGGAAGCATCCCGGACAGAAGAGGAAGCTGCCTCTGAGAGGGGAGGCTGGGCCCAGATCCTGGACAGGTGGTGCGTCCGAGACGGGCTCCTGCAGGCCCTTCTGGCTGACCTCGGGTGGAGGCGGAAGGAGGCGAAGGCCCGGCCCCACCGGGCACAAAGGCCCCATCCCTCCGGCAGAGCAAGGGAGGGCCCCGAGGGAGGAGGGCACGGGGTGGATGGAGCCGAGCTTCTTCAGGCCCGGGGGGCCGCGACCACGGTGGGGTTCCTCCAGAAGTGGGCGTCGGCCTTGGCCAGCCCTGTGAGCACGTCCTCCAGCAAGGGCCCATCCTCGGGGAAGCGCTCGGAGAAGGAGCGGATGAGGCCGGCGGCCGAGGCATCGTACTCCAGGAGCTGCACCTGGGAGCCTGGGGAGGGGAGCAGAGGGTCCTCAGCAGGGCCCCACCAGGCCTCTGAGCCCGTGACCATGGGGGATGGAGGGGGGCAGTGCCCCCTGGCTTAAGGAAGGAGGATGGCAGTGATGGAGTGAGGAGGGGGTGCCTGGGGGGCCATCACCTGGGGGATGGGCACCTGGGCCTGCTTAGCCCCTGGAGGGCAGGACCAACTTGGTCTGAGGGAAGGAAAAAGCTGTCCCACTGGAGCCGAGAAAGCCGGGCTGGGCCGCCTTCCCTGACTGGCCCATGGAGGGCTCCCCAGGCCCATCCCCGGCACGGGCAGTGACTTTCCCGGCCCCTGTGGCTCTCCCGGCCCCTTACCCAGCCCCCAATGAGCCCGGGCACTCCCCAGCCCATTTCCCGCCTGCTCCTGTCCCAAATGGAGCCTGAGCCTGGGGGGGCGTGAGCTGCTACCTTCCAGGCAGGTGTTGGGCTGCACGATGAGCTTGCGGGCCTCCTTGCGCAGCAGCACCGTCTCGCGCAGGGCGAGGAAGTTTTCAGGGGCAGCGTCGGTGACCGCGGAGTAGCCCTGGTAGAGCGCCCGCCCGGCGGCCACGTCGCCTGTCGATTTCAGCACCTGGGGGGGAGGTATCAGGCATCACCTGGCCCCTTACAAATGGGGAAACTGAGGGCGGGGTTAGGGAGCGACCCTCCAATGAGGCCTTTCGGTTCTCCCGTCAATCAAGCAATGAGCCTTGACTAAGCACCAGCTAGTGCCAGGTGATTGGGGGGAGGACTTGGGGGGGAGGGAAGGCGTCCCAGGCCAGGGGCACAGCCTGGTCAAACATGGAGGGGAAGACACAACAGGCTGCAAAGGCCCTGTTGGGCGATCAGCAAGGAGGGGGCTCCTCTAGCCCGTGGGGTGGCCCCGGCCCCTCCCTCACAGGCAGCCTCTGACTTAGAGGGCCGAGTGAAGGGCTAAGGGCCAAAGAGCCTCTGCTCACCTGGAGTCGCCGCAGGAACCGTTCCAGGGCAGGCTTGCCAACCGAGCGGATCTTGTGCCTATCCAAGCGGACCCGGGCATCCGGCCGCCCGTCGGAGCCGGTGGTGGGAACCACCGTGACCAGGCCCTCCCCGGCCTCCAGCAGGACCCTCAGGATCACAAAGCGGGCCTGCATGTGCGCCTGCGGTGACCAGGTCAGGTCTCAGTCCGGGGCACTCTCCCTCTTCTAACCCCGCCCTCAAGTGGGGAGAGACCAAGAGACCCCTGAGGAGCCCAGGCCGATTGTGCTCAGCCCCCTCCCCCCTCACACTCCCCCTTCTACCCCCACCCCCATCCCCACCTCCCCCACCTGTCTCCAGCTGGACGTCTCGGGAGTGTAGAATTCCAGGCCCAGCAGCCCGGCCCGCACCATGTTCAGCCAGTTCACGTAGACCACGTCCTCCGCCTCAGGACCATCCAGCCCAAAGATCCTGGAGGAAGCCAGGCCGGGGATCAGGGGCTCCCAGGGGCCCCCAGACCCTATCTCCTCACAGGCCCACCCCGGGTCCCAGAGCCCCTTTTGGCCCAGCCCACTCACAGGCCCACCCCAGGTCCCAGAGCCCCCCAGCCCAGCCCACCCTTACTCCAGGACTCGGGGGTGGAGGCAGAGGTAGAGCCCCACGCTCTCAGCCCGGCACTCCTCGTAACTGGAGGCGATGGTGCTGAATTTGCTGTCCCAGGTCTCACCGCTCCGGTACCAGCTCCTGATCTGGGGGCGAGGTGAGGCCGGGGGGGAGACGGGCTGCTGGCTCCCCGGCCTCCTTGCCCTGGGCCTTGCCCAGCCGTTCCCCCCTCGCCTGCCCCCCTCCAGTCGGTGGGGGGCTCCCCAGGACTGCCCTCCGTGCTCTTCCCTTGGGTCTTGGGGTAACCCCTCTATGCTCCCCCCACCCACTCCTCACCTGCTCCCCCGTTTCTGGGTTGATCACAGTGTTCTGGTCAAAGTTGAACGCTCCCTTCTCATCCTGCAGGAGGAACCAGAACAGAAGGGTGGGATGCCCGCCCCAGAGGTGTCCAGTGTCCCAGGGCCTGCGGGCCAGGCCCTGTCTCAAGAAGCCCAGAGGAGGGGGCTCTCTACTCCCTTTCCTCTTCTTAGCCCTTTGTTCCCTGGCTCCACATACTCCTCCCCTGAACTAACAGCACTGGGTCAGCAGCGCCAGCAGATCCAGCTGGTATGTGACACTCCTAACCTGCAGCCCCCACCTCTTGTCTCTCCACTGCAACCTCTGCTCGCCCTTTTCCTAGGCCCACTGGCCCCTGCTCCTGCTGTGCCCCAAGGCCCGAGGGGCAAACCCTCACAGAGGGGGTCACTGGGGCTGAACCCCGGACGCCGGCCCTGGCTGAGTGGGAGCTGCACCTCGGGCAGGGCAGGGGCCACACTGGACAGGGAGGGGCTGCAGGGAGGGGCGCCCGGGACCTCACCTGCACAAAGAGCTTCCCGCTGCCATGGCCCAGCAGCTCGTGCAGCCCCACCTGGACTTCGAAGGACGGCCCCTTCCAGCGGATGTAGAGGTCCTGCAGAGGGGAAGGGTCAGGGCCGCCTGGCCGCCCCCGCCCTCCTTCCTGCCCGGCCCCCACGGCCGCCCTCCCTCACCTTGTCCTCCTCTTCCAGGAAGGTGAGCTTCTCGCGCTGGGTGGCGTAGGCCACGGCGAGCACGTTGCCCAGAGACACGTTCTTGAAGCCGTCCTTCTGGCGAAGGTCGTCATCTGGAGGGGTGGGGGAAGGGACGTGAAGGGGGATGGGAGCATGGGAGCGTCTGTGCCCCCTCCCCCGGTGCCCCTGTGCCCCCTCCCCTGAGGCTGGCAATGCCACTCACAGTTGGGGATGTTGATGCCAGCTGGGATCCCGGAGCCCGCGAAGGTGAGCACATCCAACGAGGTGAAGTCCGGGGTCAGGAACTTGTCCTTCTCGAAGGCCGGGGGCCAGGGCAGCTCCTTCAGCAGCTGCTCCGCACTCTCCACCAGCCGCTCAAACTTGGCGCTCATGGACTTGTTCACCACGGCTACAAACCCTGAGGGCCCAGGAAGGGCAGGGCTGGAGGGGGAGCCTCAGGGGACCCCAGGGCACAGTAACGGGGGGAGAGGGGCAGGAAGGGCGGCCCCGCCAGGCAGATGTGCTGAGTGAGCCACAGACAGGCTCCCCTGCTAGTCCCCAGGAGCCGATCTCGGCCATCCCATTGATCCCTGGTGGGCCCCGAGCTGGGGAGCGGGCAGGTGCTGCCTCCTACCCGCCCCCCCCCACCCCCGTGGCCCAAAGATCCCCCGCCGCCCTAGGATCCCAGTCCCTGTACCCAGAGGCCCCTGGTGCCCAGGAGGATACCTTCAAACTCTCCGCGGGAGCCGAAGGGGTCTCGGTAACTCTCGATGAAGCCGATGTAGCTGGGGAGAGAAGGTGACGTTGGAGGCCGTGGGGCGGACGGGGAGAGGGGGGAAGGGGGGTGGGGACCCCGGGGACCATGGCCCTCTCACCTCTCCACAATGGGGCCCTTGTCTTGAATCCAGTATCTGGAGCCCTTCTTGTGGGCATCGATGGAGCCCTGCGTGAAGCTCTCGATGTACTGGCTCAGCATGTGCTCCTGGAGGCCGTTGGCTGCGTAGGCCTGTGGGGGAGGGAGGCCAGGGGCGCTGCCGGTCTCCTGGAAGCTGCCTTGGCTCCCCTGGGGCCCGCCCCCTCCCATCCCGCAGAACACTACCTTGGCTTTCTCCAGGTGCTGCACCACTTTCTGCAGGAGAGGGGAGTAGTCTCCCCGGGTCACCTGGAACTGGCAGCCCTCAAACTCGTAGCTCTTCAGTTTTGGCGTCATGTCGGAGTCTGGGGTGGTCTCTACAGGGCCGGGAACACAGGAGAAATGAGTAAAGAGCCAGCACCCAGACCTGGCCCTCTTGTAGCTCAGGGGACGGAACCCAGGGACACCCTGCTTCCTAGAAGGACAACTGGAGAGACACAGGGCGAGGTGAGAAGCAAGAACCCAGAGGCAAGAAGCTGGACCGAGGGTCAGTCATCAGCAAGCATCTACTGTGTGCCACACTTGGAACATAGTAAGCGCATGAAGCTGGATGGAGGACCAATTCATCAGCAAGCACCTACTGTGTGCCTTGCTTGGGATCTGCTATTTAAGTGCAGGAAGCTGTATGGAGGGTCAGTCATCAGCAAGCACCTACTGTATGCTGTGCTTAGGACCTTCTAAGTGCTTTTCCACTCTTTCATGTTCAGCACACAAAGGTCAAGTGAAACAGGCCCCTTGGGGGGTGGGGGGGAGCACAGGCACATTCACAGGGATGAGCCTGGGCATATAATCTCGAGGGCAGGCCCGGGTTTGGAGTCACACCAAAAGAGCCAGGGGGGGTGGGGAAGAGGGGGGCAGGCCCAAGCAGCGCCTTCCTTATGGGCTAGCCCACCCTAGGTTTGGGGCTAGCCCACCCCAGGCTCGAGGCTAGCCCATGCTGGGCTCAGGGCTCACCTTCTCGGAGGATAGAGGCCAGGCGCACCTCAAAGCACGGTTTCCCATCTGCATCCACCCCCTTGAACAGCCTGGTGTTGTAGGCACTGAGGTTCTGGAAGAGAGCAGGAGGTGGGCGCCTGCAGGGAAGAGGCCGCCCACCCCACGGCCTGGCACCCGGCCTCCCGGCCGCCTACCTGCGAATCCAAGAAGCTCTGTGCCAGCTTGGCATCTTCCAAGGTACAGTTCTCAGAGAAATATGTGGTGGTGCCCTGTTGGGGGAGACCCCCCCGTCAGCACCGACACCCGCGAGGGGCCCGTGACGCCGCGGGAGTGAAGGGACGAGAAAATGTCTCTGCCCCAAAGGAGCCAGTGCGCTGCAGGGGGCACGACGGGCACAGGTGAGAGTGAGGGTCAAGGCCATGGGGAGTGGAAAGGGCAGCCAATGGGGAGCAGCGGAAAGGGCAGCCAGTGGTGGGGGGAGAGCCCGTCGGCTGAGCACCAAAGGAGCCCACTAAGGAAGGGGAACAGCCAGACACACGATGCCTCCCCTCAGAGAACCCAGGCTCTCCAACTTCCTGTTGTACAAGTGTGACCACGCTCCTCCCTCCATTCAAAAAGCCACAGTGGCTCCCTGTTGCTCTTGGGTCAAGACCAAACCTTGGGGGGGAGGAAGGGGGAGGGTGAGCCCAGAGCAGAAAATGCAGGCAAAGGCCTCGGGAGCCTTTAAACCCCCCAAAGGCAGTTGTTGTGATCACCAAGGGCCCGGGACCCCTGGACAAGCCCCTCAGGTGCTCCTGCCGTGGGCAAGGCCCCAGCCCCAAATCCGATGAGCTCAGGGAGGGGGAGGGGTGGCCCCAGGGACTTTCTGGGCTGATGGGAGTGAGGGCGGAAGGGCAGGACGGGCCTGAGGATGGGCCTGAGGACAGGCCAGAGTCCAGGCTGCCAGGATTATGGGAAGCGGGTGTGGAGGGCAAATACCAACCCCTCCCAGCCCTGCCCTTCCTGCCCTCAGCTCCTCACTTGGCTCGGCTCAGACACCAGCTCCCCTCCGGGAGCTTCGAAGAGCTCGGGGAGCACCTCCAGCTGGGCATCCCCCAGCCCCACCGTCCCATGGGGGCTCAGCGTTCTGGAGCTCCGGACCCTCACCCAACACCTTGGGGTTGTCACCCCCTTGTGACAGCAAGGAGGCTAGGGCCACCCCTGGACACCACGTACCCCCAAAGGCCATCTCCCAACTTCCAGGCTCTCACCTCGTTTCCCAGGCCCAGGTGGCGCTGCTGGGGCTCCAGGGAGAACATGAGATCCCCACAGACCTGCCAGAGCCCCCCCACCTCTTCTGGGTGCTCCTGCGCAGCTCGGCTCCCCAGCACTAACCGTTCCAGCTTTTCCTGCACGGGGAGGGAGGAAGGAAACAAGGGGATCGGGCCGGCCCCATGGCCACGATCGTTTCCCAGACTCCTCCCCCCCAACTAAAGAGGGCTCGCTCTCTGGAAGCCCAGGCGGGACTCCCCCAGTGCGTCCCTGGCACCCCGTGCGCCCTCACCTGCTCCCATCAGCCCCATCTCACCTTAGGCAAGTTGGGAACAAACTTGGTGTCTCCGAAAGACTTGTAGTTCCCCATGTTGGCGTAGATCCCCGCAGTGTAGACCAGGAAAGCCTGGGAGCAGGGAAGGAGGTCAGGGAGGGCCGGGGGAGGCAGAGGGTGCAGCCCTCAGTAGTCTGCCCCCCAGGCTGTGGGAGAAGGGGGAGCGTGAGAGTATCTGTGTGTATATGTGTGCATGTGTGAATGCATGTCAGCGTGTGCACACATGTGAGAGCACCCATGTGTGAAAGCATGTTAAAGTACATGTGTGCACTGAGAACTGCCTGTGTGTGCACATGTGTGAATGTGCACGTTCTCACAGACTGCGTGTGTGTAAGCATACGTGGCTCTGCCGTGTGTGTGCACGGGTGTGCCCTTGGATGTGCAGTGACTGTGTCTCTGCACATGCGCCCGCCGGGGGGAGATGCCACTGGCAAGGCCCTGGGGTCGGGGGAAGGGGGACCCGGGGGGCAGACCTGGTATTCGTCCTCCGTGAGCCCCTCCTTCAGGGCGCACTCTTTGAGCTGCTCGGGGTCCTGAGCCCGGAAGAGGCGGCTTAGGAGAGCGTAGATGTGGGGGGCCTCGGGGGACGTCTGCAGTAAGACGACCAGGCCCCCGTACCAGGCGGCCCGGGACAGATGGTGCGCGTAGAGCCGCTCCGTGGGGGACAGCAGGCCAAAGGCCTCCCGGCAGTCGAGGCTGGCCACGCCGATGTCATTGGGGAGGATGTACTGGGGGTCCGCCATCGTGTCTGCCGGGGAGGGGGGGGCAGAAGTCAGGGGAAGCGCGCCGGGTGTGGGACCCTGGGAGCCTGCCCACAGCTACAGCCACAGAAAGCACATACGGCCTGACGGGAAGGGGAAGAAGGGGGGGCTTCGGGAAGGCCTCCTGTGGGAGGTGACCCTGGCGCCGAGCCCTGCAGGGAACTAGAGGAGGGGCAAGCACAGCCTACGTGGGGGGAAGGTTACACACAGGAACAGCTGCAAGGACGGGAATTTTGGTCAGACACAAGGAAAAACGGCCTAGGAAGGAGTGGAAGGGGCCGGCCGGGGGTCCTGAAGGCAGAGGCTGGGGGCCCCGTGTCAGAAATGCATGTGACTCTTGGCAAGCCACTGTAGCGCTGCCTGCCTCAGTTTCCTCATCTGTAAAAGGGGCTAGAAAGCACTTTGCAAACCTTAAGTGGGGCCAGCACTAAGTGGGTGTAGCTGCGGGTCTTTGGGGATCGGGCTGCAGCAGCAGACCCAGCCCTGCCTCCCAGGCGAGAGCACACTGGCCCCCCCATTCTCTGGGATCCCCTTCCATCCCTGTGGGCAGGCTCTCATCCGTCTGAAGGGGGCGCCACCCGGGGCCTGGCCAAAGGGCCGGCAGCGCATCCCCAGGCTGGGCTGGCGGCCCGGGAAGCTAAGCCCCCAAGGTCCCTTTTCCCCGGCGCCCGGCAAGCTCAGGGACGCGGAAGGATGCTCCGGGCTCCCGCCCCGGCGCCGCCTGCGGGCCTCAGAGTCCCTGGGGGCGGGGGGGGGGCGCGGAGGGGGCGGGGAGGGGGGCGGGGGGGGGCGGGGTCCCTGGGGCGGGGGCGTTCTGGCACCCGCCGGCGCGGGAGGCCTTCCCGGGCTCCGTTCCGCTCGGAGCCCTCCCGGCGCCAGGAGATCCTGGCCGGGGAGCGAGGGGGGTCCCCGGCGCCCGCCCGCTCCCCGCCCCGCGCCGCCCCGCCCGCAGCGCCCCGCCAGGGTGCCCTCACCTGCACCAGCTGCTTCTCTCCCTCACTCCCTCACTCACTTCCTGCTTCCGGCTACCCATTCATTGGGGCCGCGCGACGCCCGCCCCTCCCGCCCAATCATCGTTCGCCTTCGTCATGACCGGCTTAGCCAGGGGCCAATGAGCGCGCGGATCCTCCCGGGCCCCGCCCTCCTCCTTCCTCCCTCCGCCTCCTCCCGCACGTGCTGCCGGGGCTGCTGGGGATTGGCCCGCGAGGCCGGCGCCCCGCCGGGAGGTCCCAGCCTGGTCCCTTGGGCCCGAGCTCCGACCTTTACTGGCCCAGCTTTTCCGCGCCTCGGGTGACTCGTCCCTAAAAGGAGCCGTGGGCCCGTAACCTTCCCGGGCCATGGACCTGCTGAGGCCGCAGTTAGCGCTTGGGGCCAGAGAGGGACCGAATGACGCGCAGATGAGTGGGCGTGTTTCGGCCCCGCGGCTCTCCCGGGCCCGCCCACGCCTCGGAAGTGTCTGGCGCTGGATTTGAACCCAGGGCCTGCTGACTCCGGGCCCGGCGCGCTGCCCAGCGCACCCCCCGACCCGAGCGCCTGTCCTGGGCCCCGAGCAGCCCCTGCCTTCAGCGGCCTCCCCCCGGCCGAGCTGAAACTGCCCAAGAGAAGCCTAATTCCATACAAACTTAAGGGGGGGGGGTTAAAAAGGGGAGCCGAGGCAATCAGGAAAGGCTTCTTGGAGGAGGTGGCCTGGAGCTGAGCCGGGGAAGGAGCGGATCCCGGGCAGCGGCTGCGAGGCGGGAGGGGACCCTGCAGACACCCCCAGCCCTCACCCGAGCTGGGCCCCGTCAGTGACCCGAAGGACCCACTTTACAGATGAAGAAACTGAGGCCAGGGGCGGGCAGAGAGCAGGGAGGCAGCCGAGGACTGGATCCCGGCCCTGGAGCCTTCCGCCAGCCCTAACCCGGAGGGGACCCCCTGGGACGCGGAGCTGCTTCCTCTTTTTAGCGCAGGGTCTTGGGCTAACCGATTAATTAGCTGATCTCCCGGCCTCGGTGAGGGAGGTGAGGGGGGGCTGGGGGCTGCGGCCCCTGCAGCCTGCACGCTGATCCCACGGCCGCCAGGGGGCAGCGGGCGGACCGAGCCAGCCTGCGCCCGGGCCGGACTCGCGTTCTCACCCTTCCCGGCAGGACCTACAGACAGAGCCAAGGGAAACGGTGACTCCCGGAGCTTCAGGGGACCACGAGTCCTCCCCCGCCTCCAGTACTTTGGGCAGGAAGGAAGGGCCCGGCGGCTCACAGCTAGGGGCCCGTGCGGGATTTGAATCCAAGCCCTGGGAATGGGGGGGGGGGGCAGTGTCTCACCACCCTATCAAACAGCCATGTGCGGACGAGACCCTCTCAGGGCCGCTGTCTAAGGGAAGTGCTGCCGCAAGGAGGATCGCCACAGGTTTCCTGGACGAGGTGGGAATTTGGCCGCCAGGGAAGTCAATGAGCAGAGGTGAGGAGGGAGAGCATCCCAGCCTAGGGGATTGGGGTCTTAAAGTATTAAACAGTAAGTGCTTAATAAATGCTTGCCCAATGCGGAAATGGGGCAGGAGCCGAGGGAGCCGAACTTGTGCCGAGGTTCCTGTTCTGGGGTTTTGGTCTAGGAGACCGGCCCTCAACTTCTCATTCCTTTCCCTCGAAGCCTTGGCCTCTTCTCCCATCATTCTCTGCACCAGAAGCTCCTCAGCTTATTTAAATATTTAAATCCTACCACCAGAATGGAATATGGTTCTATAAAAAATGATGAACACGCCGATTTTAGAAAGGCCTGGGAAGATTTACCCGAACTGATGCTGAGAGAAACAAGTAGAACCCGGAATACATTGTACACAGTAACAGCAACAATGTGCGATGATCAACTATGAAAGGCTCGGTTTGCAAAGGCAAGGATTGCCTGGTCCAAGGCAATCCCAATACTCTGGACAGAAAATGCCATCTGCAGCCAGAAAAAGGACTATGGAGATTGAGTGTAAATCCTGCAGGATTATTTATTTTTATTTTTTAATTGTTTTATTTTTTCTGATTATACATTCACTTTTTAAATACACAGTTCTTTACGAGTTATGTTGGGACAGAAAATTCAGAACACAAAACCACATGTTCTGAACAGAACAGCGCTGAACAGAAACCACGGAAGAGAAAAAACAAACAGAAAAAAGATGCGAACAACCATATTTGATTTACATTCAATCTCCATAGTTCTTGTATCTCATAGTAGCAAAGGTCACTGTAGCAAAGGCAAGATTCACACTCGGTACCCTGACTCCAGACCCAGGACCCTTACCACTCACTCTACCGGGCGGCTTTTGTTAAACCCACCCTTGTTTTTCTTATCATCAAAATGACAATTAGTCTTTCAATTCTCTTCTCTTCTCCCTAGATATCACCTCCATGATTTCCACCCTCCTTCGCTGTCCTGCTTCTATGATTTACTTGGGCAAATCAGAGCTTGGTTGTGGGGAACTGTTGCCCAGCCACACATCCCAGCTCACATAGTTATATGGTTCATTTTTTGGACTCGAGTTTCAAACTTTATATTTATTCTAATTACATTTCATCTTTTTACATTAGACTTCTTTGGGTCGCATTTTCCAATTGAGCCTTCTCTTGGATACTTCCTACAATTCATGACTGCCCTAAACTGAGGCTCGTGTTCCACTCTATTTTTTGGGTCCTCTTTTTCCTCATCTAAAAATGAGGGAGTTGGAGTGGACGACCCCTAAGGTCCCTTCTGGCTCTAACTCCATCACTCATGATCCTTACGATCCTGTACAGCTTGTGTCCGTGTCGCCTTCAAAATGCCGAGGAGTTCTTTTGAGATCTTGAAGACACGAGAGGAGAGCTCTCTGTCCGGTGGCTCTCTTATTCTTCTTGTCACTCACATGTGATTAGAGCATTCCTACTGCTCTTCCTTCTATGCTTCAGTGTTATCACGTGCCACTGCTTGTGCTCCCTCCAGCTCCCTCCGTGACCTTTGGGGGGTTTCTCATCTCAGCTCTTCAGAGACCATGGCACTTCATGATTTGCAGCCGTACCGCCCCTCCACAAGAGATTGGCAATAAAAAGCCAGGCCTTCCTCTCAGGAAGATGTTTGTGGTCATTAAAAGAACTTTGCAAGACTCCACTGGCCACCTGGCCCACTCTTCCTCCTACTCAAGTCCAGACCCCCAGTTTTCCTCGGATGCTTATGTGTGATGCAGGAGCGAAGCTGCACTGCAAGCACAGGAAATGATGTATGATGTGGGAGTGGCCCTGCACTGCCCATGGGATGCAAGCACAGGAAATTGGATTATCTTGGAGGGGTTTTGGAGGATGCATCTGTCAAAGGCTAGAGTTACTTTCTAAATAAGAATGGAGAAGTTCACCTTTGGGATGCTGGCCATGAATTGATGAATTCTTGGCTAGAGCAACCCGACCATCCATTTTACACATGACCAAACTGAGACTTCCAGAAAGGTTCGGTCACTACTCCAGGATTACATAGGTACACAGCGGAACTAAAAGGTAAACCCAGAACCTTTGAGTCCAAATTCTGTGCTCTTACCTCTATCTATAGGAGAAAAAACTGCCTTCAATCAATTAACCCACCTGAAGCCAATGTCATTGTCATTATTCAGACATTCGTTCATATGACAAGTGCCTATTGTGTGGCAATAATTGTGCTAGGCGCCAGGAATAGGGATACAATCACACCATGATCTGGAAAGGACCTGAGAAGCATTTGGGTGAACATCCAAGAATCATCTGGATTCTGCCTGAATTGTTCCAGGGAAGAAGACGCTTCTGGCCCCAGAAGCAGCCCCTCCCACTCTGGGAGCATTGGAATTATTAGGAATCTTTGAGCTGGAACCTGCCTCTCCATGATTTTTTTGGCCTCGTTCCTCCTTCAGCTCTTGGATCAATCAGAGCAAGTCCAATCACTCCACCCCACCCCACCCCCAGGTTAAATATCCCCAGCCCTTTATGCAGCTTCTCATGCGTTCTGTGTGACTTTTGGTCCCTTCCCCATGTGGCTCCCTCAGACACACTCATCAATGTTCCTCTACAATGCTCTGGCCAGTCCAGAGAAGAGTAGTGTGACGCTCTCCTGCTTTCAGGACACTAAAGTCTCCAACCCTTTCCTGTAGGGGACTGTTTTCTAGTCCTACCTCTTCTTCCATGTACTTTTGTAGCTGATTATTTGAACCCATGTATCAGATCTTCCATTTATTCTTGTTACACTCCATCTTATTAGAGTCAATCCATCATCTCTTTGGACCTCATCACCCACAAGGACAGTCCCCAGCTCTCTCTGCAATCTCCCAGCATCCTGCTCCGAGGCAGATTCTAGTTCTGACCTTGGTTCAGCTTTCCTGGCTCATGGGCCATCTGAAAAACGTGGGTGATCATACTCTCCTGCCTCTCACAGGGGATCAGATGAAAAGATCGACCTCGTAGCAAAAGAAACATTCCGTTTAGCCCCATGCCGAACAAAGTGGACTGCTTAGTGGAAAGGGCAAAGGGCAGAGTTGAAAGACCTGATGTTGACATTGCTCAGCTGGGAGACTGTGGGGAAGTATCTCTGCCTGTTTCTTTATTGATAAAATGGGGCAATAATATTTGCACGGTTTCACAGAACTGTTCTGAGGAAG
Source organism: Sarcophilus harrisii (assembly GCF_902635505.1). Lineage (NCBI taxonomy): Eukaryota > Metazoa > Chordata > Mammalia > Dasyuromorphia > Dasyuridae > Sarcophilus > Sarcophilus harrisii. The sequence goes on from NC_045431.1 coordinate 241,055,878, forward strand.
GAACTTTTCAAACATGAAAGATTAGAGAAATACGAATATATTATCAGCATAGATGGGCAGTAGGTGGTGCTGCAGCGGATACAGCGTGGCGTCAGGAAGAATCATCTGACATCATCTACTTTCTAGCCGTGTGACTCCGGGCAGGTCACTCGTCCAACTTGCCTCAGTTTCCTCATTTGTAAAATAAGCTAGAGAAGGAAAAGGCAAAGCACTCCAGTATCTTTGCTGAGAAAATCCCAAATGGGGTGATAGCCAGGCAAAACTTAAATGACTGGATAACAATAGAATAAAAATTGGTTTAGCGAGAATAAACGTGGGCATCTGGCATGCTTACTGCTCTCAGAAGCTGCTTGCCAATGAGCTCCCTGATCTTACTTAACCTCGTCGTGCTTCAGCTCCAGCAGTAAACTCACCAAATCCCGAGGCCTTTATTACTGCCGTGAGGCCATGTCTGAACTCTTCCCCCACGGGTCTCACCTCACCAACCTCGCCCCCGGTTCCACGAGGACATCTTCGGGGCTGCTCAGCCCAGGCCCAAACGTCAGCAGCAACAGTGTTGCTGTTGCCCGCCGGGATTATCTGATTATGTGTGTGTGGAACACAGCTCCCTCCCTCCCTCCACTGGGGGCTCCACAAAGATAGGGATCAGGACAGAGGCTTCTTATCGCCCCATAGAGACAACTTGCACGTGATACTCAAATCTCTGAGCCAAGCCTCCGTCACTCTCCTCTCAGTAGGGAGATGGCCCATGTCTCTCTTTCTTGATTAGCCATTTGAGTCTCTTCCAGTTCACAGCCCCAGGTGCAGACACACAACTGAGACTTACCTGGGGAAGCTATCAGGTATCAGAGCTGATTGTGGACCTTGTGCGGACCATGTGACCTAGGACAGGATGGGCCCCTGCATGCTGGGAGGGCAGAGAAAGGGGGCTTTCCACTCCTGATCGGCTCTAGAGCTCAGGGCGTCTCCGGTTGGCCTTTCCCCATGCCTCTTCCCTTTCCCATGACTCTTGTCTCCATCTCCCAGCACTCCTCCTGGCCGTCAGGGAGGGGTTCATTTGGCCTCATTCTCTGGGTCCCTCCCTCCCCCCATGATCAGCAAAGGACACCAGAGAAGGGCAGCCGAGCAGTGAGGTTTATAAAGAGACCCGGGGAATAGCAGCAGGAAAATCTGAGCAGCTGGAGCTGGCAAAGGGCTCAGGCCTGGGACGACTCTTCTGCCAGGGGTGAGCAGCACGGTAGGGCAGGGAGGGAGGGGACGCCACCCTCCCAGATTCCCTCCTTCCCTTCCGCCAGGGCACAGTGTTACACGGCATGATGGGAGACGTGCGGGGCGGAGGCATCCCCGGGAGCAGCCCGGACATTGGATCTGATGAAGCAAGAGGGGAAATCCGGGCGCCAGGGACTCTGTCCACCAGATGGTGAATGGGGAGAGCCACAGAGACTTCCCCTTGGCCAGTCCGGGGCAGCCATCACTGGAGGCTGATGCAGAGCGGGAAATCGGATCTGTGTCCCTCCCCCACCTAGACCCCCCTCAGTCTAAGCGCCCATCCAGGCAGACGTCCTGGGGGGGAACCACTTCATCTCACAGACATCACTAGTCAGTGCGGCCAGAGCTGGAGACGTCTTTCGGTCCCAGCGCGACAGCCCCAGACGGCCGTCCCCTCTCTCCAATCTGATACAGCAGGAGGTAAGAGACCTGGGTCCCAGAGCTGGGGGACCTCAGTCTGGGGCCAGGAGAGCCTCACTCCTGCCCTAGTCCAGTGGGCCCTGGAAGATAAGGCGGACACAGCCGTTCTCCCCCGTGAGCCAGGCCCCACAGAAGGGGCAGGCGGCATGGAAGGCATGGGTGCCGTGGGGCAGCGGGGTCTGGGCCCAATAGCGGGCCGTCTTCTCGGAGCAAACATGGCCACAGGGCGCAAAGGCATGGCTTGGGGGCCCAGGGTCCAGACACAGCCCTGCCTCTTGGCCCAGCCACAAGGGCACATAGGGCCCCACCAGGCGGCACAGGGGGCACTCACGCTCCTGCGGACCCCGCTCCCGCCGGCAGCCCCAGCTGTGGTAGCCGTGGACGTGACCGCAGCGTACGTACACCCATGGCTGCTGCTTGTCGGGAACATCTCGGCCTCGGGCTGGACTAGGGAAAGCCAGGGTGCTGAGCCCCACGGGGCACTGGGGACGGGCCGCATTAGCCTCCTGCCTCTGGGCCTCCAGCTGCTTCAGGGTGGGCGCCCGAAGGAGGCCAGCTGGAGTGCGCCACAAGAGGGTGGCCCCACACAGGTCGATAAGGGAGCCATCCCGAAGCACGTTGGACTCGTTTTCCACCTGGGGAAGGCAGTGTCACAGTTAGAGAGGGAGGAGCTCCGGGATGTAGCTTAGCGGCATTACAGGCAGGGCTGGACACTAGCAAAGTGCCCTGGGCTAGGAGGAAGGGCATGGAGTATGTCAGAGGCCACTCGGCTAGTAAGCCAGAAGCTCAGTGCCTGACTCGTAAACCCAGGGCTGCTTCCAAGTCACTATTTGCCATATTTCCTGTCTAATCTTACATTATTCCTTTCTACCCATTACATGATAGGCCTGCCTCAATGCCTACAATTGCTCCTGATGCCTAAAATGATCTCCTTCTTTCCCTTAAGCTACTAAACTCTTACCTAGCCTGGTCCAGAAAACCAGGGAAATTCAATGAGCATGAATTCTGGGTCACATTAGCAACAAGATGGTAAATATTTTCTTGGATCCCCAGGACCTCTCAAACCTCTCCAAAACAGAAATTACGCACCAAAGATGAAGCAACATCAGGGGTCTTCATGGTCTGGGACATTCAGAATTTAAAAAAAAAAAAGATAAAAAAAAAAACAAAACCCTTCAATCACCCAGGAACTAAACTTGCTCAGTTCCCCTCTGTCACTCCCACTTACTGTCAGTAAGGCTAGGAGACTCAAGGACACAATCGGAGGGGCAGGCGTCAGGAAGTACGTGATAAGGAAAATGAAGGGGGAAAAACACTAAGTACTAGAGCTCAGAAAGAAGAAAACTCAAAGACCTTGGACATAAGCAGATAAATAGAAAAACAGTAACAAGGAAACATAGCCTCTAGATAAATGAGTTCAGACAAATGTGAATAAATTACTGCCAAATTAAGAAAAAATGATTTAACAGTGGATGGTGTGAAAGCTGAAAACATGGGACTACACTATGTTTTTCTTAGGTTATTCTCTTAAGAGAAATGAGAATTATGAGCCTGCCTAGCAAAAATAATCAACAGAGTAGGAAAATTAGATTTGCAACAGCAAACCTCACCAAAGAAACAAAAGAGAACAGAATGGGAATGCAAACACATAAAAGTGAAAGAAAATCTAGAAGAAACAAAAAGAAAAGAAAAAAAATGCTTACCATGCAAACACAATTATGGATCTTGGAGATAGAAAGTGCAATCTAAGTTTTTCAGAAGAACATGACAGAATAAAAACTCTTAACATCATAATGAAATAAATAATTGAAAAATGATACCTAGAATGTCTAAACATAGAAAATAAAATTCCAAATGAAAGAATTCAGATGGCCTTCAGGAAAAAAAAAAAAAAAAAAAAAAAAAAAAAACAAGGCTGCAAACTTAGACCCAGAGGGGTTAAATTTAACAATTCAATTCGCAAACAACAGTTTCTGCAAGTCATAGGACAAAAGATCTTCCAATACAAAAGAAAAGGTATTTTGGACAAAGCAAGACTATTCTGCATTCACCAGAAAAGAAGGAGAGAATGGAATAACATTTTCTGAAGAGCAGGAGCTCAGGATGCAATCCAGGGTGACTTAGCCTGCAAATCTGAGCTTAACCATGGAGAACCAAAGATGAAAGTTCACTAATAAAGAAGAGCTTGAAACATTATAGGAAATAAAATAGAACTGAGGAGAGTTCTCAAATACCCCAAAAATAGAAATGCAGAAAAGGTAAATAAATACAGCGGGCAAGGGCAACAACAGCAATAGTGACAATAGAGAGACCAGAAAGAGATTTCTTCCTAAAAGTTCACAAGGAGATGGGTGAGGACAGAAATCTGATAGAGCATCAGGGAAGTGGTGGACAGAGGACATTATGGACAGAACCTGAAGACACCTCTGGCTCCAAGAGAATGCTGCTTCTGAGAGACTACATTACAACATGGGAGGGTACATAAAGGGGGAGGAGAACAGGGGGATCAAAAGGAGGGAGTGATGGACCAGGTCAAATCAAACACTGGCAATAAGGGGAAGGGGACCTCTGTGGTCTCAGGAAGAGAAGAATCTATAGGCTATGGGTGAAGAGGAGAGGAAAATATTGAAAAAACAGAAGAAAAAGAAAAGGGCTTATTATGGAGATAGTAGAGGTTCCACGGATGACTGCTTCTATGGGTGAACAGAGATGATCAATGAAGAGGGATAAGGATCTTACAGCAGAAGGGTTTGAGGGGGGTTGGTGCTTGAAAATTCTACTTATCCAGAAAGGAAGGAATCCCTGGGGGCAGCTAACATCTGGCAATATGGAGAATGGAGTTTTCCAGGCCAGTGCAGGTATAGATCAATATGGGGCTGCATAATCGGGGACCTGGTGAGAGAGAGGCCCTACATGGGACGGAGTCCTCTCCGACACCTGCACTCATTAGATTATTCTGGAAATAAGACACAATGGAAAGGTTGTGGAAAGATAGGCATACTCATCCATTGTTGGTGGACCTATGAAATGGTACAACCATTTGGAAAGCAATTTGGAATTATGCAAATAAATTAATTAAAATATCTTTGCCAATTGAACCAGAGACTTTTTACCATGAAATCCATCAATAAGTAGAAAGTCCCCATATACTCCAATATGTTTATAGTAGAACTTTTTGTGGCAGATAAAAAATGGAAGCAGATGTCCATCGATTGGAGAATGGCTAAACAAATTGTGATACATGAATATAAAAGAAAATTACTGCACTGAAACAAATGATGTATGTGATGAACATTATAAAGAAGCCTGGAAAACTATCTGAACTGATGCAGAGCCCAGGAAATAACCTACACAGTGACCCTAACAATGTAAATAGAACAAAGACACCAAAAATCTGAAGTAAATGTAACAAAATGATGTAACTTCTTATGTAGAACTCGGATGAAGAGAGATGGGGAGATTGCCCCTAACCTGCCCCTTCGAGGTGGGAGGTCATAGGGCTTACACTCTGCACGGGGTTTTTGGACTTTGTTGATGTATTGATCAGTTGTGTTAATTTTTTTTCCTTTCTTAAAAAAAACTGTTATAGAATAACCATTCTTTGTGAAGGGGAAGGGGAGGGAAATGGGCTTTTATGGAGATATAAAAAACAGAAAATTTCAATAAAAACAGTGTTTTAAAAAAGAAATTCAATAGGGTTCAAAATTCTGCTCTACAATCACTAGTTTGTCAGAAAAGATTTGAGGTAGGGGCAGCTAGGTGGCCCAGTGGACAGAGCACCAGCCCTGAAGTCAGGAGGACCAGACACTTAACATTTCCTAGCTTCGTGACCCTGGACAAGTCACTTAACCCTAATTGCCTCAGCAAAAAAAAAAAAAAGATTTGATGTTTCTTGGTGGATCTATTAATTTCTTAATGGATTGCAGACTCCATACCTGTCAGTGTGGAGAAGCTAACTGGGCTGCATTGAGAGGATCACAAGAAGAAGGTGGGGATGGCTGCCATGTTCTGACCTCCTCTGACCTCTTCTCAGGGTCTTGGAGCACAGGATATGACCCCATGATGGGGATTCCCTTCACATTTCAGCTGAGGTCCCTTACCACTCCTTGATTCTTTGACCTTCCTTTTTCCAGGTCTCAGTTTTTCCATTTGTAAAATGAAGGCATTACTGGCCTAGAGGGCCTCTCCAAGTATAATCCTGCTCTAAAGCCCAGGAAACCAGCAGTTCTGTAGCCCCTTGTCCCTGTCAAGCCCGCCTGCTCAGGCTGCACGTCCAGCTGCTGACAGAGGAGCCTCGTCTATTTATTTCAGTCCTGCAGGCCTTCGTGCCCGTGATCTCCCCCAACCCTCGCTGCATCTGCTGGTGGCGCTGCCATTAGCAACTGCGTTTTACAAGGAAGGAAACTGGTCTAAGGCTGGCTCTCCCCACACTGGGACATTTCATGTGCTGATATTCTTTGTTCTAAGCTCCCTGTAGGTCTGACGTTCCAGGTTCTAAGGACCTTCCTGGCTCTAACATTTCAAATTCTAAGGTTCCTCTCCTATCTCTGATGTTCCAAGTTCTAAAATCCCTCTCCTACCTCTTGTTATTCCATGTTCTAAGCTCTCCATGACGGGTATTCCATGTTCTAAGGCCCCTCCCAGTTCTGATATTCTATTGCCTTTTGTGAAATGATACAGTAGGTATTTAGCACCTGCCGGATGGAGTTCCCTGGGCTTTGAGCCTGGGCTTCTGACTGAGGAAAGAGATTTCCCATAAAGACTGCCTCCTTACTCCCCTGCCCCCAACCCCCATGGAGCCGTCTCCTGCTGCTCTGGGCTGTGGACTGAGATTCTGGATGGAATAGGAGGGTCAGAAGGTAGCCATCCCGGGAGTCCCAGCAGTCCCTAGGGGGCCCAGGCTGACCGAACCCACCCCGGCTGCAGGAGAGAGGGTGCAGGACCCCTACCAGCTTCCCCCGTTGCTGGGCCGAGCGGCTATCCCGCAGAGTATACACGTTCCCGCAGACGGAGATTTCCCTCCAGACACCAGGCATGGAGCCCTCGGAGAAGCCGCCGGCAGGGTGCATCACCAGAACACCATTGGTGGTCAGGCCGTCCATCAGCCCGTCGGGAGTCCGCCACTTGGCTGCCCGCTCCTGGTACCGGGAACAAGCAGTCACACTCTCTGAGGCGCCAGCTCCAGGCAGCCTGGGCCCTGTCCGGAACGCTCTCCCTCCCTTTTGGGCCAGGGATTCATGAATCCAGGCTCCGGCCTGATCCCCTGCTCCCATTAGAGTCAGAGCTCGTTGAGGGCAGGGGACTGCCTTTTGCCACTTTTTGCATCCTCAGCACTTAGCACAGGGCCTGGCACACAGGCGGCGTTTAATAAATGTTTATGGATTGATTATTTTCCTGATCACCTTTAATAATCCTTTTTTCCCTTCAAGCTCAGCTCAGGCTACACTAAGAAGCCTTCCCTGAGTTCCTCTCCCCCTCCTCAAATTTACCCAGAGTTCCTCTACTGGGTGTCTCTGTTATGATACCCTTCCCCATCATGTATTTCCTGACTTTGTGATATTCCCCTTGAGGCCGGGGTTTTGTTCCTGCCTTCCTAGACCCTGGTAAGTACTTTACACACAGTAGGCGAGTAATAAATGTCGAGCTGAACTACTGAAGTCTTCTTGTTGTTCAGGGGCCAGCTCGGGTACAGCCTCCTCCCGAAGGAAGATGGGATCCCCATTTGGTCAGTAACAACCTCCCCCTTCCTACTCACAGAGCACTCTGTCTGCACCTGCCTTGTACACTGTGCCTGAAATGTTGGCTATTATGATGACTTCTCTATTTGCATTTCACCCTCCTCCTCAGTTCCATGCTCCCAAGGGCAGGGATGTCTTGTCACGTTTGTATTTCAACCCTTTCTCTCAAAATCTAGCCCAGTGCTCTGCATACAGTAGAAGCTTACTGTTTGTTGAATGATTGAACAAGCATTTGTTAAGCACCTACAATGTTCCGACCCAGCACTAGATTCTGGGTGATAAATGAAATAGTCCCTGCCGTCACGGAGATTATACTCTATCAGGGAAGCCTTATGGAGGGGGCACACATATGTAGGTAGAAACAAAACAAGGTGATCGTGGTGGAGGAGGATCAGAAAAGGCTTCTGGGTAAGAAGCAGAGGGGAGGGGGGAGGACTAGCTAAGCATGAGGGACAATTAGTACAAAGAAAAAGAGGTGAGAAATGGGCTGCTATGGGTGCCTGTGAATAAACCTTAGAGGGTGTGTAGGGGAATCTAGGAGGGCTAGAAAGGAAGGTTAGATCAGGATCTCATCATGGCTGTTGAAGGTCTGTATTTGGCCTTGGAAGTAATAGGAAGTCCCTACAATTTATTGATTCCAAGAAGGAATCAACTGGTTCCATCTGGATCCCAGGCACCCAACCCCCTCCAAGCCTGATCTTTACCATATATTTGTGAGCCCAAGCAGGCCCTGCCCCCGTCTGCTCTGTGGGTGCCATTATCCTCCAAGGCTGCCCCCCGACCCTCATATCACCCCCCCCCCACTCCAGCCCCAAGTCCGTCCCTGTGGGACTCACTCACTCCAAGGAAGATGTTGCTGGAAGCATCAAAACCAGCGGCGTAGATCCGTGCAGTGTAGGGGGGCCAGCGCTCACAGATGACCCGGCAGGCGTACCGCGAGATGGTGCTCTGGGCAGCGGGGCCCTCCCCGGCTACTCCCCCCGGGGTCGTGTCGGTGACCACGAAGTCGATCATGTTCTCCGTAGAGCGGCCGATCTGTGAGTCCCCACTCCCCCCCGCCCCGTCCACCAGGGAAGCGGGTGGGGGGGATAGAGAACGATGGTGACTATGGAGGAGGCTCACAGACCGGCAACGCTGCCCCGGTGCCTACTTCTACGCGATGGGAAGGATTAGAAAGTCTTTCCTTCCCACAGGGAGGGAAGACGGGACCGAGACCGGGGCCCAGAGGATCGGCAAGAGGCCGGGTGCCTTCTCTCCAAGTCCAGCACTGCTTCCATTCTCCCTCAGGACCTCCCACCTTCTCCCGGGAGCCATTCAGCAATTTTCTCCCCCACAGGATGTGGCAGGTTCAGGTCCTCTAAAGGGGGTTGGGGGGAGTCACAGGGACTTGGAGGCATATTCCCAGGGTCAGAATTTTAGGGCTGGGAGTTCCCCTCATTGAGGAAATCAGGCCCAGGAAGCTAAAGCTTCTTACCCAAAGTCCCACAGGGTTAAGTAGGGCCTGGACTCCAGGGCCGTTAGCTTATTTCCTTGGATTACTCGGCTACTGAGGAACAGCTCTTAGTCTTGTCTATTTGTGTCTGTTTCTTATGGCCCTCGTATCAAACCCTTCCCAGAGATATTGGAGGAAAAGGCTTTTTCCCAGTCCAACTGCTTCCTGTCTTTTACTAGTTGCATTGATTTTATTTGTGCAAAGCTTTTTAATTTTATAGAAATCATTTGTTTCATCTTTTGTGACAAAGTCAAGCTTTTGGACCCACATGTTGACTCCCGGCTCTTTTCCTTTCCACTAACTACACTCCCTAGAACGGCTCCTCTTTCTCAAATGAGGCACGATTTATGGAGGACTGTCCTCCAACCAACCCTAGGAGAGGCAGCCAGATTATTATCCCCATATGATGGATACAGAAATCGAGGCTCAGAGAAAGAAAGCGACACTTAGGGAAATAGTCGACTCCCTTGACAAGGGAAAGATGCTCCTTCTACTCCCTTCCTTTGTAATCTAACATCTGGGGAGTACTTGACTTGTGTTATTTCATTTGAGCCTCACAAGAACCCCACGGGTGGGATGGGTACGATTATGATCCCATTTTACAAATGGGGAAGCAGAGGCTGAGTGACTGGCCAAGTTTCACACAGCTACTAAGTGTCTGAGGCAGGATTTGAATTCAGGTTTTCTTGCTTTGAAGTATAGAGCTCCAACTAAGCCACCAGCTGGCTGCCTCTCCAAGGCCTCCTCCAGGAAGTCCTCCCTAATCTCCTCAGCTAGTGTGCCCTTCTTCACAACTTCCCACCTGATTAGACTCAAACCCCGTGAGGGCAGGACCCCTTTCACCCTCCCTCCCTAGTGCCTAGCACAGGGCAGGCTCTGAATGTGAACTGAATTACAATTGCTTCTCTGTCCCATAACACTTAACGCCAGACTGAGTAGAATCAGCCCTGGCTAAAGACTTGTTGCTTCAGACACACTCATGACGCCCGAGTCGCTTGGTCCTCCTAAGCCGCTCCCATCATCCCACACCTGGACCCACCGAGCACTGGGCTTCACCCCTACCATTCTTTCCAAAATCGTCAGCTTCAGGAAAGCAAGAGTTGTGTCTTCTCTAAACTATGGGCCACTTATTAAATAAGGGAGGAAGAGAGGGAGGGAGGGAGGGAGGGAGGAAAGGAAGGAAGAAAGAAAGGAGGGAAGGAAGGAAAGAACAGAGAGGAGGGAAGGGAGGGAGGAAGGAAAGAAGGAAAAAAGGAAGGAAAAGAAGGAATGAGGGAGGGAGGAAGGAGGGGAAAAGGAAAGAAGGAAGGAAGAAAGGAAAGAAGAAGGGAAGGAGGGAGAGAGGGAAGGAAGAAAGGAAGGAAAGAAGAAAGAAAGGAAGGGAGGAAGGAAGAAAGAAATGGAAGGAGGGAGGGAAGGAGGAAGGGAAGGAAAGGAGAGAGGAAGAAAGGAAGGGAGGGAGGAAAGAAGAAAAGAAGGAAGGGATGGAGGGAAGAAGGAAGGAAGGAAGTGAGGGAGGAAGGAAAAGAGAGGAAGAAAGAAGGGATGGAAGAAGGGAGGAAGGGAGGGAGGAAGGGAGAGAGAAAGGGAGGGAGGGAGAAGGAAAGAAGGGAAGGAGGAAAGGAAGAAGAGAGTGAAGAAAGGAGAGAGGAAAGGAAAGAAGGGATGAAGGAAGGAAGGAAGAAGGGAGGGAGGGAGGGAAGGGGAAGAGCCATACCTGGAACATGTCCGTGTCATTGTCGTGGGTGTACTCCACGATGACCGAGTGGCTCCGGGACAGCGTGTAGGAGATGCTGTGCTGGCCCCGGTTACTCAGCGCCTGGGGATGGGAAGCCCCGGTCACAGCCCCGGTCACTGCCCCGGGCCCAGCCGGTCCCGCCAGCTTCCCTGGCGAGGGGGCAGGACCTGTGGGAGAGGAGCAGGGCGAGGGGCCGAGAGAGGAGGCCGGGCCTTACTTTGGACACCAGGGGGGTGGAGATGTGGTGGACCACGTCGGGCTTCACCCCGTTGGCCTGGGGCCTGCGGCTCAGCGCCAGGCGGCTGCGGCGGCGGCCCTTGTCTCCGCTGGCCAGGGACCCGTTGTAGCTGTGGGGAGACAGCAGTGCCGTGAGCCTGGGCTAGCCCACCGCTTGGCCCTGCAGGCTCGGCTCCCGCACTGGGAAGGCCCTCAGTGAGCTGTGGAGGCAGCAGGAGAGGCCCGGAAACCCTCAGCCCCCTCTGCTTGTCCCGGGGGCCGCCTGGACGCCAGCACCATTGCTTTCCCTCTCAGCTGCCTTCCCCCACCCTCCCCCTTCCCAGTCAGCTACAGCAGGTCCTACCATTGTCACCTCCACAAAAGCCTTCACCCATGGCCTCCACTTTCTTCCCACGGCCTCTTCTCCAGCTCAGCCTCGCCTGAACTCCTGTGATGGCCTCCTGACCAGCCCCCTCCCCCCGGCCTTCCATCCTCCAGACTAATCTTCCTCGTCCGTATCTGTGTCCGACCCTTGGCGGGCCCTGGGAGCTCGGGTGTCTGATCGGCCACAGTCACACACACCGCAGCTTGAGTCTAGCACTGTGGCACTATGGACACCCACCAATCCTCACAGACCTGGGTATGTCTCTCCTCTGCTCAAAAGTCTTCTGTGGCTCCCCATTGCCTACTGACTAAAGCCCACATTCGACTTCCCAGTTCTAAGATCCTTCACCATCTGACTCATCCTCCCCTTCAAGCATTACTTCGTCCCAAGTCTCTCTGGGCACTGGGAGCCCCTCTGCTCTGTCCTGTCTTTGCCTTTTACCCATGCTGGTCCCTTGGTAGGAGAGGCTCTGCATCCCTCCTTGGCACCCGACTCCAACACTTCCCCCTCAGAGATCCTTCCCTGCTCACTCCATCTAGGTGGACCTTCTCCCTCAGATCCCCCCCACCCGGGATCATTTCACACTGTTCTCTGAGACTGGCCCCAAACAGGGATCAGGAGGTTCCAGAACCCAACAAAAAGAGCAGCAGCACAGGGGAGAGGAAGGAACGCCAGACCGGGAGCCAGGAGACACGGGTTCCAGACTTTGCTCTGCCACCGAGGAGTACATAAGCTTGAGCATCACTCCCTCTCTTTGGGCCTCAGTTTACCCTTCTGTAAAGCGAATGGGATGAACCCAAGTCCTTTCCTGACAAACGTTAGTTCCTAGCTTCAGCCTGAGGAAGGCACCTGCTCTCCATGGAGCCCCCGGGGTCCATCTCCCTCATCTCCCACCCCCTGTCCCAGGCCTCTGGCTCCAGGCCCTCACCCCAGCACGATGAGTTCCCCATATTTGACAGGCTCCTTGCCCAGCAGCAAAGTGTCCGGAGGAGGAGCGGGAAGGATTCGGGGGGCTTTGGCGCTGGTCTGCCGGAGGCCCAGGGATCCTGGGGTCCCCACGTCAGTGCTGCCTTCCAACACCATCCTACCACGGAGTCCAGGAGAGAAAGCTGCTCAGACGGTTGGCCACAATCTGGGGCCCAGCCCCCCGGCCTCCCCCCTTCTGAACGGGGACCTTTCACCTCCCCCATCACCATGACAACACTGCCGCCTTTGCCTCCCCCAGCTGCCTAGTTACCATGGCAATGGGGGAGGGGGGAGAGGGAAGGGGATGCCTGAACAGAGGGAGTGCAGCTATGGGGCCACAGAGACATGTGGCCCAGGCCAGGACGGTCACCTCAGGGGGAGGATCTGGGCTGCCTCCGGGCCGAGTGACCCCTTCCTGGGAACCCGGGACCAGGGGCCTCAACCCCAGCGGCCCTCGGCCCTCCCTCGGCCAAAGCACCTGGGGACTGTCTCTGCCCCGGCCTTGCAGGTCTCCTCTGGGCCTCCCATCTCTCTGCCTCCTCCCTCTCTCCCTGTCTCTCCCCATCTCTATCTCTCCCCGTCTCTGTCTCCCCGTCTCTCCCATCTCCTCATTTATCTCTGCCTCTGCCTGGCGGCTCCCTCCCGCCTCCCCTCCACCGGCCCCGCCGCCATCCAGGGCCGGGGCCCGGGGGTCCCCTGCGCGCCTGCCCATGTGCGCGGGGGCGCCCGGGCGGGCTTGGGGGGCGGCGGGGCCGCTCTTACCCTCATCTCTCCTCCTGCCCCTCCGGTGCGCCCTGAGCTGAGGCTGCAGCAGACTCGCCCTCCTGCAGGGAACCTGTTTGGGAAACACGGCCACGCAGGGGACGCGCGCGGGAGGGAGGGGGGAGGGAGGGGGAAGGAGGGGGGCGGCCCGAGCCGCGCACCCCGAGACTGGCGCCGCCGCCGCCGCCGCGGGGAGGCGGGAGCCGAGCTGGGACCGGCCGCAGGAGCCACGCAGCTGCGCAGCTCCCCGCGGGAGCCCGCGGACCCCCGCGCCCCCTCCCTCCCGCCCCCATCCCGCCCTCCACGCCCCGCCCACCCTGCTGGCGCCCCGGGTTTGCCCCTTACCTAGCCCCGGGGCGCTCCTGGCCGCAGGCAGGACCGCAGCGGCTGCACCGGGCTGGGCTGCTCCGGGCCGAGCTGGGCTGGGCCGGCCCGGCGGCACCACGGCGCTGCCTCGTCACGGGGACACCCGGAGTTGGGGGGGAGGGCGAGAAGGACAAGGAAGGGGAGGGGGACAAGCCCCACCGGAGGCCCCGCCCCTCCACGGGCCCCGCCCTCCGGGCCCGGAGCCCCGCCTCCAGAGCCCCGCCTCCTGCGGCGAAACTTCGCACCTCGGGCGAGGCCCCGCCCCCTTCCCGCGGAGCCCCTCCCCCACGAAGAAACCCCTCCTCCTTCCTCCCCACCCCGTCTTTCCCCGAATCTGGGAGCCGCCTTCCCCAGACCCCTTGTTTACAACCCTGGTGCGTGTGTGTGTATGTGTGTGTGTGTGTGTGTGTGTGTCTGTATGTCTGGGGTGTATCTATGTGTGTCTGTGTATGTGTGAATGTGTGTCCATGTGTGTCATTATGTGTGTCACATGTCTATGTATCTATGTGTGCGTCTGATTGTGTGTGTGTCTGTGAGTCTATGTGTGTCTGTGTATGTCTGTGTGTGTGTGTCTGTGTGTGTGTGTCTGTGTGTGTATGTGTGTGTGTCTGTGTGTGTCTGTGTGTGTGTGTGTCTGTGTGTGTGTGTCTGTATGTCTGTATGTGTGTGTGTGTGTGTGTGTGTGTGTCCACCTCACACATTTTACAGAAAGGGAAAAGCAAGGCCCAGAGCTCTGCTGTGACTGGTTGGAAGTATAGAAGTAAGAGGCAAAGTGAGGAGGAAGAAGGGGGGGGGGAGAGAAACCTGGGGGGCCCCTCCCCAGTCCCTGCTACTGTAACTCACCATCCCTGCAACCTCTCAGACCAGAAGCCCCCTCCTTGGCCATCGCTCCCCTATAAGAGTTATTATATGAGGGTGGTCCCTTTCTTGCTTTTCTGTTTGGATCCTCAATCCTTAACTCAGTGCTTGGCACACAGTAAGTATTTAATAAATGCTTTTCCACTCTTTCACTCAGTGCTGTTTATGACAATAACAACACTAGCACAATGTAGAGTTTTAAGGTTTCCAAAATATTCTGTTTCTTTAGTCGGTGCTGTTGTTGTCATCCCCATTTTACAGATGAGGAAACAGGAGTCAAGTGAGGGGCCTAAGCTCACTCAGCTAAGAGGGTACTGCAGGTGTTTGGGCCGCAGAGCCAGGACCGGTTCTCTCACAGTCTGTGCTCTGCAAACATTCGAGTTAAGAAGCTTCGGTGAATTCCCAATGGCAATGCATTTGTGTGCCAGGCCGGAGAGGGGCAAAGCTCGAAGCAGGTCCCTGCCACCATCGGACACAAACCCAGCCGGCTCAAGCTCCCCTTGTCGCGTCACATATTCCTAAGCTAAGGTCACAGAGAATCACGGGACGGGAGAGCGGAAGATGAGTTCTGGGGGTTCTCAGATCTGAGCATCTCCCAGAAAAGCAGCTTCCTTCCTGGGCCCAGGGCTCAGCTCTGGCCATGGGGAGCAAGCAGAAGCAAGGCAACCCCACATCACAGGACGCTCCCAAATCCTTTCGGATCCTTGATACGATTCCCATCTGTGAAGTGCCTTCTCCAGGCTCCATCCGCCTGTCCTCATGTGGCCCGATCTCCCTGACAGTACGAGAGTCCCTGGAGCTTACAGTCCCGGGGGGAGAAGGCCCAGGAGCAGGGGCCTCGAGCAGCCTGATGGATGGCCTCCATGGACTCTGGCTCCCAACACACCCTTAATCCCAGCAGGCCCCGCAGGTGTGGCCAGAGCAGGCATCTCTGGAGATGGATTCTCTCCTTTGCAGGGCTCTCCCCCCTTCCCCGAGCTCCAGAGAAGGTGAATCTGCTGAGAATATGACTTCCAGAAAAGATCAGGCAGCGGCCCCCTTCCCACAGCTGAACCAGAGGGCAAATAGCGAATTAATTAAGCTGAAGCCCTTGGGGACCCAGGAGAAGAGGCAGAAACAGGCCAGGAGCGGCACCCTAGGCCTTCCTCTGAGTATCTCCCCACCACAAACACACCAGACTCAGGAAGAAGCTCCCTCCTCTCCTGCTGCAAGCTGGCCCTAGCACAGAGCTCTCTCCCACCCCAGGGCAAACCCAAGCTTTCTGGAGCTTTTCTGTGTCCAGGCAGTCTGCTGTAGCTCCCCCCTTCTCCCATTCATGTCTTAAAGTGCATAATGTACAGTCACAAAGGAAACACAATCAAGATGCAAAAAGTGGCATTTTTAATGAAATCTCTACAGACCCCAGGTTAAGGATATTGGTCCAGTGAGGTCTCTCTTTGTGTGTGACTTATGGCCTCTAATCTGTAAACTCCTTGGGCCCTGGAGAGCATAGCTCCCCCATCCTCAGGCCCCCCAAGAGCACGGCTCCCTCATCCTCAGGCCCCCCAAGAGCACGGCTCCCTCATCCTCAGGCCCCCCAAGAGCACGGCTCCCTCATCCCCGGGCCCCCGAGAGCACAGCTCCCTCATCCCTGGCTCCCCGAGAGCACAGCTCCCTCATCCCTGGCTCCCCAAGAGCACGGCTCCCTCATCCCTGGCTCCCCAAGAGCACAGCTCCCTCATCCCTGGCTCCCCAAGAGCACAGCTCCCTCATCCTCGGGCCCCTGAGAGCAGAGCAGGGAAGGGAAACATTGAAGGACAATCGCATTTTTGTTCCTGTCTTCTCCTTCCCACTTCCCCTGTCCCAAATCCACCCATCCTCCTGTGCCCTCCCACCTGAAGCCCTTGCTGACTCTACTTCCTCACTAACCACCTCTCCCTCCTATAACATAGACCATACACTGGAGCATGAAACCCGATGCCCAGAACAAAGCAAACACCATTGAGGTTTGCTGATTGATCGATTCATAAATCATTTCCCAAGATGCCAGGGAGGCAATGAGCTGTGGAGGGAGGAATGTAAGATCTGGAGCTTGAAAGCTTAGGTCTTCATTCCGGCCTGTGTGACGCTATGTGGCTGAGATAACCCTCTGAGACTCAGTTTCCCCACCTGTAAAGTGAGGAAATTTTGGGCATTTCCATCAGGGGCTCCTGTAAGATAACCTCAAGTTAGTGGGTCTGCCTTTAGGACTTCATTCCCCACAATGCTCAGGCAGGATGATGCTTCAGATGTCCCCGAGGGAGGACTCTGGTAATAAGAGGGACTGTCAGAACCAAACTGGCCCAGGAAGGGCAAGACGCTGGGCTCAGGGAGCGAGGAGAGGCAGAAGGGACTGTGGGGGCTCCCCCATTCTAACGGCTGGATCCTAACGCTCTGGGCGGGAACGGCGGCAGCCACTCTCGAGTCTGCCTGTAGAGACCCCCCCCCCAAAGCCTTCCAGAGCTGGCCAGACAGGCCTGCGGCCGAGTAGCTACCAGGGGGCTGGGAAGCCTGATGGGATTGCGTCTTTCAGAATCCAGGAGATTCGTTGTAATGCGATGATCATTTTTAGGGGTTCTGTGGGCCGGCATCCCTTGGGAAAGGAGGCAGCCCAGGAGGCCTTTGTTTGCAGGTTTAAAAATGGAGAAAACTATATGTGAGCCAAAAGCCTGCTCCCCAGTCCCTGGAAGAGTGGCCCCAGTGTCCTGAGAGAGGCCTTAGTGTCCTGAGAGTGGCCTTAGTGTCCTGAGAGTGGCCCCAGTGTCCTGAGAGTGGCCCCAGTGTCCTGAGAGAGGCCTTAGTGTCCTGAGAGTGGCCTTAGTGTCCTGAGAGTGGCCTTAGTGTCCTGAGAGTGGCCCCAGTGTCCTGACAGTGTCCCCGTGTCCTGAAGAGTGGCCCCAGTGTCTGGAGAGTGGCCCCACTGTCCTGAGAGTGGCCCCAGTGTCCTGAGAGAGGCCCCAGTGTCCCACTCCCATCCTGAGTGTGAAGTTGACTCCCCCACTTGGCAAGCCCCACACTGGGTACAGAGGCTGCTCTCACTCATTCTCTGCCTCCCCCAGCTTCTGTTCCCAGCTCATTCCTGTGTTCCCGCCCCCTCTGTTCTTTCTGCTATTGTTCCCACTCCTCCTATGACTTGGCTTTCTGCAGGTCATAAGGCCCCAGCAAAGCCTCTCTGGGTACACTATGGGGGGCCTCCTGTGCGCCCGGCCCCACGGGGCCTCTCTGGGGGCCTCCTGTAAGCCCATCCCCATGAGGTCCCCATGTGTGGCCCGGCCCATGTCAGGCCCTGGGAGGTGACACACAGAGAAAGGAAACCGGGGCCGGGCCCTTGAGGAGCACGTCCAACATTTAAGGGACAATGACAGAGAACATTCCCTCATTGGCTCCATTTCTGGATGGATGCCTTCAAGGCCAGGGCGCCTCGTGGGTGAGAAGGGAAAGACAAAGAAGAAAACACACAGTTGAAAAGAAATAACACCGGTGCCCTGCCTTTGTTCCGACCTCTTCTGCAACTCCCAGGTGACCCTTTGTGCTTTCAGGTAGAAAGTCCAGGCTGACACTAGGGTTCCTTTCTTAAGGTTCCTAAGGTTCAGGAGTCGGGGTCCTAGATTAGAGCTGCCAGGAATCTTGGGAGTTCTCCCATGCTCCCATTTTATAGATAAGCAAATTGAGGTTCAGAAAGGTCACCTGCTTTCTCCAGGGTCATACGACTAGGAAGGCCTGAGGTTGAACTCACATTCAGGGCTCTAAGCCCAGCCAGGCAGTCACACAGTGAGTGACACTTGGTTTTCCAGACTATAGCCCCTCCATGTCACCATGTCAGCTGGAAGGTCAGGCAGGGACCAAGTGACCTTGCACAAGAGGCCCAGATCCGCCTCAAAGCATCGGGTAAAAGCACAAAGTCGCTGTGGGTAAAGGACGCATGTTGCAGCCGTGACAAGCTCAGTCCTTGTAGCCTGGGCTCCCCTGTGCCCTCCTTCCATTCCCTGCTCATGCTCCACCTCCCTTAGGAGCCTTCCCTGACCCCCCAGCTGGCCTCGTGGACTTTGCTCCCAAAGCAGACCTTGTGCAGTAGTCTGTCAGTCAGTCAATAAGCATTTATTAAGCACTGACTGTATGGATTTTGCTAAGTGCAGGAAGGAGACTTAGAGACGTGAAAAGAAAGCCAGCCCTGCCCAGACAGATGGCAGCGAATACATGAAGTGAAGACAGTTAAGAGAAGGAAAGAGAAGGGGGGGAGATGCCCTTGGAAAAAATAGGCGGAGGGATACCCGGCCTGTGGGCAGCATGGAGGAATGGAGGAGAGCAGCAGAGGGAGACACGGTAGGAAGCACCTGTTAGAATGCAAACAGTTATACACAATTTATGGACGCCTTGGTATTCTCAGCCCCTCCCTCAGCGCCCGGCTCCTCCCTCAGCGCCCGGCTCCTCCCTCAGCACCCAGCTCCTCCATCAGCGCCCAGCACATACAAGAAGCCATAAGGGCTTTGCAAATAAATGCCCACTGAACTGAGCAGGGCCAGACTGTTCACTGACCTAATCAATTGGGTGCACTTTGGTAAGAGTCCTGTGGGAGGGGAAGAAGGCCAAGTATAAGGTTTCTTCCCAACCATGTTTCAACTCTACAAAGTCGTCTTTTTATAAAGTGTGGGAATCATATCCATTTCATAGAGGGGCAAATTGAGGCTGAACCAGGCAAATGAGAGCAAATGACATCTTTGTAGCTTTGGGGGGGATTTAATAGTTTCTTTTTTCTTTCTTTATTTTAAAACTTGAATAGAAAATAGAAAAAAAAAGAAAGAAAAAACAGAAAAAGAAACTGTTGTCATGTACACAGCAGAATATACAAAAGGCTTCAAAATATGTAACCACGGATTTCCAATTCAAAAAAGTATAGAAACAATAAAAGACTCTGTATTCAGAGCTGTCCATCTTTTCTTTGCCTCTTTGTTGATTTTCTTTTGTTCCCTGCTAGGAACCTTTTGATTTATTATTTCCCCCCTTTCCTTCCCTCTCACCTTCCCCAAGCAGGCTACAGTCAAGCCCGGATTTGTTTATGTTTACATATGTACACATATGCATATATTTATACACAGTTACTGGTAAAAGAGACAGAGAGAGAGAGAAAGAAGAGAGAGAGAGAGAGAGAGAGAGAGAGAGAGAGAGAGAGAAGGGGGGGAGGAGGGAGAGAAAGGGAGAGGAAGACGAAGAGAGAGATAGAGAGAGAGATAGAGAGAGAGAGAGAGAAAGAAAGAGACAGAGAGACAGCCAGACAAATAGAGACAGAGAGAGAGAGGGAGAGAGAGAGACAGAGACAGAGAAGAGAGAGAGAGAGAGAGAGAGAAAAGAGAGAGAGACAGACAGACAGAGACAGAGAGATTCAGAATATGCTCCAGTCTGTGTTCAGACAATCAGTTCGTGGTCTGCGCAATCCTTGTAGCTCTTAAAGGCTTACAAAGCATCCTCCCCGGGCTCCAGCGCCCATGTTTAGAGCTGCCAAGATTTCACAGGCACTGAAATAACTACTTTCCCTGGAAAAGCCACTTCCCAAGTGTCTGCGAAGAGCCGGGCGGGGCACAGAGAGGAACAGGCGCTGTCCTCGGGGAGCTCACTCTCCAGGAGAGGAAGCTGGTGTGGAGAGGACTGGAGAGGGGGCTCTGCCCGGTGCTCCACGGTTGAGACAAGGCTTGCTCTGGGCAGGAGAAGCTCGAAGCTTATGCAGGCCGGGGCCTGGAGTCTGGACCTGGGTAGAAGAGACAGAACAGTAGGAATTGGCCAGAAAATGGAAAGTACTTGGAGATGATCTTAATCAGTCAACATTTATTAAGCTCCTACTATGTGTTAAATGAGGAGGGAGAGGAGGTGCAAGAAGTCCCTGCCCTACAGGAGTTTACAATCTAAGTTTTGGGGGGGAGACAGCAAGCAAACAGATCTACAAAGCGAGCTATAGACAGGAGAAACAGGAAATAATAGAAGGAAGGGAGTGGGATTTGGCGGGGGGGGGGGGGGGGGGGGGGGGGGGGGGGGGGGGGGGGGGGGGGGGAAGGCTCCCAATAAAAGATCTAACAAGAAAAAGCGCTTAGTCTGTGTCTATCACGCGTAAGGGACCGTGTTCCCCTAGAGAGAACTGAAAACAAACCCTACGCTTTAACCCCTGCCCTCGAGGGGCTGCTATTTTGGAGGAATGAAACCCGAGCGCAAACAGGCAACAATGTAACTGCGCACGTCCTTTCACTTTCCATGACAATGTTTCCCATCCCCATCCTCTCCGGATTGAACCCTTCCAGGGTCGGAAGAGTAAACAATGAACAACCAACAGCAAAGAAACAAAAGTATCCAATAGAGAAATGCTATCGCACGTTGTATGTAGCATTACGCCCGGGTCCCCGCTCGGTTCTCTTCCGAGAAAGTCCTTTATTTAGCTCCTTCTCTTTTCTCTGCAAACGCGCTCCTTTTAGAAATCTTTTCATTTACATCCTCGCAGTCCCTGTGTCTATTGTTCTTACCGGTTCCGGTTGTTTTTGCTTCCTGTTGGTGCCCGGCTCCCCAGAATCCCTGACATTCATCACTTCTTCCCGCACAAGGCTCCTGCATTAATCTTCACATAGCACAGCTCGGCAGCCATTTCCCACCCGGGGGCCTTCGCTCTGTCTTGCGATTGCTTTCTAGCACAAAAAGTCCTCCGGAGGCTGTTTTGGCTGCCATGCTTCTCGGGACTTTGTGCCCAGTGACATGATGACTGGGTGAAAGGGAAGGAAGGACTTAGTCATTTTTTTTTTGCATAATTTCAAAACGAGAATCTTTCCCTCACTGTGATTCTACCTTATACTCCACCAGGGAATCAACGTGCCATCTTCCCACAGCCCTACCAATAATGACCCTCTCTTCCTCCATCTTTGCCAATCTGTTGGGTGTGAGGCTAGTCATCTATTTATTTATTTATATATTCATTCATTTATTACTTGATCATTTATTGTTTATTTATTTTGCTTTGGCAATTGGGGTTAAGTGACTTGCCCAGGGTCACACAGTCACCTGTTTATTTAATTTGAGTTTATCACATTCTTGTAATCTGGAGAGGGCCATCTCCAACCGTTTTGATTTATAATTTACCATTGGAGCCAGATGGCTCCAGAGGGGAAAGGAAGGCAGGTGACCTTGCACAGCTCTCAGTCACTTAAATCCAATACACGTGCATGTCATCACTTCACCTCCCCGATGTCAAGCTCCTCTTCCAGAATGAAGGACAAACAACTACAGCATGTTTTCAGTCAGATATCTGCAGTCGGCAATTCTTGTTTAGAAAAGTATATGTGGGGCAGCTAGACGGCACAGTGGACAGTGTTCCTGAAGTCAGGATGACCTTAACCCCAATTACCTCCTTAAAAACAAACAAAATATATATAATAAAACAATGCTCAAAAAATTATCAAACTGTGTATATTCTTTGACCCAGCAGTATGTCTACTGGGCCTGTATCCCATAAAATCTTAAAGGAGGGAAAGGGACCAACATGTGCAAAAATGTCTGTGGCAGCCCTTTTGGTAGGGCTAGAAACTGGAAATTGAATGGATGCCCATCAATTGGAGAATGGCTGACTAAGTTGTGGTATATGAAGGTTATGGAATATAATGGAATTGTGCCACGGTTCCCTTTAATTGTCCTGCCTCAGTTTCCCTTAATTGTGTTGCCTCAATCCTCCTGGTTGCAACACCACTTTTCTCTCCTGATCATTACAACTGATAGAATTTAGGGTTGGTTAAGATTATAAACTGTAAATGTTTGATCCAGATAAGGAGAAAGACTTTCTATTTTAGATATCATGACCCCAGCCCTTCCCTACTTATCAGAATGTCTGGTGCCTCCCCCTACCCTGTCAGAACCGGATTGATAGTCCCTTCCCATTCTCAGTGTTCTGACTCTGCTCCTGAGTCGCTTGACTGGTGTGTGTGTGTGTAGCTTCATGGGAAACAAACACATTCCCTGCTGGATTCTTGGAGACGACAATCTCATTCAGCCCTGGAACCAAACCATGGCTCCATTTGGTCCCAGCACAATTTCTCCCTCTCAAATAAAATATTAAAAAACTCTCTAATCTCTATCTTGCCTCAGTTTCTCCAGCATTACAGAATAATATGGAATATATTTCTATAAGAAATGATCAGGAAGGCGATTTCAGAGAGGCCTGGAGAGACTTCCAGGGATTGATGTTGAGTGAAGTGAGCAGGACCAGGAGATCATTGCACACGGCAACAAGATTGCGTGATGATCACTTCTGACAGATGTGGCTCTTTTCAACAGCGAGGCAATTCAGGCCAGTCCCAATGGTCTTAATGTAGGAAAGATTCCTATCTTTGATTCCCAAAGCCCCCTAGTTAATGTAATAACCCTTTGACTCACAAATCCTGGTCCCTTTGAATTCCAATAGAAGAAATTGGAACAAGAGGTTTGGCAATTGTTAATGCTGTAAAGTTACCCATGTATATATCCTGTAAATAAAAGGCTATTAAATAAAAAAAAAATAATAATAATAATAATAAAAAAAAAAAAAGAATTAAAAAGAAAAAAAAAAAAAAAAAAAAGAATTCCAATAGAAGATCCGGACCTGTCCCAGCCCCACCTGGATCTGAGCCAACTTTGGGGCTATACCCCAAAGCCCCTTGAGCTAAATCTCCCATTGTAAAAGGGAGATGTGGGGACCCCACTCTTTGCAGAGGTCCCAAGCATGCTAGCCATGTGAGGACCTTCTGTCCCCCGGACCCTCTGTCCAGTGCCCTTCTTATCTCTACCTTCACCTATCTACTTACTTCTAAACCCAATAATAAACCTCTTTTATCAATCTAGCTCTCGAGCCAATAAATGCTTTTATGGGGGCCTTGCGCCGCTACTAGACCTCATTTACCACTGAATCCTTGCACCGAATCCAGGGGGGTTGCAGGGGATCTCTGTTTGACTCCCTGAACCCCAAATCTGCCACTAGACCTCAACTAAACCTTTCTTTTTTATTATTATTATAGTAACTTTTTATTGACAGAATCCATGCCAGGGTAATTTTTTTACAACATTATCCCTTGCACTCACTTCTGTTCCGATTTTTCCCTCCCACCCTCCACCCCCTCCCCTAGATGGCAAGTAGTCCTATATATGTTGAATATGTCCTGGTATATCCTAGATACAATGTATGTGTGCAGATCCAAACAGTTTTCTTGTTGCTCAGGGAGAATTGGATTCAGAAGGTAGAAATAACCCGGGAAGAAAAAGAAAAATGCAAACAGTTTACACTCATTTCCCCGGGTTTTTTCTTTGGGTGTAGCTGCTTCTGTCCATCACTGATCAATTGAAACTGAGTTAGACGAGATCAACCAAATCATTTCCAATGAAGCAGTAATGAATTGAACCAGCTATGCCCAGAGAAAGAACTCTGGGAGATGACTAAAAACCATTACATTGAATTCCCAATCCCTTATATTTATGCCCACCTGCATTTTTGATTTCTTTCACAAGCTAATTGTATAATATTTCAGAGTCTGATTCTTTTTGTACAGCAAAATAACGTTTTGGTCATGTATACTTATTGTGTATCTAATTTATATTTTAATGTACTTAACATCTACTGGTCATCCTGCCATCTGGGGGAGGGGGAGGGGGTAAGAGGTGAAAAATTGGAACAAGAGGTTTGGCAATTGTTAATGATGTAAAGTTACCCATGCATAGAACCTGTAAATAAAAGGCTATTAAATAAAAATAAAAATAAAAATAATTTAAACAGCAAAAAAAAAAAAAAAAAAGAAACTGAGTTAGATCTTCTCTTTCTCAAAGAAATCCACTTCCATCAGAGTACATCCTCATACAGTGTTGTTGTTGACGTACATAATGATCTCCTGGTCCTGCTCATTTCACTCAGCATCAGTTCGTGTAAGTCTCTCCAGGCCTCTCTGAAATCATCCTGTTGGTCATTTCTTACAGAACAATAATATTCCATAACATTCATATACCACAATTTACCCAACCATTCTCCAATTAATGGGCATCCACTCAGTTTCCAGTTTTTAGCCACTACAAAAAGGGCTGCCACAAACATTTTGGCACATACAGGTCCCTTTCCCTTCTTTATAATCTCCTTGGGATATAATCCCAGTAGTAACACTGCTGGATCAAAGGGGATGCACAGTTTGATGACTTTTGGGGCATAATTCCATATTGCTCTCCAGAATGGTTGGATTCGTTCACAACTCCACCAACAATGCATCAGTGTCCCAGTTTTCCCGCATCCCCTCCAACAATCATCATTATTTTTTCCTGTCATCTTAGCCAATCTGACAGGTGTGTAGTGGTATCTCAGAGTTGTCTTAATTTGCATTTCTCTGATGAATAATGACTTTGAGCATCTTTTCATATGGCTAGAAATAGTTTCAATTTCTTCGTCTGAGAATTGTCTGTTCATATCCTTTGACCATTTGTCAATTGAAGAATGGCTTGGTTTCTTATAAATTAGAGTCAGCTCTCTATTTATTTTGGAAATGAGGCCTTTATCAGAACCTTTAACTGTGAAGATGTTTTCCCAGTTTGTTGCTTCCCTTCTAATCTTGTTTACATTAGTTTTGTTTGTACAGAAGCTTTTTAATTTGATGTAATCAAAATTTTCTATTTTGTGATCAATAATGGTCTCTAGTTCGTCTTTAGTCACAAATTTCTTCCTTCTCCACAAGTCTGAGAGATAAACTATCCTATGTTTCTCTAATTTGTTTATAATCTCGTTCTTTATGTCTAAATCATGGACCCATTTTGATCTTATCTTGGTATACGGTGTTAAGTGTGGGTCCATGCCTAATTTCTGCCATACTCATTTCCAGTTATCCCAGCAGTTTTTGTCAAATAATGAATTCTTATCCCAATAGTTAGGATCTTTGGGTTTGTCAAACACTAGATCGCTATGACCTCAACTAAACCCTAATCTCATTTAGGTACCCCAAATCTAGACTCAAAAGTCTTGTGATGGAGAGAGCCATCTGCAGCCAGAGAGAGACTGCGGGACTGAGTGTGGATCACAACATAGTGTTTTCACTTTGCTGTTGTTGTTTGTTTGCATTTTGTTTTCTTTCTCATTTTTTTTCTTTTTGATCAGATTTTTTTAATGCAGAATAATTGTGGAAATAGGTATAGAAGAATCACACATGTTTAACATATATTGGATTACTTGCCATCTAAGAGAGGGGGTAGAGGGAAAGGAGGGAGAAAAAAAATTGGAACAAAGGGGTTTGCAAGGGTAAATGTTGAAAATTATTTATACATATGTTTTGAAAATTAAAAAAAATTACGTATATGTATATCATATTTAACATATATTTTAAATATGCCATCTAGGAAAGCGGGAGGGGGGAAGGAGGGGAAAAGTTGAACAGAAGGTTTTGTAAGGATCAATGCTGAAAAATTACCCAGGCACATGTTTTGTATATAAAAAGCTATAATTTAAAAAAAAGTACACGTAGCCTTTGACCATTTGTATATTGGCAAATGGATCTTGGAATCATAGACTTGAATTCATTCCCTGAGTATTTTGGACATAAAAATTTGAGTACCAGTAATTTTAATGATGAATAATTTTTGATGGTTAAATGAATGATTGCTGATTCTCAGTCACATTTGACATATTTTCCCTCTCTATTACTTTTCTTCTAATCGTCTATTGATTTTTCTTTGTGCAAATACTTTGAAATTTCATGTAGTTAATACTCAGATCCCGAGTCTGACATAGCGGGCCAATTCTTGTCTCTTTAATACGTCAAAGTTCACAGATAAGCCCTTCACAGGGTGGAAGGTGGGAAGAGAAAACTGCTTTGATATCAGCAAGCAACAAAATATATAGAACAATTTCTTAGCAGTCTTTCTTCTTTCTCTTCCTACATACGACCTCTTACTCCTGCTGCTTCCTACTTTTATTCTAAGTCATTTTCTTGCTCTGAGATCATATGATTGCTTGAAAAATAAAGATGACTTTATGTGATGTGTCAAAGAAAACGGGAAGCAGGAGTGGACACTGGAGAAAAGCTGTTATTGGCCAAAAGATCCATTTGAGCTTTGATAAGTTCCCCTTCTCTTCCTTGGCTGAGAATTCTCCCCTTGCCTTAGTGGTGGCTGGTACCCGATCTCATTCTCTTTTTATTGTTATTTTTCTGATGAGAGGAGTCCTTATGTTCGGGTCATGTATTCTACCGGAAAATGGGAGGAAGAAGAGGATAGTAATCAGTCACAAAGGAAATCGGGAAAGCCTTCAGTTACTGTGGCTGTGGGAGGAAGGCCCCAGGAGAGCTGAGATACAAGAGCAGGAAGTAGGAGAGAGCACTTTCTGAATGTAAATGTAACCATGTCTGGCCAGAGGGTGGACTCCCCCAGACACGGGATGGAGTGTAGTAGGGAGAAGGACAGGAGGATGATAGAACTCTTGGGGGCAGTGCCCTCTGGGCAGTTACACTGTCTGTTGCTCTGGGATAAGCCATGAGTCAAGGCCGGGGAGCAGAGGCTGATGGGAAAGAAGCACATCCTCCCCCAGAAGGCAGTGCCCCTCCAGAGACAGACAGGCTGGGATAAAGTCTTGTTGCATCCGTGGACTTCCGGCTCTGGGCCCCTGAACAGAAGCTTTCAAAGAAGCTGAGGGTTCTATAACACAGAGGAAAACAATTCTCCAAATGGGAACTGGAAATGTTTCTATATAAAAATATAAAGAACCATCATTAAGACTTTGGGGGGAAATATGTATCAGCTTTGTGGAGCAGTGTCCGACTCTTCGTGAACCTCTCTGGGATTTTCTTGGCAAAGATGCCGGAGGGGTTGACCATTTCCTTCTCCAGAGCATTGGACAGATGGGGAAACTGAGGCAAACAGAGTGAGGTGACTTGCTAGGAAGTGTCTGAGGCCACATTTGAAGTCGGGAAGATGAGTCAGCCTGACTCCAGGCCCAGCAATCTATGGCTATGAGAGTAAGGAAAAGGGGCCCCTTCTCTTACTCCCGGCAGGAGCTGTTCGTTGCTCTTCATTTTCTGGATCTTGCATCACAAAGTAAAGTAGAAACGAGAAGCTGGGCTGGGGGAGCCACAAGGGGGCGCGTCTGCTGCTATCAAGGGCAGCTGTTGAGAGCAGGGATCCTTTTTGTCTCTTAGAGTCTGGCCCACAGTAAACCCTTATTAAATGCTCGTTAACTTGAATAAAATGAGTATTTCCATCTATAAAGTAAAACATAAAAAGAGGATAATCCATGACCTGCAAAGCTCTTATTAAAAGCTTTTTTGGAAGTCTCAATCAGCTCTTTCTGATATTCCACATCCAGGGTCCCTCCCCATCCTCTAGAAAGAAAGGAGGGAGATAAATTCGATCATTCTTCTCCAGGGCCACGTTGAGTCATTATGCTGATTCACTGGGTCAGTTGCTCTTTCTTGGTTCTTTCTATTTATAGTGTTATAATTAATTGATCTATTGCTTTCCTGATTCCATATAAACCTTCCCCTTCTCTGAATTCTTTGCTGTTGTTTGATGTTTCACTCTTGGTGACCCCATTTGGGGTTTCCTTGATAGAAATCCTGAATGAGTTTGACATCTTCTCCAGCTCATTTTACAGATGAGGAAACTGAGGCACAAAGGGTGAAGGGACTTGCCCAGGGTCACACAGCTAAAAGTATCTGAGGCTGGATTTGAATTCAGGTCTTCCGGTTTCCAGATGTATCGCTTGGTGCATTGTGCATCTGCTAGCCACCCTAGATATAGAAAAGATGGTGGGAAGCATTAGGAACCCAGAGCTTCTGTGACGTTATCAGGGTAATTGGAGCTGCCAGGGCTGCTGACCACATTACTGGATTCTGTTTGAGTAAATATTGTAAGCTAAGTGCTAAGGAAAGAAATTGGGGGGAGCTGAGCTGAACTGGGGGGTGGAGGCTGGTCTGTGGAAAGTGAGGACTTTTTAGGGAATTATTCACACCATTAGATTTCAAATTGAACCCAGAGATGAGGAGAGCTGGGAAGTGGGAAGGTGGCTGCCTCAGCCTACTCAGTTTGCACAGCCCTGGTGAGCACTGCGAGCTTTGGGTACCCCCTGGTGGCTTGGACACCCTATAGCAGCTGCTCAGAGCCCCAACTGTGTGTGTGTGTGTGTGTGTGTGTCCCACACCCAAGAACTACATGTGTTTTCCAATGAAATCACAGGTGAAAACATTATTTGCTTTGTCAGAGTTCCTATAGTACATGGTTGGGCTGATTCCTTCCCCATATGGCACCGCTTTCCATAATCGAGCAAATCCTCCCACTTTGTAAATGAGAAAAACCAAGGATTTGAAAGGGGCCGTGAAGGACTTTCCCAAGATCATGGGATTTTAGCCCAGATCCTGACTCTAAGCACGACGGTCACTCCATATGGGTTCGAGTAGATGGTCTCCAATGTCTCGTTCTCTTCGGTTCTGTAATTGTGTGAATCGGGAGCTCCTGGGATTGATCTCCAGAGTCACACCACCTTGTGATTCTCCCTTATCAGACAGGTGACTTTGAATGACTATTTAACCCTTCCTTGCTTCAGTTTCCAAGTGTTTGCTTTTGATTGGGCTAAGGTTAATCAATCCAGTGAAAGAAGATTTATCTATCACATATTATGAGGTGTATATTGTAAAAGATATGAAATAGAGTTTGATCATTGAATGGCCTTCTAGGATTTGTAGTTTGGAGGGATAAGCATTCTCTTTCAATCTGTACTACTAGTTCAGTAATTGAGTCAGAAGACCAATTTGAATCAAGACTGGGAGTTTTTAAATTTGTTTTTGTTTTTGCTGAGGCAGTTGAGGTTAAGTGACTTACCCAGGGTCATACAGCTAGGGGGGTCTTAAGTGTCTGAGACCAAATTTGAACTCAGATCCTCTTGACTTCAGGGCTGGTGCTCTATCCACTGCGCCACTTAGCTGCCCCGAGACTGGGAGTTTTTTTAAAAGGACACATGATGTCTAGAAGAGAAAGTTGACTGAAAGGAAGTAGCCGGGACTGTGCAAAGTTATCAGTAGCAATGAACATTATCTTCTGCCTCACTTAGAACTTAAGGAACAGAGTTGGAACCCGCATCATAGAAACAAAAGCTCACAGGAGAAAATCGACAAGAGGTGGGCCTGTGAATCCAGCAGATAATTGAAAGTAGAGAATTCAGAAGGAAGCTGCTGGTTACAATCACCTCTATCAAGGGATATTTTAAAAGGTCACTCTTTCTCCAGGTTCCCTCCCTGTGCCTGGCCAGTAATCGGTTCTGTAACTTATTCTCCTTACTTCTACTGCCTAAGCACTTCCTATACACTGATTTTGCCTCAAATCTAAGGAGACCAGAAGGCAGCTGGAAATTCCAAATCCAAATTAGGGAAGAGTCAAACCTCTGTCTGAATGTTAGGAATTTTCCTGACTGGGGGCTCTAAGATCGTGGATTATTATTGACGTTCTGACTGTTAAGAACTGCATAACAATAGACTTGTGATGGAGAAAGCCATCTGCATCCAGAGCAGGGATTGTGGGGACTCAGGGTGGATCAGAACATAATATTTTCACCTTTTGTTGTTGTTGTTGTTGTGTTTTTTGTTTAATTTAATTTCTCATTTTCCCCCCCTTTTGATTTGATTTTTCTTTTTTTTCTTTTTCTTTCTTTCTTCCTTTTTTTTTTCTTTTTTTTCTTTTTGCTGAGGCAATTGGGGTTAAGTGACTTGCCCAGAGTCACACAGCTAGGAAGTGTTAAGTGTCTGAGACCAGATTTGAACTCAGGTCTTCCTGACTTCAGGGCTGGTGCTCTATCCACTGCACCACCTAGCTGCCCCAATCTGATTTTTCTTGTGCAGCACGATAAATGTGAAAATATATTTAGAAGAATTGCACATGTTAAAACTATATTGGATTGCTTGCTTCTAGGGTGGGGGAAAGGCAGGAAAAATTTTGGAACACAAAGTTTTGCAGGGGTGAATATTGAAAACTATCTATATGCATGTGTTTTGAAAATAAAAAGCTAAAAAAAAAGAATTGTTGCAAGATTTTAAAACATGCATAGGGGCAGCTAGATGGTGCAGTGGCTAGAGCCCTGGGGTCAGGGGATCCTGAGTTCAAATCCAGTCTCAGAGACTGTATGACCCTGTGCAAGTCACTTAACCCTAATTGCCTCAGGGAAAAAAAAAACCCACAAATATAAACTGCATAAAAATTGTACAGGACATCACAGGAACATGAGAGCCATTATGTTGTCCCTAAGCTAAAAGAGAAATGATTGTTGTAAGAGGGTATGACTGATTAATAATAACTAATTTTTATGTGGCACTCCAAGGTTTGCCAAGTCCTCTCCAAGTATTATTTCATAACAATCCTGGGAGGGAGGGTGGGATTTGCATTTTCTAGCCATTTTTACAGATGGGAAATTGAGGCAAGCAGGGGCTAAATGACTTGCCAGGCAAGTGACACAGGTAGTAAATGTCTGCCGTTGAATTTGAACTTCGATCTCCCTAATTTCATCAGAGTATCCACTCTGTCACCTACTTGCCCCAAATTACTTCTCTAGAGAAAAGGGGCAGAAAAGGGGATGATCAGGAGGGAAAAAGAAAAAAGGGGAGACAGATAAGTGGGACCAAGCAGAAGGGAATGAGGATCTTCCTTAACCTCTCCTCTCTATATACTGCGCACACATAGGAACCCAAACAAAATAGAGACAAAGGAGGCAGTTTTGAGGGGGAGGCCTGGAAGGGAGGGAACCAGAAGTCGCATGTCGGAGGGGGGCATTAGGTAGAACCCAACTCAGAATTCTAAGAAGCAGAGGAAAGAAGAAAAAGAATTATAGGCACAGGAAACCGCTTGCGCAAAGGCTGAGAAGCGGGAAATGAATGTTATTTCTGAGATCAGCTTGCAGCTCTATATCCTAGGTTTCTATGAATTGCAATAGCTTAAAGTTCTATTTATATTATTTATAATATTAAATTTTATTTATTTATATGATTTGTTTACTTCATTTAATTATCGATTATTTATTTCTATTATTAAAAGTTTGTAAAATACATGATTCTATTTTTATTTATGTGATTTGTTTATATCATTTATTTAATTATCGTTTATTTATTTATTTATACTATTAAAAGTTTGTAAAATACACATGCTTCTATTTTTATTTATTTCATTTACTTATATTATCATTTATTTATTCATTTATATTATTAAAGGTTTGTAAAGTACTTTACATATTATGATTCTTTTTTTTTTTGGAGACAACTGGGGTTAAGTGACTTGCCCAGGATCATACAGCTTGTAAGTATTAAGAGTCTGAGGCCAGATTTGAACTCAGATCCTCCTGATTCCAGGACCGGGGCTCCTCCACTGCGTGGATTGGGGTTAACACTAATTAAGATCATTTTACAAGGGAGATCATTTTTTGCCTGGGGTGCTTCAGTCTAGGAGGTGGTGACTTTTTTGGGGGGAAGCGCAGACTCCGAGGGGAGTTGAAAGCTGCAAAAATGTGTTCTGCTGCCTCGAAACCACAGGATGGCGCCAAAGCACGGCGTAATTTCTGCCTCAAGAAGCAAGAGCTTGATTTGAAACTACATGTTCCAAGATGCTCTTCGGGACATTAGGCCCCTCTCTCACAGCTGCCTTCACTATGGCCTGTGGAAAAAAAAGAGCTTTTTTGCAATCTTTCCTCGTCTGTGAATGGCGGACGAGAGGCGGCAACCCCCAGCCTTCCACGGATGTGTGTCTGCTTCCCCTTTCCCTAATCCTTTCTTGCGATTGCGGTGAAAGGGAAGCAACCAAAGCGCTCCGCGAGGACCCGTGACCTTTA
Source organism: Sarcophilus harrisii (assembly GCF_902635505.1). Taxonomy (NCBI): domain Eukaryota; kingdom Metazoa; phylum Chordata; class Mammalia; order Dasyuromorphia; family Dasyuridae; genus Sarcophilus; species Sarcophilus harrisii. The sequence continues at coordinate 241,087,927 of NC_045431.1, forward strand.
ACCCAATATGGTGGCGCCCATGTTTGGCTCGTGAGAGCGGTGAGAGCGGGCGGACTCGGGCCAGACTCCCGCTCTTCCTTCCTCTTCTGCCCTTGGTCACGCCCCACAGTCCGCGCCATGTCGAAGCTCAGTCGGGCCACGCGCTCCGTTCGGAAGTTCGAGGGCAGCGGCGTCATCCGGTCCATCGTCCGCGCGGGCCAAGCGATGCCCGGGCCGCCTCTAGGACCGATCCTGGGTCAGGTAGTAGAGGGAGTCAGGCTGGGGTGCGCATGCGTGGCGGGGAATGCGGGGGCGTGCGAGTTAGGGGGTGCTGCGCATGCGCAGAGGCAGCGTGTTGCCCGAGGCGGGCACCGCGCATGCACCTGGGGAATGAACTCTCGAATCCCTCTTCTTCCTCCTCCCCCCCCCCCCCCCCCCCCCGCTGGTCCAGCTGAGTCTGAGGTCGCGGGTTCGAGAACCGCCTCCAACTTATAGCTTGCGACCCTCTGGCGTGACGTTTGACAACAATGACATGATAATTTGTCACGCACCCCGGCTGGGCATTGCGCCCACTCTGCAGATCGGCAAACTTTCCAGGGAACTCCAACCTGAGGCCCTCCCCGGGCTGCCCCCTCCCCGGCCCCTGGGGTGTCTCCTGCCTGTATAATGGGGGGGGAGGGTGAAGCCCCTTGGGCTCCCGGGTCTGGAGCTGGAAGGGACCCTCCTTGTACTGATAGGAAGGGACGTCTTCTCCCTTGGGGACTGGGGGTGATCCCATGGTGCCAGTGGCCCCCAAGCCCTGCCAGTTGTGGCGGGTGGCTGGGGATGGGGCTGTCTGCTGTCCAGAGGGGGGCGGCCCGGGCCCCGGGGTGAGGGAGGGGAGTCGGTGGTCCCTGACCGCTCTGGCGCCCCTTCTCCCGCAGCAAGGCCTGGCCATCAGCCAGTTCTGCAAGGAGTTCAACGAGAAGACCAAGGACATCAAAGAGGGCATCCCCCTGCCCACCAAGATCATCGTGAAGGTGGGGGGCCCGGGCCCACTTAGGGGTGTTCGGTGCAGCCCTTCCCCCCCCTCCCCCCGCCCCTGGCTCTGACCCAGTCTCCTCTGTCCCCACTGGGGCCGCTTCCTCCCCACCCCTGGCCCTGGGTCCCTGCCCCCGCCCCCCCCCCAGATCCCTGGGCTCGCCCAGGTTTGCACAGCTGCTCCTCCCCACCCCCCACCCCACCCCCGGCAGGGGGTGACCCCCACTCTGGCTCCTTCTCTCCTCTCCAGCCCGATCGGACGTTCGAGCTCAAGATCAGTCAGCCCACCATCTCCTACTTTCTGAAGGCGGCCGCCGGCATAGAAAAGGGGGCCAGGCGCACAGGTTGGGGGGAGGGGAGAGGGTCAGGCCTCTGGGAGTGGGGAGAGGTCCTTGGGGGGAGGGGGCAGGCCCCTGGGGGTGGGGAGGGGGCAGGCCCCTGGGGGCGACGGCTGAGGCAGCTCCCTCCCTTCCAGGGCACGAGGTGGCCGGGCTCATCTCCTTGAAGCACGTGTACGAGATCGCCCGAGTGAAGGCTCAGGACAAGGCCTTCGCTCTGCAGGACGTCCCCCTGTCCTCCGTCGTCCGTTCCATCATTGGTAGCGCCCGCTCGCTGGGCATCCGCGTGGTGAAGGAGTGAGTGGGGTTGGGGGGGAGGGGCCGGAGCCCTGGATCCTGTGAGTGTGAGCCCAGTGCGGGGCTGCTGGGAGGACTCGGGGTGTGCAGGCCCGTGCTCGGTTCTTTCAGGAGCAGGGGGCTGTCAGAGGCCTGACCCCCAGGCCCGGGGCCGCTGACCTTCCTCTTCCTCCCCGCAGCCTCAGCGCCGAGGAGCTGGCGGCCTTCCAGGAGGAGCGGGCCCAGTTCCTGGCCGCACAGGCCCTCGCCGACGCCGAAGCCGCCAAGGTGGAGGCGGCCAAGAAGTGAGCCCGGCCTCCCCCGCTGCACCCGGGGCTCCGACTGCCCGCACCGAGGGGCCGAGGGGCGCCCGGGCCCTGTTCTGTCTGTGTCGTGTCCGACTCTAATTTAAAGGGATGAAACCCCAATAAATATTGCATCGTTTGTCACGTTGTTCCGCTTGTCCCTCTGCTGCTCAGGGGATGATGGGACGAAGGTGTGGGCAAAAGGGCCCTGAGCCCAGGGGCAGGAAATCCCCGGGGCTGCTCCACTCTGGCTGTGTCCCTGGGGGATGGGACCCTGGCAGCTGTGCCCCCCCCCCCACACTGCCTGTGCCCCCAGGGCTCATCTGCCTTCTCTAAGGCCCATTGAGGGGCACAGAAAGAATATTGGCCCTGGGTGGGAGACCCAGTGCTTCTCCCTGGGGACCCAGCGGGGGCTCTGGCCCCGTGTCTCAGTGCCAGGACTGTGTCTGGGCAGAGCTGAAGGAGGGGCCATGGAGGCCCCCGAGCCCAGCTGCATGGGCAGATGGGGTCTCCTGAGATGCCCGCTGGCTTTGCCAGCACCGGACCCTGGGCTTCTGAGTGCTGCTGGAGGGCCATGGGGGAGAGGAGTCTGGGGGCTTCTCCCTCTAAGAAGGGTTTAGAATTGGGGGAACTTGGGCTGTGAATCAGGGGCTTCTCCTCCCCCACCCAGGATCAGGGGGAGGGCCAAGCTGCGCTGTCTCAGACTGGAAGGTCAGCAGCTTCCCCTCCTCCCCCCGGGGTCTCTCCCTGCTGCTCAGTCGGGACTATCCTTCCCCTTCCCAGAGGCAGAAAGGACGTGGTCTCCAGCGGGGGGCCCCGGGGCCTCTCTGTCAGTTTGGTGGCTTGGACACGGGGAGGAGGCTTCTGGGCAGGGCCCGGAGGGAGGCCTTGGAGTCCTGGATTCGTAGCCGGAGCTCGCCAGAGCCTCCATTTGGGAAAGTCTCCACCCCCACCCCCCCACCCCAAGTGCTCAGGGAATTAAGGCGCCTGCTCTGAGGCCGAAGGCCTTAGAACTTGAGTATTCTGGAGCGAGGAAGGTCCCAGGTTTCGGCCCCTGGACCGAGGGTGCCGGGCAGCCTTTGGCTGCTGAGAGGGCCCATCTCTGGCCCTTTGCCCCTTGTGGGCCCAGTGCTGGGCTCAGCGCTCAACCAGGGCATGGTTAGCGCTCCCCGATGTCCCCAAAGCTCGTCGAAGCGTCCTAATCCTTCCTCCTCCTCCCCCCCCCCGGGGCAGATGGCAGCTGAGGCTCGCTCAAGGCGGGGACTTGTCCGAGGTAATTTGGGGACCCGATGGGGGCTTTGGGACCACGAGATCAGGGGAGCGAGAAAGCCAGACCCCAGCTCTTCAGCTCTCCTTGTCTGCAGCTGCCCCCCCCCAGCCCCACCTCAGCCTGGGGGAAGGACTCCGGGGCCCCAGATCTGAGCCCAGTCCGTCGGCTTGGGCTCCCCCCCCTCCATCAGCAAACAACACGAGGGCTACAAAAAAGGCGAACCGGACTTTATTATAAAGTTGGTTACAAAGTCGACACAGCACCACGAGTTTCACTGCACGGGGGCCCGGGGCCCGCCTGCCCGCACGCACACGGGCGCGCTCGGGCACACACACACACGCATGCTCGCGTGCACACGCACTCACACACGGCGTGACGGCAGATCTGTCTTCCTGCATCGGAAAGAAACGATAGAGTCGCTTCACGCCCCCCACCCCAGGCGCAGGGCGCAAAAGTCACAGGAGAGCCGCGCTGGCGGCGAGTGCAGAGGAATTGAAATCCTGTTACTGGAGTGTAGACAATTCTACGTGAGTGTCAAGGGCCCCCACGGGGCGTGGGCTGGCTCGGGGCCGGCCTTTTCCCCCACGGGAGCCCGGGGCCGAGGCCCCGGGGGTGGAGAAGTCCCCCCAGGCCTCGGGCAGCATGGAAGGGAAGCGGTGACTCCCCCATTCTCTGTATGGAATCCCATTCAAGGAAACTCACTACGAGTGAATACAGATTGAGATGGAAACTAGGATTGCTCAAAGTCTCTTGATTCTAAAAATAAATCCCCTTCCCCTTCTTCCCACCACCCCTCCTCCCCCCTTCCCATCCTCCAGGGTGGGAGGGATCGGACGCATCCCCTCCGAGCCCCCGAGGAGCGCACGGAAGTTCCGGGGCGGTGGAGAACATCTCCACTCCATGATGACAATATGCCATACTCGACGACGTTAAGTCACAGACTTATTCAGAACGTTGGTTCCCCTCCACTTCCATCTGGGAAAGAGAAAACGAGACACGGGGTCAGAGAGCTCGGGCTCGGGCCGCACCCTCCCACCCCTGTGAGCCCCGAGATGCTGACAAGGATTCATGGAGCCCCGTTCGGTGGGAGCTGGGCTCCCCCATCCCGTCTGCGAGTTACAAGTTAGAACTCCTGGTGGAGAAAGGCGGGAGACCCCTCCCTACCCGGTTCCCCCGCCAGGGCCCGCACCGAGGGTTCCGTTAGTTGGGATGGGGCCGCCGGCCTCGGTTTCCCCATCTCCCCCCCTCCCGTTCCCAGGGGCCAGGCTCGGGGGTCTCTCGGCTCACACTCACCATCATGGAAGCTGTCTTGAACTTGACTCTGGAGTTGATACAACTCATCGGTACATCCATCACAGGGGAACGCTGAGACACCTGTCTCAAAGTCGGGTTCGTAGGTGGCCAGGTCCTCCAGGAAGCTGTGGTCTTCCGGGGACAGGTCGGTGCAGGGCGACGGGACCCCCCCTGGGCCCGAGGTCTCAGGACCCCCCGGGCCCCAGTCCCCCTGGGGCGCCGGGGCGGAGAGGCCCATGAAGATGTCTTCTGGGGACTTCTCTTCCAGGAACGGGGCCTCGGGGGCATCCAAGAAAGCCAGGTCCTGGCTCTTCCAGGACTTCGGGTCCAGGCCGAACAGCGGGGGACCAGCCCCCGGGAAGGAGAGGGCCTGGCCCAGGGGCTCGAGCCCCTCCGCCCCGGGCTCCGCCGGGAAGGGGCAGTCCAGGCCCCGGGCCAGCTGGCTGATCTGCCGAATGAGGCGGTCGAGCTCATTCCTCTCCTTTTCCGAGTAATGGAAGAAACTCTGCTTGACCGGGGAGGCCTCTGGGGTCAGCAGGCCGTCGGGCACCAGGGGCACGTCCACGGAGAGCGGCCCCCGCAGCTGGGCCAGAGCCAGGAGGGTGCAGTCCCCATTACCAGGACTGTTAGGGCTGGGAGGCAACTTCTCATAGAGAAAACTGCAGCCTTCTTGGGGGAAGTAGGGCTTGCTGGGGGTCGGGCTCTGCTGCTCCGGGAAGGTCCGGCCGGGGCTGGCCGTGTGAGTCGGGAAAGCCGTGCTGGGCGGGGTCAGCTGGGCTTGGCCGGGGCTGGCCAGCTGCTCCTGGAAGGTGGCGGCGCCGGGCAGCAACTGCTCCGGGAAAGCCGGGCCGCAGGGAGGCAGCTGGTCTTCGTAGGTCTGGGCCGGGGTGTCCGTCAGCTGGCCCGGAACGGGGCCCGCCAGCTCGGGGAACGTGGCGCTGCTGGGGGTCAGCTGCTCGGGGAAGATGCCGGCGCCGGGCGGCAGCTGCTCCGTGCCGGAGCCGGAAGGCGCGGGGAGGTGGGGCTGGAAGGGCTCCTGGAGGCCGAAGAGGAAGGCGCAGCCCCCGGGCTGGTGGGGCGTGTACGGCGGGGTGCACACAAAGTCCTTGCACAGGTCCCCTTGGAAGGTGGACTCGGGGCGCGGGGGGAAGGCCAGGTAACTGAAGTCCATCTCCTTGGGGGGCTGCAACAGCTGCTCTCCGGAGGGAATGGGCGCCAGTTCCGGGCCAGTGGGGAAGATGGTGCTTCGGGGACCCCCAAAGGCCGGGGGGAAGGTCGGGTCGGGGCTCGCACACTGGGCCGGGGAGAGGAGGCTGCCCGGGAATGCAGCCGGCGCAGCCGTGGTGCCCAGGACGTAGGCCAGATGGGCGTCTTCAGAGCTGAGCTGCTGGCGAAGGCTCCAGGCTTCCGAGTCGCTGGGGGGACGGAGAGAAGCGGGGTGAGGAGCCCGTCCTGACAGCAGGCGGCCCCCCCTTACCCCCTCCCAGATCTGGGACTCCAGCTCACCTGATCGGGTAGTTGTTGGCAGTGATGGGGCCATCGGAGCCCTCGGGGTGCATCAGGGAGTAGATCCATACCCAGCCTCCGGCCTTGGCCTGCAGCCTCACTACCATTTCCGCCTGAACATCACCACCGTCAGCCACTAGGGGAAGAGGAGCCCAAGGTTAGCCCGGTGCCCGCTGGCCACTGTCCCACCCAGCACCCTAAGGGCCCACTCTAACCCTAGAGCTCGCCTACCTCTCCGGGGGCTTGCGCTCAACTCCTTCCCCTATACACACCCCGTTCCTGGAATTCTAATTCCCAGGGCAGCCGGGAACCCGCCACGTGAGGTCCCGGGCTGACAGATTTGGGGTCAGAGGGGACTTTCGCAGTCACCAATCGAGGTGTCATTCTGCAAGGCGGGGAAGCCGAGGTCCGGAGTCACCAGGCCGAGGGCACATGGGTGTAACTGGAGGCCGTGGACCTCAAGTCCCAGCCTCTGACTCCAAATCCAGCACTCTCCGCTGTACCACACTGCCTTTCCTTGGGGGCTCCCTGCTAAGGCTCTCTGGGACCTTGACCTGGTCCTCCCCCCTTGAGCTTATCTTGGCCCCTGATAGATCCTGGCCCTGCCTCCCTCTGTCTGCTATTGCCCCATGGATGCACTGGGACACTCACACAGGCGGTAGTGCTGGGCCGAGGCGTGGGCCAGGTCCTCAGGGTGCAGAAGTCCATACCATGATTTACAGACCAGCTCGCTGCGCTCAAAGCCCAGGTAGACTAGGACACTAGGGAGGGCAAAGGCAGGAGGTCAGCTTTCTGCTCCCCCATCCTGACACCCAAGTGTCCTGAGCCCTTGAACCCCGGCTTGCTCCCTCCCGGACGCCAACTCCTTTTGCTACAGCCCAGCCTTCTACTCCTTCAACCCCCTGCTTCTCCCATGATCCCTGGAGGGCAGATGTGCCAGGCAGGACAAACTCACCTCTCGGAGACATCCAGCAGGGCGAGGTCCTTGGCGTGGCGGCTCTGGAACACGGCCAAGAAGATGGAGGCCAGCCCGGGGCCGCAGCCTGGTCCAGGGCGGGCTCGGGGATCGAGAGGGGCGCAGAAGGCCGTGAAGACGGGGTTCCCCGCCCAGTAGGCTCCAGGGGGGTGAGGATGGAAACGGCCCCGGATGAGCACGAGCTTGTTGCCCGCGCTCTGGCGCCTCAGGGACTTGGAAGTATTGAATCGGCATCGGAAAAGGCGTTCTGAGTGAGAGAAGGGAGTCGTGGGGTGAGTGGGTGACATTGTAGAGGAAAAGCTTAAGGAAGAAGTCTTTGCCAAGGAAAGAGAAGGCAAAGAACAAGAGGAAAGTACTCACCGGTGTCAGGCAGGGAGGGCAGAGTCAGCTGCTGGCGGACAGTGAGGTGGTCAGCGGGATCAATGATATCATAGATGCTGTCACCCTGGGCAACCAGATCCACCTGTGGAGAAGGGGGGAAGAAAGGCCATCAGCGTATGGAGGAAGAGCCCGAGCACGGCCCCCAGCCATTCGGGGCTGCCAGGAACCTCAGTTCCTCTGTGATGCTCTGCTATGGCTTCCCAGTTCCTTAAGTCCCGGCACTCGACCCCATGTCCCATGGATGCACGTAATTGCCATGGGTACCACTCAGAATGGAGCGAGAGCATACAACTGGAAAGGACCCGCAGGCTCGGTCAGCCCAAGCCTTCCGGGCAAAGGTGTGGATACCCTGGCCCCGAGAGGCGGAGTTCTGCATTTACCGAAGTCACGTACCACTAACTAGCCCCTGGCGTCTGACTCAAGCTCCCCTTCTCTCTCAGCTGCATTATCCCATTTCCCAGTCTCTGAATGTTGCAAATGGATGCTCCCTCGCTTCCCTGCCCCAGCTGTCCTAGGTTTGCCCTGGCCCGGGAAGGGCTTTCCCCGTGGGACCTCCTTGCGCCCGGGTCCCCGAAGGCACTCACCATGGAATGGCCCAAGTGCTCGCTCACGCTGTCGGACAGATAGAGGAGCTTCCCCTCGGCCGTAAACATGAGCAGGAACCCGGGCAGCGCCGCCACGATGTCTTCCAGCTCCTGCGCCGAGAGCAGCCCGGCTGGGCCAGTCAGAGGGGCGCCTGCTGGGAGAGAGAGAGAGAGAGGGTGAGTCGGGAGGGACGCTCCGGGAGACGAGGAGACGCTAGCTGGAGGGAGAAGCGAGCTGCGATGGGGATCCCAGTGGATCAGCCCCGGGAGTCGCGCCCACCTGTTGACCCCACTCCCCGATCTCTTGGCCGAGGGACCTGTTGATTGGATTCGGGGATGCCCCAGCCAGGGAGAGCCAGCTCGGGCGGGCAGGCTTAAGGACCGCGGACAGCAACCGCAGCCCAGCTTCCCGGTTCCGCGCGCAGACCCCCAAGACCGAGCGCTGTCGGCAGCGTCAGAACCTCGGACAGAGCCCCGGCTCCCAAGCCGAGCTCTAGCTCCCGCCGGGATGCGCCCGGTGGCCGGGAGGTTGGAGCGGCGGCGCTTCCCTGTCCAGGGTGCTGACACCGAGGAAGGCTCCAGGGAGCCAAGGAGAAAGTCTGGCGCTCCGCTGCCTTCCCTGCTCGGCTCCCCCCGAACGGTCTCCTCGTCTCCCAGCCTGGGCTCCCTGGAGCTCCGGCTCCGGGGCCCCAGAGTCTCCGCAAGCCCCGGCTCGCTCACCTCCGGCGAAGAAGACTCCCTTGCGGGTGTAGATGCAGGCTAGCGACATGATGTGCAGGTACGAGAGCCGCACCTTGTCCGCTTCGGCCAGCGGCAGCAGCTCCTTGAGGCTCCGGATCTCCGCGTTGATCTGGTCCCGCCGCGCCTTGGAAGCGCCCTTGGTGGAGCGGTACATGGCTGCTGGCGGCGGAGCTCGCGCCCGGGCGCCTCGGCCACCTGGGTACCCGCCCCGACGCGCCTTCTCCGGCTTCTTCCTCCTCTCTCTCCCCCGTCTCTCTCGGTCTCTCTCTCTCTCCCTCTCTCGGCTCCGAGCGGCAGCTCTGCCCCCCTCGCCCGGCTCGCTCCGCTTTATATAGCCCCAGCCGGGCGTGGGGGGCGCGATTCAGGGACGGGGAGGGGGGGCGGGAGGAGCGGGGGGCCGGGCCAAGCAGGCTGCACGGGGAGCTGCCGGCCGGGGGGGCCCCCGCTCCTCCTCCCTCCCCGGCCTCCGACGTCATCCGCATGACGTGGAACGAGAGAGGGAGGGGGGATTGCGGGGGGTGGTGCAGGGGGAGAAGAGAAGAGAAGGAGGGGGCCGAGCCTGGAGGGGACGGAGCCCAGGCGCGGCGCCGCCGTGCGGGAGCCAGGCCGGGGCTTCTGGAGCGCGGGGCCTGCGGGAAACCGAGCCAGGGCCATGCGGGCAGCCGCGCGAGCCCCCCTCGGCCCCCTGCCCCCCTGCCCCCAACGCCGATCCTGATCCCACGCTCCGGTCCGGGGCTCGGCTGCTCTCGGCCTCGGGGGCCAGAGGACGCTCTCCCAGATCCCAGAGTCCGCGCGGCGGCCCCCCCAGCCCCGGCCCGGCCCCAGGCAGCCTCCCGGGAGGGGAAGGGGGTGGGGGATGCAGGGTCTCGCTCGCCCGGAGCAGGAATTCCCCCCTGCTCTCTGGCGCCTCCTGGAGGCCGCTTCTCAGAGCCCCTTCCCTAGGCCCCGCCCCAAGGGGCCCGTGCACTGATTGACGAACGGGACTGTTTCTCTTTGCACTCCCCCTCCCCCCGTTTTTCTCCGGCCCCCTGGACGCCGAGGGTCCCCAGCCCTTGGATAGAGCGAAACAAGTTCCCGGGGGTATGGAGGAAAAATGGGACTGAGGCACAAGAAAGAACCCTCGAGGTTCGGAGCTGGGACCCAAGCATCCCGGGCCCCAGTCGGTGCTGGCCCCTCCTCCCCCACCCGGAGGAATCCCCCCCTTCCCCCAGCTTCAGTCTCGGCGTCTTTGCGCCCTTCTCCTCCCCTCCCTCACCCTCCCCTTGCCTCACTGGGCCGGGGGCGGGGGGCGGGGGCGGGGCTGGGGGAATCCCAACTCCATATTAGGGCAGGAAACCTCCTGGCGCGGCAGGCGGGGCGGGGCCTGTGTGCTTCAGCTCTCGGCTTTTAAAGCTCCCCCGCCCCCTTTCCCAAGCGGCTGGGCCTCTGGGGGCGAGGCGCAAAGAAAGGAGCCCCCGTTCTCCCTGGGAGCGCTCCCTGCTCGCAACTTGTCCCACTCCTCGCTGTCTGTCTGTCCGCCTGGCTTCCAGACAGCCCCCCAACCCTCCAGCCTTTCCCAGCTCTCTCCAGCTCACTCCTCTCTGCTTCTGATCTCATCCCCCTGGCCTGAGTCTCTGGCTCTGGCTCTGTCTTCCATTTCTTTCTCAAGCCCCCGCCCCCCCAGTACTGTCTCTGTCTCGAGAGATGATCCTGTCTCTCCTTTGGGCCTTTTCTCACTCAGTTTCTCTGTATTAGTTGGTATCTGTCATATTCAATTTGCTTTTTCTGACTCTTTTATCTCTATTTGTCTGGGTCCCTCCTTCTACCTCTGTCTTAGCTTTGCTTTGTCTCCATCTCTGTCCCTCCCTGCAAGACCCTGTCCCGGGTGGAGGTGAATGAGGAAGACCACAGTATCTCCCACTGCAGGTGAAATCGGTCCTGTCCCCAGGGGCCTGGGAGGGTGGAGGTGTTGGTTCCCCTAGATCCGGAAAGGAAGAGGAGGTCAGGATGCTTATGCTGGACCCGCTCCCTGGGAAGTGGGGGAAGAGGAAGTAGCCTGAGAGTCTAGACATAGGTAGCTTTCAGATCTCTTGGTGGGGGGGGAGGGATGTAAACTCTGATGTTTGATGAAGAGCAAATCCAAGTCTGGAAACCCATTCTGAAAATGGGAATTTGGGGAGTGAGGCAAGAGTACTGCTCAGTAGTGCCTCATGGGAGCATATACGGGGGAAGGGGTTGTACAAAGAAGCAGGGGCCATCTCTGGGTGAACCTAAGGAATCCTGGGTTCCAATGAAAGTTTCTCGTCCTTTTCTACATTTTCCCTGAGGCCTTCATCGGCACCTCTGTCCCTCTTTCTTCTCCAGTGGGGCTGTCAGGGGCTGTCAGGGGCGGAAGGCCATTGGGGGTGGGGGTGGGGAGTGTGATACTTCTGTCTTTTTGTCTCTGTCTCTACATCTCAGTGTTTGGCTGGAAGGTGGGAGGCTCGCTGCAAATTTGGTGTCTCTGTGACCCCAACCTATTTTTGCCCCCTCTATCTCCCTCTTTCTGCATGACCTCTGTCAGCTTCAGCCTCTTCTCCTAACTGATCTCACTGTCCCCCTTTTGTCCTGCTTTCCCCTCCAGATGTGCCTAGAAACACGATGGGAGAAGTGGGGGGACAGTCTAGGACTTGTTTCATGGCGGAAGGAAATGTCCCTCAGCCCCCAGCTTCCCAATCAGTGTTATTTGGCAGGATCACTGAAGGAGACTCATTGCCGCTCTCCATGGTGCTGAAGATCCCTCAGCTCTCTCTGAGGAAACCAGTCTAAAAAGCCGGTGAGCTCCAGGACCCGTTCACCTTTCCTGCTACATTTCTACCTATTTCTCTGTAATTAGGTACTTGCCTTTCTGTCTGTGCAGCTCCCCCTCCTGGCTGCCCCCATCCAAGCCTCCTGCCTCTGCCTCCTTCCCCCACACCACCTTGTAAACACTAGGAAATCCACCACCTTCAGGGAATCTCCCTCTGCAGCCTGTCAAACTTGGGGACTGGGGGCGGGGGGGGGGCAGGATATCTGGATTCTGGAAGGGAAGTAAGGAAGTGGGATAGGGAGAGTGGGATGTCCGAGTCTGGGAGGGCAATAGGTCCCGAGAGAGCCGTGTGCGTGTGTGTGTTGGGGGAGAGGTAGAACCAACCTAGTCAACTTTAGTTCAAGGCAAGAAGATCTAGTTACCCCGAGCTCCCTCCTTCCCAGGCTGGCCCCCAGCCCCCCAGCCTCCCACCTTCGTCGAGTTATTTTTAACTTCTGAGAACCAAAAATAACCTGGAAGCAGCTTCAGGCCGTGGGAGAGGAGCTATTTATATCACCAGTGACGGTTCAGAAATAGCAGGCAGGAGGAGGGGGGCGGCTGGCACTGCTAGAGAGCTCCTGGCCGGAGCTAAAAATACTGTCGCAGTGAGTCATCCTGGCCCCAGCTGAGTCACCCCCATTCCTGGGCTGGGAGGGAGAGCACTGGATGGACTGAGGGATGGAAGCCTTCGGTCTAGGCAAGCTGAGGAGCGGGGACCCCAGTTTTTCTGGGAAAAGAGGGGTGAGGAGACCAGTAGGAAAGGAAGCTCTTAGGAGAAAGGAACGAGAGAGGAAAAGCAAGATCCAGGAGGAAGGAAGGCTCAGCGCTTGAGCTGCAGACACAAATAGCACAAACAAACACGTCTGCACGTACCCACCAAGCCTCTTGGTGCTGACATAGGGGAATATGTAGATGCCATGGAGATGTGGGAGCTGGGCGAGGGGGGCACGCATGTGAATGTGTGCTTGGCCATGCACGGAGCCATTTTGGGCCCTGCGTGTGTTTACATGCATCTCTGTGCATCCACTTTGGGGACTCCATGTCTGTGTGCAGGTCTGGCCACTCTCTTTGTGGGGGGCCGTGTAGATTGCTGCGTCCGTGTATGTGGAACTCTGTAGTTTTCCGTGGGCCTGCCTGTGTCTCTGTATTGCTTTTCCAGGGTCTGGTCTGTCTCCGCAGACCTGCAGCTCGCTGTGTGGGGAGCTGTCTGGGGATCTCTGTGTGCTTCTGCAAATGTGGCTCTATCTGTCTGGCTCTGTCGGTCTGACTCTGTTTATGTAAAATGTCCTTGCAGTTGCAAGCCCGGTTTCTCTCGCCCGCCCCCCCCCCCCGGCTCCATCTTCCATGTTCCTTTATCACCCCCCCTGCACACCAGGCCTTTCCTTCAGCCCCTTCCCCAGTTCCACTCTCCCCCCATCCCATTTCTACAATTAGCCATCAGCCCTCTGGGAAGCGCCCATTCCCCAGTGCATGCACCCCTTTGGGGGGAGGGAGGGCCCCCCCACGCTAGGGAAGGGGGCTTCCCTCCCTCCTGGAGCCCTCCCGAATGTTCTCTGGCCTTGCAGGAGTGAGTGGTTTTCCACCACTCCATATTTGGGGTGCTGCAGGGAGAGGAGGGGTTTCTTTAGATCTAAAAAAAATCCGCGGAGTGTGCACACACATACACACACACATACACAAAACCAAGAGAGAGAAAGAAAAAAAATATCAAGGTTCCTTCTTTACGGAGCCGAGCTCGCATCTGTTGCCATGGCAACCCGCCCACTCCTTCCCCGAAAATTCACCAAGAAGAGGTGATGGCATCGGGGAGGGATTGGCTGGTTTCTTCCTTTATGATTTTTTTCCCCAAAAAGGGCTTTTTATAGCCAGAACAGGCCATGCAGTGCCTGGCTCCTGCCTTGAATGGTTTTGGAGGGTTCCTGGGGGAAGACCTCCCCATCTCTCCCTGACCACCTTATAGGGAAAGGGGGAAGAACGGGGGCCAGTCACTTTCAGGGGCATCGGCCAGGCAGACCCTCTCTGGGAGAAATGGAGGTAGGGTGGTAATCTTCTTCTCTAGACAGCGATGATCTCTCTATGGAAGCCTTAAGGTTTCCTGGAGTCTTGAAGAGTCAAAACATCCCTGGGGAGGTATTAGAGCCTGACTAACTGTGCCCCTCCTGGGGGGGGTAACCTCCTGGCATCCTTTGGCATCCAAGAGAAACCGAACACAAGTCCAAGAGGCCCAGCTCCGACTGAGATTTGAGATGGGTCAGATGGCAGACTGGAAGGCTCCAGAAAGAGCCACCATACCCTAAACTCCCTGCAAATGAGGCCGGGCCAGAGCTAGAAGGTCGGTCCAGTACTGGCCGTGTGGTTCACCTCAAGACCCATGGAAGCTCTGAATGTAGGTGATGGCTCTCAAGAGGGCCAAAGCTAACCCCAATACCCAGAAAGCTCTAGACCAAAGCTGGCCGGGAGCCACTGAATCCACATCACTTTCAAGTGTGAGCTCAGCTTTTCCTGCCAAATGCTTTGATGGCTCGAAATCCCTGCTTTGCTCCTGGTCTTGGCTCACTACAGAAATGGGATCACCCTGGACTGGAACCCAGAGAATCATATTGTAGCTCTGGCCACGAATAGCCAACTGGACGGCTTCATCGCTCCAGGATATGCTGGGGAGGGCGAGCTCCTGAGGCTGGGTAGCTTTCAAGACAATTTGTCCCAAGTACAGAGATGAAGCTAGCCAGGGAAATACAACGACCCCAGGGATTAGCCATCTCTGCCTAGAGGTGGCCACCAGGGTGATTGATGTGGGTCAGTTGCCTTTTAGCAAAATGGTAGAATAATGGAAAGAGTGATGTCCTGGAGACCTGGATTTGGAGCCCTGAATTTACCAGGGTACCTTGAGAAAGTGTTAGGGCTCTCGGGGTCTTCAGTTTCCTGCTCTGTAAATGAAAGATGTCGGGCTACATCATTTCTAAGATCCCTTCAGCTCTGTGGTATTTGTTCTAGGTGCCTCATACTTTGTCCTTCAAGGCTCCTTCCAGCTCTGCCCTTCTATGGTATAAAGACCCTCCCAGCTCTGTCAGGCTCGTTCTCCCAGCTCTGTAGCATTCTGTATTGTGTGTTCCCACCATAGCATCCTATGCTCTATGTTCTAAGGCACCTCCTAGGTCTGAAAGTCTACACAAAACGTTCTTAGGGTGCGATACTTTATGTTTTGGGCTCCTTCCCAGCTCTCCCACTTTACATTATGTCTTGTAAGGTCCCTTCCATTCTGGCATTTTATGTTTTAGGTTCTAAGGACTTTTCCCATGTGAAAGTTGTATATAATTCATCACATGGGGATTTCTCCCATGGTTTCCTCTTCCTCACAAATAGAAGGGCACTGTCTGGCAGCAGATGCTTTGGCTGTTGCCAGGCCATACCTTCTCTCAGCTTCCTTGCTCTGGTTGAGGGCAAGGTGAGGAAGAGTCATTTCTTCCTCCTGCATCTTGAAATTGCTCTGAAAGATGCAGCCATGGATGGGAAAGGCAGATAAATAGAGGTGGCAACTTACTGTCCTCCACTTCTCATGCAGTGCTCCCCTCACAACCCGTGTACAGGCCAGGGCCTTCCGAGGTGCAGGGAGATGCTCAGCAGCATCTCTCTACAGGAGGGTTTCTCCGCCTCCTGTTTCCATGGCAACACACAGAGGCTCGGCCAATGAACAGCCACCATACCCCGGCCCACCCCTCTGGAGGGAGGGAGATTTGGACTTGTTATCTTCTGGTCCATGACTTGGGGATTTGGGGGTGATTTCGAGATGTGAAAACAAATTTCCTCAAGAGGACGGTCAGACAGATAACTCCTGCTGTGGACAGAGCCACGATGGCTGTTCCGGGAAAACCAGAAATGCAGAATAGGAGGCTTTCTGTCCTCAGTGATCGTATAGTTTAATGGGGGGAGAAGACGGGCTCACAAAATGGGTTAACAGACACACAAGCGCTTTCTCCACCGACTTCAAACATCTACAGATGAAGACTTGGCTGGCGTTGACCAGGCAAGGCTTGGAGGAGGGCTGGGGGCTAAATTCCAAAGGATGAAGAGGCAGTCAGTGGATTGGCTTTCTAGGTCTGAGAAATGGGCTGAAAGCTGCAAATGAAGTCTAACCCCACGGTTTTCCGATGAGGAATGGATGAGTAAATCAGGTTCTTGGACTTCAGACGCCATGTTTTTCCCATCACCCCCACCAGATACAAGTCACACAGAGAAGTCTGACTGGACAGCCTTCCCACCTAGCGGGGGGGCAAGAATGAGCCCAATGGGAGTCGAGTCCAAATAATCTTCCTGGGCCTAGTGAGGCAGAAGTGTCAGCATAACTGCACCTCTAGGAAGCCGAAGTTGGAGGAGGCAAGACTGAGAACCCTCATATAATAGGTGTGTTTCTAAGGGTCAGAGTGCATGGAACTAAGACTTGGGACTCTGGGAGAGCAGAGGAAGGCGATCGATGAGATGTTCAGAAGAGGCTTCCTGGAGAAATGAGGAGCCAAGTAAATCATAAGGAACTAGGTTTGAGCTGGAAGTCCCTCCTTTCCCCAAGAACTGAGGCTGCAGTGGGAGGCACAGGAAGGGGCGGAAAGGGGTGGGTTGGAATATTGCATCTACTGTAAGACAGTCAATATGTGGATTATTTTGGTTGAGTTGCTTTTGTTTCCTTTTTCTTTTGAAATCTTTATTACAAGACACGGCTATTATTGCATAGAGGAGCCAGGAAGGTATAAATTCGGAGATGAAGGCAATGGAAAAACAAAGGATCTCCAAAAAAATCAGATTTTAGAAGTACATCATAGAAGAGACGGCCTGATTGTCGGGCCACGTGTGTGGTCCTGGGTCCAGTGAGACCCATGTTTTAGAAAAGACAATGAAAAGCTGCAGGTAAAGAGGAATATGACGTGGCTGGTCTCCAATCATCACAAGGATTGGACCGGTTTATACAATGGGGGAAGGAGGGGATCTGGCCCGTGGGGTTGTGGCCATGAGCATCATGCAAAAGAGATCAGACTTGTTCTGCTGGGCCCCAGAGGGCAGAATAAGGAGAAATGGGGAGCTTGCAGGCAGACAGACTGAGAATGGATTCCGGAAAACCTTCCTACTAATCCAAACTGTTCTAAAATACAATGAACTAGATCAGAAGGCGAGGAAGGAAGGAGAAAGAAAGCCTGACCATTGGAGGGTTCCAAGCAACAGTCAGGGAGCCACTTATCAGACACATTAATTTAGAAGAGGGTTTGGGGGACAATCGCAAACAGATGGGCACTGAGATTTTGCCCCTCTTGGTCCGCCAGAGACTAGGTCTGGATTCCTTATTTTATTGATTCCCTTCTAGGGCTTTGAGGATGGCTTGGAGTTGATTCTGAGCCTGGGGTAGGTGGGCAACCTTGGAGGCTGGACTTCTTGTGATGTCGGAGAAATGGGCTCTCTATAGCGTGCCCTTTCCCAGAGGGAGACCTCTGACCCCAAACCTAGACTGAGAAACAGTTACCGGGACTCAAGGATGGCAGGAAACAAGATCAGGAGAACTCATAGCAGGCCACACGAGCCAAGGAAACGGCCACAGAGCTCAAGCAGCAGTCATTCTGGGGGGAAATGAAAAGAAAAGTGGGCCATCTGCTCATTCATTCATTTATTCAACAATCTGGGCATTGGGGACATAAAGCTGAGACCAGCGGCGATTCCTGCCCTCAAGGAGCTTACATTCCACTGAGGTAAGTGCACGGTAAGTACACACAGAACATGAACCAAATAATCCTGGGAGGGGGAAGGAGATCAGGCAACACCGGGGGGATGTGGGGGGCAAGTGAATCCCACTCAGAGGGAAAAGCTTGTTCAGAGGCCCAGAGACCAGGGAGGGCGGGATGATGGTTCTGAGCCAGGACCGAGGAGAGGGGCAAAGAATCCTGCTGGCAACACTGACCAGCAAGCCGCTCCCCCACCTCTGGGCCTCAGTTTCCTAGCCGGCCCGGGGCTGGCGGTACTAGCTTTACCACTTTTAAACCAGTTTTAAGGGGCTTCTGCAGAAGCAGCTCCACCGGTGATGCCGGCCAGTCTTCCATCCCCACCTTGGATGGCATGAGAGGACACAGACTGAGATTTGTGGAGGAGGGACTGGGTTTGTGGAAGGAACCCCCTCCAGACTGCAAAGGCAGTAAACACTGGGCTGAGTTTCCTAGGAAAGCCGGGATGTCTCCAGTCTTTAAATAGGATCGTGTAATCCCGCCTCCGCGCCCTTGCTCACGCTCTTCCCATGTCTTTCCTCCCCCTCTTCACCTGTCAAAGTCCTACCCAATCTTTCCAGTCCACCTCCTCCATGAAACGTCCCGAACCCCTGTCAGCTGAAACAAGTCTTCCCCCAGAGTTCACGTGGCTCCCATGTTCGAACCTCTCTCTGATCTGCCAAGTTAGGAATTCTAGCTATTTCTGTGGGTGCTCAGGATGAAAGCATCAGAAATGGAGAACCAGAAGAGGCTTCAGAGGCCTTCTGGCCCAACCCTGCTCATTTTACACAGGGGGAAACTGAGAGCAACAGAGTGACTTGCCCAAGATCACATAGTAGTAAGTGCAGAGTCAGGATTCGAACATGGGTCTTGTGCGAGGCGGGAACGAAGACCTGACTGAGCTTTGTCTCTCCGAATAAACCTATTCCCACTTCACGCTGACTCACCTGGGTGCCAGAAGCGTGCCCTCCTTGAGGGTCCTCTGGGATTCTCTGATCTCCAAGGATCCGCACAATGTCTGGATCCTGGAGATCAGAATTTAAACGAGATCGCTTTCCCTCTGTGGGTTGAGTGTGAAGAAGCTCTTGTCCCAATCGTTGTGGTCCCATAACTACTTCAGCCCAATTCAAAGGCCAGCCACCCGTTGCCTCAATCCCAGGGTTCTCTGGGACGGTGACTTTTGCTGAAATTCTTAAGAACGGCCCCCTTCCCTGGAACGTTTCCCAGAAAGGCCTTGGGGATCGGAGATGGTCAAGACTAGACCTAGACCGTGTGGGCACGAGAAGCCTGTTTAATATAAACCTCCTGTTGGTTCTGTTGACTTTTTACAGCATCGTTTCCTGAGGAGCCCAACCCCACGGAGCCCTAGCACACCAAAGAACAAAACCAACTGCTCCAGTGACAGAAGACGACGGGGCACTGGGAAGGCGAGCTTGGTTTGAAATCAGGAGCTTCCATTCAAATCCTAGCTCGGTCACTCACTCTCTATGTGGTCTTGGGAAAGTGGCTTAATTTAGATGCATTTACAAAGCACCTACTATGTGTCACAAATTACTGGACAAAATAACTGTTCTTGAATGCCCACAAAGAGCTTTCTTCTATCAAGGGAAACATGGATTACATATGTATGTGTGTATATATACATACATATATGTGTATGTATATGTAAATTGGGGCAGGGAAGATCTAACAGCTGCTTAGAGGAGAAATCTGTAAAGATGTTAGTTTCCTTAACTGTAAAACGAAGGGCCTGGACTAGATGTCCTAGTCCATGTCCTTTCTAGCCCTAAATCTGACCGTAAAAAAATCGGTCCTGGAGACCCATATTGTTCTTGTTCATTTTAGCGATGGCCGACTTTTCATGACCTTATTGGGGTTTTCTTTGTAAAGATACTGGGGTGGTTGACTATTCCCTTCTCCAGCTCATTTGACAGAGGAGGAAACTGAGGCACAAGGATTAAATGACTTGTCCAGGGTCACACAGTTAGAAGGGTCTGAACCTACAGTGGATTCTGAGGTTGTGCGTTTAGACACATTGACACTCTATCCAATGTGCCATCTAGCTGTCCTCAAGTCAGGGGGTCCCGAATTCAAATCTGGCCTCAGAAACTTAGTAGCCGTGTGATCCTGAGCAAGGCATCCACTCCTATCTCCCTCGGTTTCCTAGCTTGTAAAAATCGGAGTAACAATGGTACCCATCCCCAACATGGAGGATGAAACGAGATAATCTTTGTAACTAAAGCGATTTGTAAACACTAACGCGCCATAGCAATTCTGATTATTGTTGTTGTCCAGAAATATGCTTCATAAATGCTTGTTGATTAACAAAAAAAATGGCGAGGTGAATATCTGTGGATAAATGGGGCTTCTTGGTCCCAGACCTGCGCTAGATGCCCAGCAGCAAGATTTCTGGGTAGAAAGTTACAAACCGCGGTGATTCAACTTCCATATTTGTCAGAGATGGTAACCACCGAACAATTGGATCACTGAAAATTACCCGAATTGATACATTTAAAGTCACAGCCTTTCCTTTGATTGGCTCCTCTCTCTCTCTTTCCCTACCATGGCCAGGCCTGGATCCCCTTTGTCTGTGATGAGAATCCCACCCCCACCCCACCCCCCCGTGCAGGTGCCAACCTGGGGCTGAATCCAAAATGGCGCCACCCTGGGATGGCCCAGACTCAGGGGCTTTTTCTCTTCAACCCCAAGAACTGTCCAAAGCTGAGGGAGCTGCCGGGCCAGGGTGGGCTCCGACAAGGGACAGACCATGGCGGGGCAGCAGAGACAATAAGGTTGGGCCTGTAGCCGCCGAGGCTGAGCTTTGGGCATCCCCTGAACATATTTTTTCTTCTCTACAGCGACGGGAAGCAGCAGCTCACTGCCATCTACCTGACTTCCTGTTTGTTTGAAGCTAACAAGAGCCAGGTTAGGGGAGGGATGGAAAGCTCCTTTCTTCTTTCCTTCCTTTCCCCTCTCAGTGCTTCAGTGACGGCCCAATGTATTCCCTACTTTCCAAGGCTGCTGGGAAGCAAACGCTTGGGAAACCTTTGGACCGCTCCAGACACTGCCGTGACTTGTGATCCCTGGGGGTCTTGCTTAAGTGTGTGGCCCAGGCCTAGTCTCCTTAGATGTATTGGGGTAACAAGGGGGCTCCAGGGGGCCACGATGGTGATGGCAGCTTTGAGGGACACTGCCCTTCTTTGACCCAGGGGCCTGAGCACTGCTGCCTAGAGGAGGATGGACGGAAAGGGCCTGGAGCAAAGCCCCGAGGCAAAGGCTAGCTATGACCGACCCCGGAGACGGCACTTTCCAGGCCACAGTCCATGGAACGTGGTCCGAAGCTCCGCATCCTAACCGTTCTCACCTCCAGGATGAATGAGTCCACCATCCCCTGCTCCTGAAGGTAAAACCACATCCACTGCCCTCCTCTTCCCCCGGTTCTAATTCAGCAAAGGCCGATTTCCTCCTCTGGGCAGAATATACAAGACAAACGTGGGCTGCCATGGGTTGAGTTCAATGTAAGTACCTGCCGTGTGCAGACCCTACCCCACCGGGGGGACACAAAGCCCCAGAATGACAGTATCTGGGCTTAGGAAACTGACTGGGGGGAAGGAAAGCGAGGAACACACAGATTTAGAGCACGAGAGGCCCTGCCAGACCATTTGGATGAGCCTCCTGATTTTCACAAATGAAGATACTGAGGTCCAGAGTTCCAGGTGTTTACAAGATTGGGGAGGGAGAGGGGGAATAGAGATTGGAACCCACACCCTCTGGGTTTAGAGCCAGGGCTCCCACCCCTGCTTGAAACAAGGATAGATTTTGGGAGGTGATGCTCCACACAGATGTTTGCCTGTCAGGAAAAGGCAGATTTTTGAAGCAACGACAGTTCCTTTCTACTCTAGGATTCTGGGATTGTGTGGATTAGGAACTAACAGACAGGAAGGGAGGAAGATCCAGCAGGTTGTTCTGGGAAAATCCAAGAAGGAGAGGATCATGGGAAGTGTCCAGAGAGGACAAGTCTGAGCAGTCTTTTAGGGAAAGGAAGACTACAGGAAGGCAGAGGTCGTAGCAGTCATGAAGAGACTTAGAGGCAACTCTGCTTTTCCCTCTTCCCTCCAGAGAGCTCTAGCTCCATTTTCTTTCTCTCTACGTCAGGAGGCCTCAACCTTTTCTGCAAACTGAACCGCTTGGACACTGAGTCTGGGGCAACCTAGAAGTTCCTTTTCAGGATCCTGCTTTAAAGGCATCACATTTAAATCGATTTATTTTATTTTTCTTAAGGGATAAAATTTGCAATTTAATCCTAGGCAACTGGCTGGGGCAGTGAATAGAGTTCTGACCTAAGTCAGGAAGGATGCAGATCCAGGCCAAAAAATTTGCTAGCTGTGTGACCTTGGATTTCTTCATCTGTAAAATGGGGACGATACCAGCGCCTATTTCTCTGGGTGCTTTGAGGAGATAATGTTGGTAAAGCACTTTGCGGGTCTTAGAGCGTCATACAAGAGTTAGCTATAAAAACAAATGGAATGGGGTAGCTGGGTGGTCCGATGGTTAGAGCACCAGCCCTGAAGTCGGGAGGACCTGAGTTCAAATCTGACCTTCCTGACTGTGTGACCCTGAGCAAGTCACTTAACCCCAATTGCCTCAGGAAAACCAAACCAAACTGGAGGGCCACAAATTATGTTGCAATACAATGATCAAAAGTTTCAAGAAGCAAGCTCCAGGTCCCCAGAATCTTGCCCTAAAGCCCGAGGGCAGCAGAAGGAGCCCTCCGATGGGAACCGGGAGATCTGGCTGCCAGGCCTGGCCTTCCCTCTTACTCCCCGACTCAAGTCACATGTCTTATCTGAGCCTCAGTTTATCTCCCTGTATAATGAAGGAACCGGCAGTAATTTGCTCTTTTGGAGGCTAGTGGGGCTCAGAGGCACCTGGAGAGCGGTGATACCCAGTGGGCAGCGTCTCGCCCGGGGCTGCCCAGATGTGGTACCTGGAGATCAGTGAGGAGAAAACTGGGAGCAACATTAACGGCCCCGAGCGTGGAGCGGTTCAGTTAGGGCGGAAGGGCACCTCCCCTCCCTGCCCTGTGATGTGGTGTCTTTTCAGGAAGGGAAACTGAGACTCCCTGAGGGAAAGGTGGGCGCTGGAGCCCTGGCTCCAAGGCATCATCCCGCGACAGAATTCCGACCCGAACTCTGCCCCGGTGGCCGAGGCCTCTCCTCCTGGGGGTCCGATGCGGGGCTGCTCTGAGGCTCCCCCAAGTCCCTTCTAGCTCTGAGCACACGAGCCCCCGAAGCTCCGGGAAGTCCCCTGAGACGGGCTCTAGAAAAGGTCCCGGGTTCTAGGCTGCGCTAGAGCGGCGGGGAGGGGGGGGCGGGATGGGGCAGGGGCCCGGCTGGGGCGCAAGGGGCGTGAGGCGCCGGGCCGGGCGGCGTTCTCTCCTCACCTGCTGGCGCGCTTTGGTTCGTCCCCGAGGGATCTCCAAGCGCATTAAGGGTCTCCGCGTGCCTGGGGAGCCAGAAGCTGGGGCTCCCGGGGGGGGGGGCGGGGGCCGGGGCCGGCCTCCCGCGGGGGGACGCGCGGCGCCCCGCTCCTCTCCCCTCGCCTGGCGTGGCCGAGGCCCAGCGCCAGCCAGGGCGGGGGAGCCGCAAGGCCCGTTGCCTTTAAAAGGCGGCTCGGCGCGCGCTCGGCGGCGCAGCGGCGGCTCCGCTTCCAAAATAGGCAAGGAGCGCCGTGAGCCCGCGGGAGGGGGGAGAGCGGGGAGGGGCGTGACGTCACTGGGACCCCTCCCCCGCCCGCCGGGATCGGGGAGGGGGAGAGCGCCGAGCGGAGGGCCGCCAGCGCCGCAGAGAAAGGGGGGAGGCGCGCGGCGCGAGCGCTGGGAGGGACCGGGGACGTCAGGGCTCGGAGGGGCCGGGGCGCGGAGCCTGGAAGCTCAGGGCCCAGAAGCAGAACTAGAATCTCAGGGCAAGGAGGGATGTGGGACCCGGAGCCTGGAGGCTCCCAGGAAAGAGGGACCTGACAACAAGGAGCCTGGAACCCCAGGGCCTCGAACCCAGAATGTGGAATGTCAGGGCCAGGAGGCAGCCGGGACGTGGAGCTTAGGACGTCAGGGCCAGGAGAGAACAGGACACGTGTAGAATTCCCGCAGGCGGACGTGGGAGGGACCTTTGTGATGGTCCAATCCAATGCCAGGCCCCTCATTGTAGGGATGTGTCACCTTTGGGCCCGAAGAGGCAGATGCCCGAGTCCCACTTTATGCTGCACAAGCGCCGAGGCCCAGAGGGAAACGGGAACTTGGCCAAGGTATCATGGGACTGGACTCCAGCTCTCGTCCTCCGCCGCCTCATCAAAGCAGGGAAGGAGAGAACCTACAGTGAACCAGTCTCGGGGGTACAAAAGTTGGGGAGCGCAGGCCCCCCTCCAAAATGGAGCTCCCCAATGAGCGATGAGGACTGGCGTGGACGCCGGAGCCTTCTCCAAAAACAGAGGCTGTCCGGGTTCTCCCCCAGCGCACTCCCGGTTTTGTATCTGTTTCTGCCTCTTTCTGTACCTGTCACTGTTGTCTCTGCCACAGGTTAATCACTCCCCACGATGGCAGCCATTCCCTTTTCTGTCCCCGGTGCCAGCATTGTTCTCGGTGCAGTGGACATTTAAGAAATGCTTCTAAATATAGGGATTGTTATTCTCACGGTCCTGCATCCTATGCCTTTTGAGGGGATCTACAACCCCGGGGCCTTTGCCAGTGGCCAGAGTAGACTCCTGAGACTGACTTTACAATCCACAAAACCCCCCCGGGGTCTTTCTCATGGACACTTTACAGCAGAACTTAAGCTTCCCTTTTCTATCTGCGCAGCTGATTTTTTGGACCCGAGTCAGAGACTTTGCATTTATTCCTAACAAACTTCCCATTTGCACGGCTTTGGCCCCACATTGCAGCCTGCCAAGACTTTTGGTTCCTGACTGTTTTCGGTTGTTTTTCTTCAGTTTTTTTTTTTTTTTTTTTAATTCTTTGTGATGCCACTTGTGGTTTTCCTGGCAAAGATTCTGCTGCGTTTTGCCATTTCCTGAAGAAACAGAGGCAGAATCACATAACTTGTAAGTGTCTGAGGCCAAGTTGGGAGTCAGGAAGTGGAGTCTTCCTGCTTCCGGGCCAGCATCATATCCACCTTGCTTCAGAATGTTATCTAAGGGACCACTGACCTGCCCAGCTTTATGTTATCTGAAATTTGATGCTGTCATTTGTTTTTGAAGAGGACCTAGACATTAGGGAGGAGATGCCATTGGATTAAATGAGGGAGGGCTGTGCAAGGTCACCTGCTTCACTTTCCCCTCCAGAGCCTTCTGGGTCCAGTGGCCAGAGAGAGATCAGGAGAATTGGAGATGGCCCTGGATGCTGTGAGAGATCTCCTTTTTAAGCTAAGATCTTTAACAGGTCTCAGTTTGATGAGGCAGCACCCATTCAGTGACTGACTCTAGCTAAGAAATGAGGCAGACAGTTCCGATGACCTTGTGATGGAGAGAGCTGTCTGTCCCCAGAGAGAGGACTATGGGAACTGAGTGTGGACCAAGACAACACTTTCACTCTTTTTGTTGTTTGCTTGCGTTTTGTTTTCTTTCTTTTTTTTTTTTTCCTTTTTGATCTGATTTTTCTTTTGCAGCAAAATAATTGTATAAATATGTATGCATATATTGGATTTAACATATTTTTTCAATCTTTATTTATTTATTGAAGCTTTTTATTTTTAAAAACATATGCAAGGATAATCTAATAATTTCCCCTCTTCCCCTCACTTTCTCCCCTAAATAGCAAGTAATCCAATATATATTAAACACGCTAAAATATACATTAATATATTGGATTATTCGCTCTGTCAGGGAGGGAATGGGAGGAAGGGGAATTTGGAACACAAAGTTTTGCAAGGATCGATGTTGAAAAATTATCCTTGCATGTTTTGAAAATAAAAATCTTTAATAAAAAAAGAAATGAGGCAGAGGATGGTCTCTTTTAACTATTCAAAAAAAAATCAATCTAGGAGAGAAGATGCTCAGGGTTCCTGGTGAAAACAGAAACAATCAGCACAATGACCAAGTGGGGCTTGGCCTGGGACCTATTGCCGGGCAATCGATGAGAACCAGAGTGATTTGGGCTCGAAGCATGATCCTTAAGAAAAAAAGAAAAAATCTGCATCATCAAAAACCCTTAATGAAGTGTTTGTCTTTGATCTAAAAGAGATGGCCAAATGACCATCCTTTTTAATTTAATAATCTGTTGACCTTATTAATAAGATGATTAAATTTCCCCCAAAATCTAGGCCATGAACCACAAGACAAAGTTGATGCTTTTTTCCAATCCATAAAGATCTCCAAGACGTCCCTCTGTAGACTTCTTTCCAAGTTAACATTGAGCCACCTTGAAACTGGCTATTCCACCAGTTTTGAACCCACCTAATTTTATGATTGTCCGGCCCACTTCACTTAATTTTATGCCCAATAGACTTTCTCAAATGCTTTGCTAAACAATGATGGTCTGAACCATCAGGCTAGAAATCATATGAATAAAAAAGTAAGATTAGTCTAGCATAGCCTGTTCTTTGTTTCTTTTTTTTAAAACATTTCCCCTACTTCTTACTTACCTATCGATAGATTTCTTGTGTTGCCAAATCTCTCTCTCCCTCGCCCTACCCAATGAGCCATCCTTTATAACAAATGTTTTTTTTAAAAGAAGGGGGGAAAGCAGTTCAGCAAACCAACCAGAATATCGACCACATTTTTAACAGTAAATGCAACGTTACGTATCCCTAGTCCTCCACCTCTGTAAAGACAAAGAGGGAGGTGCATTTTTTTCAACCTTCTTCTAGGACCAATCAATAGTGGTCATTAAAAGTACACCTTAACCCTTTTGTTCTTTCTGTTTATATCATTGTAGACACTGATGTTGCTTTCTTAGTTCTAATTATTTTCTCTTCATTAGTTCAGATAATTCATATTGCTCTGAATACTTCATACTCATCATTTCTTATAGCAGTGATATTCCATCATGTTCACGGACCATAATTTGTCTGGCAATCCTCTAACCGATCCTTTCTTTCTAATTGGTTTCTAATTCTTTGCTTCCACAAAAATGACCTTAATATCTGTTATTAAGATGATTGAGACCTTTAGTTAAAGGTCATTTTAAAAATAAATAATTTAATTAAATTAAGATTGAGACCTTTCTGTCTCTCACTTCCTTGGAATATACATAAACTCATTAATGGTTCCTCTTTCTAAATCAAAGGAAGTAGATGGAGGATCTGGATTCAAATTCTGCCTTTGATGCCTTCTCTGTGACCTTGGCACTATTAGTTTATCCCCTGGGCCTCTGTTTTCTCATCTGTAAAATGAGAGAGCTGGACTAGATAATCTCAGAAGGTCCCTTCTAGATCAATGATCCATGGATTTTAGTCACTTTTGGAAAGTAAGACTGAAAATTGCTTTCCAGGAGACTTACATGAACGGATGCAAAGTGAAGTGAGCAGAACCAGGAGATCATTGTACACGCAACAACAAGACTCTACGACGATCAAGTCTGATGGATGTGGCTCTCTTCAACATTGAGGTGATCCAGACCAGTTCCACTTGTTCAGTGATGAAGAGAGCCATCTGCACCCAGAGGACCATGGGAACAGAGTGTGGGACACAACATGGCATTCTCACTCCCTCTGTTGTTATTTGCTTGCATCGTGTTTTCCTTCTCAGTTTTTCTTTTTCTTCCTTCTTGATCTGATTTTTCTTGCGCAGCCAGATAACTGTATGGATATGTATACATATATTGTGTTTAACATATACTTTAACATATTTCACATGTACTGGACTACCTGCCATCTGGGGGAAAGGATGGGGGAAGGAGGGAAAATTTGGAACAGAAGGTTTTGCAAGGGTCAATGTTGGAAAAATTTCCCATGCATGTGTTTTGTAAATAAAAAGCTTCAATAAAATTGTTTTTAAAATTGCTTTCTAGATAGAATACCTGGATCAGTTCACATCGCCACCTGCTGGTGGAATGAGTGTATTTGCCTTTCTATAGCTTCAGCAAGAGCCAGTTGCATCTTTTGGCATAATTTTCCTGAAGCCATCCGGGCTCTTTGAGTTCACCCCAGTGCCCATTGCCACCTTGGCCTTGGATGCAGCCCCTCTCAAAGGTCACCCCTAGGTCATAGACAGCTTGTGATCTGTGACGGTGAAGGGCATCCCCACCTTAGCGAACCACCTCCTTACTACGGGAGCCCCAGAAGGGTAGGGTCTGTACGGTAGCTAACCTCTGCACTCTCCTGCCGCCCCCAGTTCTCAGCTCGACCAGCTTCTTGGTGGGGCATATCAAGGAAGTCCTTGGAAGCTTATCTCTGCAGGCTTGCTGAACGTTATTCTCCTTGCACTTCTGTGGATCAGCCCGAGGAGCAATGGTAAAAGTTTAACAGTCCACTCTAAAAAAAAAAAAGAAGAAAGAAAGAAAGAAAGAAAGAAAGAAAGAAAGAAAGAAAGAAAGAAAGAAAGAAAGAAAGAAAGAAAGAAAGAAAGAAAGAAAGAAAGAAAGAAAGAAAGAGAAAGAAAGAAAGAGAAGAGAAGAGAAGAGAAGAGAAAAGGAAAAGAAAAGAAAAGAAAAGAAGAGAAGAGAAGAGAAGAGAAAAGAAAAGAAAAGAAAAGAAAAGAAAAGAAGAGAAAAGAAAAGAAAAATAAAAAGAAAAAAATGAGTAGCATAAACTTACAAGTTGAATCTCATCATATTCATTTTCCCCATCACTTTCTTAAATTGCAATAACCAGTGAAACAATAAGCCCAGTTGGAAGCATTTGCCGACGTCCCAGGTGCTGATGTTTCTAATGAAAAGTTAATAACCGGCTCTCACAAGCGTGTTGTACCTGGATCCAGCACGTGGCCGGCTCCTGCCAAAATGGCCCACGAATTCTTCTCCGAGTGACATTCTGTGCAGAGGAGAGACCAACTACTTAGGGACAGAGGGCTCACGTTCAAACCTTGGATCTGCTACTCACTACCTATGCGACGTTGGATAAATCAGTCAAGTCTCCGGGCCTTGGTGTCTTATGGGTAAAATGAAGGAGCTTAACTAGCTAGCCCCTAATGCTCTAAATATAATTATTCATCCCTGTGCCTTTGCCAAGGTTTGCCCCCTACGGGGGGGGGGGGAGGCGCCCTCCTTCCCTTCCTCCTTCACTTAGGCCTTGTGCAAAACTCAGCCCATGGGCCAGCTTCTCCATAAGACTACCCAGATCCCCATTAGTCAGTCAACAAACCTGTGCCAGGAATCGTGGTCAAATGCTAGAAATACTAAGAAAAGCAAAAATTTCCCCTGCCCTCAAGGAAGTCACCTTCTAATTCCTAGTGTCTTCATCCTCCCCCCAAATTAACTTTTAATATTTTGTGTTTATGTCGTTTCCCCTGAAATTCTGTCCTAAGGACTATTTTCTATTTTCATTTTTGTTTTCAGTACCTGGCACATAGTAGGTGTACATGAATGAATGAATGACCTTCTAGTTATGACAGTCCTTGTGATTCTCCCGCGCTAATTAGTCCCAAAGCAGCTGACAAGCAGTAAGAGCCCGGGGTCTGGCGCTTTCTCTGCCCATCTTTCCTTCCTTTCATCCCCTCCCAGGGAGCCCAGAGGGCGGCGGGGCTTTGAGACCCCCCAATCTCTGCCTTCCCCCCAATCGGTCGCTGTTCAGGTCCTGAATATGTGAGCGCTGGAGGAAGAGCGAAGCAGAGGGTGGCGTGAGCTGAGCGCCACCGTGTGGCCGCTACGGGAACCTCAGGCGGTGGCGTTTGTCAAACCCTGATCCGGGAATGGGGAACACCTTTCCCAGTCTGTGGGGAATTAGGGACCGGGAACTTCCAGATGGGGAAACTCTCTCTCCCCAGAGAGACCAACATCTTCTCTGCAGCTCAGAGTCTGGAGAGTCGCCCAGGCCTGGAGCATTAAAGCAGGGGGTGTGCCCACAGGGATGGGGCCGCCGGGTCAGTCACCCAGGAGCCTTCCGCCCTCTCCCCCCGACAGGACCAAAAGGAAGAGCTTCGGGGCTATCCCCGCCCAGCCAGGACCCCAACTCTCCTCTCCAGGCCCCAGGGTTCTCTTTCTAACGCAACGGAGACAGAAAGGGAAGAAATCAAGTATTCATAAAGCACCTACTATGTGTCACATCTTACAAACAGCTCATTTGATTCTCATAACAACTTTGCAAAGTGGGTGCTTTTATCCCCGCCCCCATCTTATCGATGAAGAAACTGAGGTCAACAGAGATGACGGTTCTATAGCTGATACAGTTCTGAGACTGGATTTGCACTCGTGCTTTTCTGACTCCAGGCCCAGGGTTCTGTTCACTTGCATCTGGCTGAGCTCTGAGCCCCCACCAGGGTGTCCCTACCATGTTTGACCACTGATATCAATTAACCAGCCAGATTTCTTTTGTTTTTAGAAAGGGGTATTGACTAAGGTGTTATGTAACATCCCTCACAGATCTGTGATACCCCCAGCAATATACAGAGTTTGGGACAAATTAGGCTTATTCTTAGAGAGTCTTCAGAGCAGGAAGGAAACTCGCAGCTCCTCTAAATCCTTTGGCTGGTGTTTTTGAGATTATAATTCTTTTATAATTATATATATAATATAATTTATAATTATATATAATTATAATTTTATAATTCTTTTTTCTCTTATTATAGCTTTTTATTTACAAAACATGTGCATGGATAATTTTTCAATACTGACCCTCACAAAACCTTCTGTTCCAACTTTTCCCCTCCTCCCTCCACCCCCTCCCCCAGATGACAGGCAGTCCCATACATGTTAAATATGTTCAAGTATATGTTAAATACAATATATGTGTACATAGTTATACAGTTATCTTGCTGCACAAAAAAGATCGGAAGATTATAATTCTCAACTGTGGTGTAGCTTTTCTCTATGCAGAGTCTCAAATCTGCTCCTCCCCTCCTGGTCAGTGTGTTCTTGGCTTCAGATGCAGACTCTGTCATAATTGTCCCAGAGACCCTTGGGGGGGAAAGCTTAAAGCCTCCTGACCTTTTAAAGATCAAGACAAATGGGTGGGAAGAGAAGAGGAGTCTGAAATCAAGACCCAGAGCTGGATGTCTGTTCCCCTCAGCTGCCCCAAAACAATTCCTTCTGAGTGTTGTAGCTAGAACAACTCTCTGATTTCATCCAGCTTGATGGTTATATCCAAGTGCCAAAGGGCATGGCCAACTCCCTTATCCAATCAGGATAGACTTCCTGAAAGATACAGGCAAGTATCTAGGCCTTTGTTCACACCTAGGAAAGAAATCACGTCTGTCCTAACCTCACACGTCAGGTTATGCATCTTGACATCTACTTTAAGTGGACTGAGGTCATTGGATCAGTTTATTCAATCAACCCTCATTCTCACAGATATCTAGGGTAACTTCCATTTCCCCCCCCTTTTTTTACCCTTGCTTTCTTCTTTTTTTAAATTAAAAGTTTTTATTTTCAAAACA
The DNA here is from genome assembly GCF_902635505.1 of Sarcophilus harrisii. Taxonomy (NCBI): domain Eukaryota; kingdom Metazoa; phylum Chordata; class Mammalia; order Dasyuromorphia; family Dasyuridae; genus Sarcophilus; species Sarcophilus harrisii. The sequence goes on from NC_045431.1 coordinate 241,118,661, forward strand.
TGCAGGGATAATTTTTCAACACCGACCCTTGCAAAACCTTGTGTTCCAATTTTCCCTCCTTCTCCCCTAGATGGCAAGTAATCCAATATATGTTAAACTTGTTAAAATATGTGTTAAATCCAATATATGCAGACATATTTATACAATTACCAGGCTGCACAAGAAAAATCCAGTCAAAAAGGAAAAAAATAGAAAAAATGCAAACAAACAACAAAAAAAGTGAAAATGTGATGTGGTGATTCCCACTCAGTTCCCACAGTCCTCTCTGGGTGTTGATGGCTCTTTCGGTCATAAGATCACTGGAACTGGCCTCAATCATCTCATTAAAACTTCCATTTTTTAAGATTACCTTTTATTTTTTTTGAATCGCCAAAATCTGCTTTCTCTCTTTCTTACCAGAAAGAAAGAAAAACAAAATCCCCAATGCAAGCAGAGCGTCCAATTGTACAGATTCTCTCATTGGCCAAGTCCAAAAACTGTCTCACTTTGTACCTCGAACCCATGCCCTCTTTCCCAAGGGATGGGCAGCATGTTTCATCACGAAGCTCTAGACTCGTGATTGGTAACGGTAGGACTTGGACTCCTAAGACTTCCAAAGTTGTTTCCCTTTGTAATAGTGTTGCCACTCTCCAAATCCTCTCACTTTCCATCAGTTCATGCTTTCTCTGAAATCAGCTCCTTCATTTGTAACAATAGTATTCCACCCCAATGATATACTATAACCACCATTCCCTGATCGTTCGGTTGTCTTAGTCCAGTCCAATGCTATTTGGCGAAGATACTCGAGCGGTTTGCCATTTCCTTCCCCGCCTCATTTTACAGATGAGGAAACTGAGGCAATCAGGATTCAGGGACTTGTCCAGAATCTCACAGCTAGGAAGAGTAGAAGGTCAGATTTGATTAAGCTTCCTGATTTCAGACCCAGCTCTCTGGGCTCCCCAGTTGCCCTCCCCCTGGGGCTCCCCTTCTTCCCTTTCTCTTGGCTGAGTGAAATGTATTTCTGTCCCCATCTGTGTGTGTGATTTCCCTCCTCTGACCAGTTCAGATGAAAGTAAAGTTCAAGTATTGTTTGCTCCAATCAAAAAACCTGCTTCTTCTGAACTTCTCGGTCAGTGGCAAAAACATCAATATCCTCTTGTTACCTTTGGCTAAGAACCTCAGGGACAACTCTGCCTCTCTTGCTGTCGCCCCTTACCTGTGGTTAGAGACTTCTTTGTTTCCCCCATTCTTCCTCTCTTTCCCCCTCCCAGAATGCACCCTTCTTCCCCTCGCTTTCCATTTTTCTTTAATAGAATTGAAACACAACAGGACCTGCCCCCGATCCTCTGTGAATCAGACTTCCTCTGGACCCGTAAGAAGACAGGACTGTAAAGGGGCCCTTAACCAGTGTAAATCCTGCTTCCATTCAGTCTGTTTTTCCCTTTGTGGGATGTGCTCCGTGGGATTGGGCCCCAATTATCAGGGAAATGGGGAAGAGGGAGGTTCTGTACCGGCCGTGCTCGCCAGGCCTCTGCAGGAAACCTCTCTGCTAAAGCTGAACGGCCTTTAATGGGTTAACTGATAACGGAGAACGTGCCACCAGGGGTTTTGGGGGGACTCTGTAGAAGCCTCTTTGGTTTAACCCTATGACCCTATTATGTATTTGTGTAAGTCCATGTGTATTTAGATGTATAAACACCACATACATATAGTCATATATCACATACAGTAGGTGTACATATATTGCATGCACACAATAATTATATACCACGTATGTAATTAACTGAGACCCCGACCCAGGAATGGGAGGGCGAGTTTGGGAACACCCCGGCGGCAGAAGGGGGGAGATGTTGGGGAAAACCAGCTTCTTCTGAACTTCCTGGTCAATGGCAATAACATCAATATCCTCCCAGTTACCTTTGGCTCAGAACCTCGGGGACGACTCTGCTTCTCTCTTCTTCCTCGAACCCACAGTAACAGAGGTCCAGTTCTGTTGGGTTTTTCTTTAAGATTTTTCTTGTTTTTTTTTTCCCTGAGGCAATTGGGGTTAAGTGACTTGCCCAGGGTCACACAGCTAGGGAGTGTTAAGTGTCTGAGCAGACTTCAGGGCCGGTGCTCCCACTGCGCATCTGGCTGCCCTGATTTTTCCTACCTTTATCCCCTCAAGTCAGCACCAATTCTGTGACTCCGGTAAACATTCATTAATCTGTCACTCACTGTATGTGTGGAAGGGTGGGATATTGGGAAGAGTGGAGGATGCTCTGGGAGGCTGAGCCCCCTGGTGGGAGGGCTGCCAGACCCTGCTCAAGGCTGCTTGCTCACCTTTGATGTCATCTTCTCCCCGCTCTCACCTGTGCCCATCTCACGGGCAGCTGCCAGGCCGCAGGAAAACCAGAGGGGCCAAACCCGGCTGCGGGGAACGGGAGCCTCAGACCCTCAAGGGGTGAGGGGGGGTCCGGCCCAAGCAGGAAGGGAGGATGAGAACAGTCGGTCCCAGCGGCCTTGAAGCTGGCCAAAGCCTCTGGGGAGCACTGACAGCTCGGGCAGACAGCAAAGGCGTCAAGGCCATCCACAGCCTCCTGGGTCCCCGCCAGCAAACTGGACTTCAGGGAGTCTGGGAGAGGGAGCGAGGCTGACGACTTGAGGCCTTGGATTTACACACCAGGCCAAAAAAAAAGCTGTTAGCGTCAGAGCTTAAAGGGGCCTTAGAGGCCACAGGCTCCCATCCCCTGGTTTTTCAGATAAGGAAACTGAGGCACAGAGGCTAAGTGACTGGGGGGGGGTGGCATACAGCTCGCAAGACTCCAAGTCTCCCTGACGACGCGTTCGCAATCCTTCCTGTAATTACAGCTGACAGAGATCCTGCTTCCAGGAGTTTACGCCTGGTTGGCGTGTGGGTGGGGGCTTTCAGGAAGAAGGACAAACACACAAGTGACTGCAAGGAACAGTGATGTCTGCGTAAAGGAGGCAGCCAGGCAGGGGAACGTGGGGAGGGAAGCATCACTCACCGCCGGGGAGCCGGAGAAAAAGAGCTAAAAATATTACTGATCAGTATTGATATGTCATTGAAGATGTGCAAAGTGCTACTTTTTATCTCACTTGATCGTCAACAGCACTCGGTGAGGCAGGTGCTATTCTTATTCTCTCTCTCTCTTTTTTGTTTTTTGCTGAGGCAGTTGGGGGTTAAGTGACTTACCCAGGGTCACAGAGCCAGGAAGGGTTAAGTGTCTGAGGCCAGATTGGACCTCAGGTCCTCCTAACTTCAGGGCTGGTGCTCTACCCACTGTACCACCCAGCTGTCCCTGTTCTTTTTCTCTTCACAGAAAAGGAAGCAGAGACGAGTGTCTAAAGCCAGCTCTGAAGTCATTCCGTGCCTTATGGTTCTACCCACCATGGCAGTTAGCTCCCCTATGGAAGACTCGTGAAATCAGAGACCGCGGCTGGACCCGGGAGTCCACGACAGGCCCAGAGAAAGGCTGGGCAAAGGCCTGGAGGTGGGAGACAACTGGTGAGGGCAGAAGACAGGAGCCATTTCTTTGGACTGGAGCCAGACGACTGAGGGGGGAGGAGCATTGTCCAGCAGCAGGATGGCCGCCCCTTGATGGGCCCAAGGTTCTCCCGTAGCCCAGGATACCTCAAAAGTGCTCACTGACTAACTAATGGAGGGAGAGTCTGAGAGGCTGGGGACAGAGCAATGTCAGGTAGCTTAGAGCCCAGCTTCAGAGAGCCTTGAATGCCAGGGTAAGAAGTCGGTACTCAGATATCTGGAAGGCAATGGGTAGCCACAGGATGTTCTTAGTTCAGTAGCTTTTTAGATAGAGGGACGCTCTTGTTTCTGGATTACTCCAGGCTGAAGGGAAATCAGAGAGGGCCTGGGAACAGGGAGGTCTGGGGGAGACTGTCAAAACAAGGTGGCTGGGGCAGCTGGGGGGGTGCAGTGGATGGAGCCCCAGCCCTGAAGTCAGGAGTTCAAATCTGGCCTCAGACACTTAACACTCCCTGGATGTGAGACCCTGGGCGAGTCACTTAACCCTAACTGCCTTAGCAAAAAAAACAAAAACAAAAACCAGGATGGCTGAAAAGGGCTGAGGGCTTACAGCTGAGCTACAACAAGGAAGCGGTGCCCTTGCAAGGGTTGGGCCCACCTAGGGTGGGTTAAGAGACATTGGGGGGGACGCTGGAAGGAAAGAAAGGCAGGGCCCGCAAGAGGGAAGCTGTGGCCGCCAGACCCAGCAGGGTGAGCGGGGAGAAAATCTGGAGATCGCAAGATACAAAATAAACCCACATAAGTCATCAGCGTTCTTATGTATCACTGACAAAACCCAACAGTTACAAAGAGAAAGTCCATTTAAAGTAACTATTGATAATATAAACTACTTAGGAATCTATTGGCCAAGGGAGAATCAGAAACTTTATGAGCAAAACTACAAAACACGTTCCACACAAATTCAGTCTGACCTGACCAACTGGAAAAATATTAAATGCTCTTGGACTGGGCGAACAAATATAATAAAGACAACACTACCTAAACCAATCTATTTATTTAGCGCTATCCCAATCAGACTCCCCAAAAACTATTTTAATGACTAGAAAAAATAACAACAAAGTTCATATGGACAACAAAGGGTCAAGAATTTCAAGGGAATTAATGAAAAAAAAAAATCAAATGAAGGTGGCCTCGCTGTGCCAGATCTAAAGTTATATTATAAGGCAGCGGTTACTAAAACCATCTGGTATTGGCTAAGAAATAGACTAGTTGATCAGTGGAATAGGTTAGGTTCAAAGGACAAAACCGCCAATAACTTTAATAATCTAGTGTTTCACAAACCCAAAGACCCCAATTTTGGGGATAAGGACACATTATTTGACAAAAATCGCTGGGGAAATTGGAAATTAGTATGGCAGAAACTAGGCATCATCCCACACTTAACACCGTACACCAAGATAAGGTCAAAATGGGTTCATGACCTAGGCATAAAGAATGAGATTATAAATAAATTAGAGGAACACAGGATAGTTTACCTCTCAAACTTGTGGAAGAGGAAGGAATTTATGACCAAAGATCACTATTGACTACAAAATTGAAAATTTTGATTATATCAAATTGAAAAGTTTTTGTACAAACAAAACTAATGCAGGCAAGATTAGAAGGGAAACAATAAACTGGGAAAACATTTTTACAGTCAAAGGTTCTGATCAAGGCCTCATTTCCAAAATATATAGAGAATTGACTCTAATTTATAGGAAATCAAGCCATTCTCCAATGGATAAATGGTCAAAGGATATGAACAGACAATTCTCAGACAAAGAAATTGAAACTCTTTCTAGCCATATGAAAAGATGCTCCAAGTGATTATTAATCAGAGAAATGCAAATTAAGACAACTCTGAGATACCACTACACACCTGTCAGATTGGCTAAGATGACAGGAAAAAATAATAATGAATGTTGGAGGGGATGCGGGAAAACTGGGACACTGATACATTGTTAGTGGAATTGTGAATACATCCAGCCGTTCTGGAGACCAGTTTGGAACTATGCCCAAAAAGTTATCAGACTGTGTGTACCCTTTGATCCAGCAGTGTTTCTACTGGGCTTATACGCCAAAGAGATGCTAAAGAAGGGAAAGGGACCTGTATGTGCAAGAATGTTTGTGGTGGCTAGAAACTGGAAAATGAATGGATGCCCTTCAGTTGGAGTAAATTGTGGTATATGAATGTTATGGAATATTATTGTTTGGTAAGAAAGGACCAGCAGGATGATTTCAGAAAGGCCTGGAGAGACTGACAGGAACTGATGCTGAGGGAAGGGAGCAGGACCAGGAGATCATTATATACCTCAACAACAATACTATATGATGATCAATTCTGATGGACCTGGCCTTCTCCAGCAATGAGATGAACCAAATCAGTTCCAATAGAGCAGGAATGAACTGAACCAGCTACGCCCAGAGAAAGAACTCTGCGAGATGACTGGGAACCACTACATAGAATTCCCAGTCCCTATACTTTTGTCCGCCTGCATTTGGACCAATTGTTCACTATTTCAGAGTCCAACTATTTTTGTACAGCAAAATAACCATTTGGACGTGTATACTTATATTGTACTTAATTTATACTTTAACATAGTTAACATGTATTGGACTACCTGCCATCTGGGGGAGGGGGTGGGGAAAGGAGGGGAAAAACTGGAACAAAAGTATTTGTAGTTGTCAATGCTGAAAAATTACCCATGCAAATAACTGGTAAATAAAAAGCCATAATAAAAAAAAAAAAAGAAAAAGAAAGAAAGAAAAGAAAACCTGGAGATCTGGGAACAGCTGTTGTCTCGGGGGGAGGGGGGGAGCACAGCCCTTGTCAACATTCAGAAGCCTGAGGTTTAAGCTTAGCTCCAGCCTAGCAGTGGCGGCCATGAGGCCCACGAGGGTGGGCGGGCAACTCAGAGGGTGGGCTCTCAGCCCCCCAACAACCACCATTAATACAGAGGAGTTGGTGTGGCCGTTGTGGGGGCAATGGCCTCCAGTCTCCAGTCCAGGGAAATGAGGTTCAAAGAGGGTGAGAGCCTTGCCCAGGTAACACACCTGGCACATTCACACATACTTGACACACTCATACACACACACACTCTCACACACACACATCCCTGACACACTCATACCCCTGACACACTCACACTCCTGACATTCACACCTGACACACATCCCTGACACACACACACCTGACACACTCACACCTGATAAACTCACACTTCACACACACATACACACATACACACACACACACACACACACACACACACACACGGGATCAGAGTAGGATTTGAACACAAATCTTCCCGCCTCCCACCATGGCCCTGCCTGAGGGAAGGGAGAAGGGCACTTTAGTCATAATGACTGTACTAGAAGAGAGGAAGAAGAGACGGACCCAAAGGCGATTTGTGGGAACGGATGTGGGACACTCGGGGGGGGGGGGGGGAGGAGAACGATGGCTGGCATGGACGGCCGCCACGTTGGAAAGAAAAACAACTCGGAGACCAAAAGCTGCCATCGAGGCAAGGACCAGGCCACGGTTCCGAGGACAGACGCGCCTCCTGCTTGGTACCTCCGGCCTCGGGGCCGGGCCCGGGAGGCTCAGCCGAGGACAGGTCAGCACACAGGCGCATTTTGCTTGGTTAGACTTATTATTATTATTTTTTATCACTGTGGGCCTCGGTTTGGCAGGGGCTGGGGCGGGGGCGGGGGAGACGCTCAAGTCACTAGGCCTTTATTAAATGCTGCCCTTCTCCTGGGGGAGAGGAGGCTGAGGAGGAGGCGGCAGGTGCAGGGAGAAGGTTCTGGGAGGAACCGACCTATCCCATGAAGGAGGATTCTGGGACTCGGGGGAGAAAGAAGTCCAGAGGGTCAGGAATGGAGCCCAGAAGTGATGAGAGGAGTGGGAGGGAGTGGGGAGCAAAGGGAGGAACAACATGAAACGTTTTCGAAATGCACAGAAGGGAACAGAAGGGCCGGACGCAGAAGGAAAACAGAGACAAAAAGTTGAGAACCAACATGTTGAATTTATTATCTATTAAAAAAAACTGCACATGATCCAGGGAAAAGAAAGAAAATGAAATCAGGAGAGAGATGTGGCTCCATCCGGGGATAAGCCGATTCCCAGGGGAAAGGCACTGGAGTCATAGGAGAGCTTTCCCATGGCAGGGGGTGAAGGAAGATTTGGAGGAAACTCGGGGTCCTAAGGGGCAGTGGGGAGACCAGCCCGGGCTGGAGAGAGGCTAAGGAGGGGACATGGATGAGGCAGATTACACTTAGACATGTACTGCATACATTTCACCTGCACCCTAACACCCCACATCACCCGGGTCAGGTTGTTAAACAGCAGAGGCCTGTATCGCTCTATAAGCATCGTTTGAGTTCAACGGGAGGCAGTATAAGTCAAGGAATAAGATCATCATTTAGTAGGTTGGAAATGAAGACTGATAATAATCATAATAACAATAATTATATACTATATATAATTAAATACTTATATAACACTTTAATGTATTATTATATAACGTATTAATGCTTTACAGTCATTAGCTCATTTGAACTTCCCAATACCCTTTCTTATTATGTGAACAAGGATGTTTTTCATGTTAGTATCCTTCTTCCTTATTCTGAGTAATGTAAATGAACCAATATTATTTACCATGGAATATGTAAATAAATATTCATATATATGTGTGTGTGTGTGTGTGTGTGTGTGTGTGTATTTTTTCTCCCTTCAGTTAACAAGCTTTCATTTCTGCCCCTCATCAGCTAGTGGTACAGTAGCTAGAGGGCTTGGTCTGGTCAAAGACTTCTCTTCCTGAGTTCAAAGCAGGCCCTCAGCACTTACTAGCAGTATGACCCTGGACAAGTCACTTAACTCGGATTGCCTAAGTTTCCTCATCAGTAAAACAGGCTAAGGAAGGAAATGGCAAAACCCCTCCAGTGTCTTTGCCAGAAAAACTTCTGATGGGTTGGTGAAGAGCTGGCCGAGACTGAAATGAATGAATAGCAATAACCAATGAAAAGGGGAGGGGAATGACACGTGTAACAAATATGCAAATATGTACAGTCAAGAAAAGTCACTTTTCACATTGGCCGCGTCCAAAAATGGGGGTCCCAAAAAAATTTAAAAAAAAAATAAATAAAATAAAACAAAAACAAAAACAAACAAAAAAAAAAAACAAACAAAAATGGGGGTCCCGTTGTGGCTATTTTGTGAGTCTCCTCTCTGCTAGGAGGTGGGTGAAAACTTCATCATCCGTCCTTCGGAACTCTAGCTGCTCATTGAGTTCATCAGTCCTTGAGACTCTCAAAGTTTTTTGTTTTTAGGATGTTGTTGGATAAATCATGCAAAGATAATATGCTTAAACCAGGTTGGGCAGACGACGCTATCTGAAAGGATTGGAAGGGTAAAGAAAATCAAAATGGGAGTTCCCTGTTCCTCTGGCTCCTCAACTTTGCAAGGACAGTTTCTTTCTCCACTTTTCCCTCCGGCTGATTTCCCAGGTACAATTTTCCAGCAGCCGATTTGCTCGCCCTCCCTTGGAAAAAGGCAATCAGGGTTTAAACTTCCTGGGAAAGGATGAAAAAGAGCAAACTTTGCTGTGAAAACCTTCCTTTCACCCCAACTTTGTTTATTTGTTGGCCATGGGAGAGTTGGTCCTGTCACATGGTTAGTCTACTAGTGAACCTGCTCATAAGAGCTAAAAAATAAATGAATGAATGAATTTTAAAAATAAATAATGAGAAATCAGATCCAGAAGATTCATTCATGATTATAATTCATAACTCTAGTCAAACCGCTATTCTTTTCTTCTGTGAACTACAAGCTACTCCCCGACCTCCTCCATTGCAACCCTCTCTGCACATAATTAAGAATGATGCAGATAACAGAACAGTTATGACGAGTTATAACTTTATATTTAAAAAATCAGAATTTAAGACCTTAAAGGAACAGAGTACTTTGAAAATGAATCTCTGCCATCTCTGGACAGAGAAGCAATTATGTGTGTGTGTGTGTATATATGTATGTGTATTTATTTGTTTGTTTGTTTGTTTATATACACACACAATATGTCCCCTTGATAATATCCCCTCTGATTTCTCTCAGCCACACCCTCCATCTCAGTGTGGGTAGAGAAGATCTCTAGCTACCTCTCCCTACCCAGCCTGCCATCTTTGTCCATCATCATCATCACCACGGGATTTCACTTACTCATCTTGAAACTCATGTTCCCAGGAGCCTTTGCTTCTTGCCTTATGTGACTGAAAAGTGTCAGAAAAGATGTGGGCTTCCCTTTGGCTTCCTAGGTCAAGAAAGGCCGTGGCCGATGGTGGGCCGTCACGGGGAGGCGAGGACCAAAAAGGAAGCTGTTCCTTAGGAGAACTTTGTGAGGATTCCACAAAAGGGAAAAAAAGGATTTCCAGGCAGCGACAAGCCGGGAGTGGAGACCTTGTTGCCTGAGCTCTCCCACCTTGAAGCCACATTTCTGGTTTCTACTGATTCTAGGACAGTTTCTCAAACTTGGCAGGGGGGAGTGTAGGGGGGAATGTTTCCTACCAACTCTGCTCACGATTTCACTTTATTAAATGTCCTGAACTGAGAGGTAATTAATCCCTGCTCAGACATTCGATTCCCAGGAAGGAGTTGGGTGAGGGTAGGGGTCCTAGCTCAGGTACCATCGTCACTCAGCTGTTACCCAGAATGAGAGCCTTGAGTCACCAATTCAATTCAATAAATCTTTTAAAGTACCTACTATGTGCCAGATATGTGCTAAACACTGCAAATGCAAACAAAAAAAGAAAGAGTTCTGCTCTCAAATCGAATGAGGGAAGAACAAAAAGAAACTGGAAAGGGGGGTGGAGGGTGATGGGGTAGCTGGCGTGTGAGCCACCAGCTTAATTTTTTCTAAGACATCTCCAAAGAAATCTCTCAGAAGAAAACAGGCTCCACTTTTTATCACTTTGACAGTGGTAGCCCTTCTCCTAAACGCCTTAATCTGCCCGGCCTGTGTCTGTGTGGATTCTGTTGTTGGAGGCCCTGGCTTTGGGGACCTCCATCCATTGGGGGCCTCTTTATGCCCTCCTGGTGACAATAATTACCCACATTTACCTAGAGTTTCAGGATCCGCACCACGCTTTCCACGTTATTGGTCTTATTTAAACCTCACAAAATGGCGGGTGGAGAGTCCACATGGCTGACGATTGCTGGGTCAAGGTTGATGGTCAGTGCCATTTGGCGTGGGGGGGGGGGGGAGGAAATAACCCAGGCTGGCTAATTGATATCAACTAATAATTGTTAAGAGAACTCATGAGAAACTATCCCCACAGTGTGGGCGTTACCCCCAGAACGATCTGGCTGGTGCATGAGGGGGTTTGGGCCCGAGTGACGTGAAGGTGATGGGGGACCGGTCATGAAGCCCAGTTTGCCCTGCTGCCAATCCGGGAGGAAGCCCAGGGACCCCAGTCCTGGAAGTTCTCCCCTTCCCTCCCCGAGCACTTGAGGACGTCCTTCTTGGTCTGTTTCCTGCTTCCTCCTCCACAGGGCCTTTTAATTGCCCACTGAGTCAGGACAGAGTGTCCCGGCAGCTCCGGGCGGTTAGAGCTCCGGGCCTGGAGTCTCCCACTCAACAACTGAACTCTCTCCTCAACAGGAAAATGGAAATCTTAATAGACCCTCCCTCCCATATTTGTCGGGAGGCTCAAATTCGATATCTGTAAAGCACTTAGCATGGGGGCTGACATATAGTAGGTGCTTAATTAATGTTTGTTCCCTTCCTTCATTCTTAAACTGATGAGGATGAGGTTATGAAACTGGGTTATAAACTCAAAAAAGTCAGAATAGCAACAGAGCAACAGCAACAATAAGTCTGGGGAGAGCTGTTGGACCTGGACCATGAGACCTGTGATTCCCTGCAAGCAAGGAGGAAGGGAAAGCCCACCTACTGTGTGTTCTGGAGTGGGAAGAAAGAAAGGGTCAAGCCCCCTACTCTGTGCTCTGGAATGGGAAGGAAGAGAGGGTCAAGCCCACCTACTGTGTGTTCTGGAGTGGGAAGGAAGAGAGGGTCAAGCCCGCCTACTGTGTGTTCTGCAGTGGGAAGGGGGAGAGGGCCAAGCCCACCTACTGTGTGTTCTGGAGTGGGAAGGAAGAGAGGGTCAAACCCACCCACTGTGCGCTCTATGGAGAATTGGGCCTGTAGTGGGGAGGGTATTTGTTGAAAGAGGAAGGGTCTCCTCCGGCCAGGAAGTACCCCCTGTCTGGAGACAAGGGGATGCTCTTCAGCTACCACTTGGAGACTGTTTTCCTCAGGGACCTGGTGAGTGGAAGTCCAGGCCCCGGTTTGGAGGGCGAGCTTTTGCACTTCCGGCCTTGCCATTCCTTCTGAGGAAATGTGTCTTTGTAAAAGCTGAGAGGATGGAGCAGTGGGCAGAGCACCTTCCCTGCAGTCAGGAGGAGCTGAGTTCAAATCCAGACTCAGACCACTAGCTATATGACCCTCACCCAGCCCTCCAAATAAAATAAGCTCCTGGGCCTTAGTTGGCTACTTGCCATCAGACAGAGGCAACTGGCCAGCCGATGCTAAGGAAGAAGTCCTGCTGGATGGGAATTCCTGATTGGTGGAGGCCCCGGCCCCCCAGCTGCAGCCCAGGGTCCCGGCAGCTCCAGCCCGGGGTCCCAGCAGCTCCGCTCTGGGGCCCCAGCCCTGCCCGCAGGAGCGTGTGGGGAGGGTGAGATCATTATTTCCACCGAATGGGCTGCCATGCGATACTATCATGTATTGACACAGATTTCTCTGTTTGAGCTTGAACCTTTTGCAAACTTCCTCCGGCCAAATTTTCCAGTTCACTTACGCGTTACTCCCTACTTGCTCCTTCTCACCAAACTGGTTCCTTTGCTCCTCCAGGGAGGAGCCTTCTCACCGGCCTTGACCTGAGGGGGGGAGAAGGACAAGGGCTAGTGGAAGCACCCAAACGGACGGCCACCCGCCCTGTCCCGCTGGGTCCCAAAGCCGCCTACAGTCTGGATTGGGGTCATTTTCTAGAATCAGACCAAGTCTGGGACCACCCAAAATGGTGGGTAAAGTAGAATTCATGTCTGCTGTTTCTTTTTTTTCTGAGGCAATTGGGGTTAAGTGACTTGCCCAGGGTCGCACAGCTAGGAAGTGTCTGAGGAGAAATTTGAACTCAGGTCCTCCTGACTTCAGGGCCGGTGTTCCATCCGCTGCACCCCCCAGCTGCCCTTTAATTTCTGTTTCTTAGCTGTGCCCAGGAGTGATTGTTCTACCAGGGATCCGCACACACGATGGACAGCGCTGGTCCTATAGTTGCGAAGCTTCCGATCCCACTCAGCCACGTAGGAACCCCTGCGATTCTCACTGAACACCCGGTATATGGTAAGTGTCTAATAAATGTTTTTTTGACTGATTGCTGACTAGGTTAAGCAAGTTTCGAAGACTTTGATCCAGACCACCAGTGGAGGAGATTCCCACACTGATGAAATCAGAGGTCCCGGGTGCACTGACTTAAGAAAGCATCAGCTAAGCTAGAAATGGCCGCGGCCGTATTTCCGGGCCAAAGGGTTCAAATCCAGGCCCATGTAACATCCGGCCCCTCTTCATCTGAGAGAAAACTAGAAAATGGAGGCCGGGAAGGAGTCTTTCCCAGTCAGAGGGACGCTTCCTACTCCAAGAGGCTTTGACCCACAGAGTCTGCCAATGTCCTTTGGGCTCTCAGTTGGGTGCCGGGGACTGGGGAGGGGGAATGAGGGATGATGGGAATATAAATATAATTTTACTGAAGTAGCGAAGCCTTGGAAACTCCGACCAGGGAAACCCGGCCCTCTCTGTGGGCAATGATGGACCGAGACCGGCTTCTACCCAGCGTGCCATTGGCTCTTTTGTAAGCCCAGGATTGTCCTGTGTGCCTCGGGGATAGGATCGAGATCTACCAGGGTTCTTGACCGCCGCCTTCCCTCTCCTTGGGCTCTGATCTTTGACTGGATGATCTATGAAGATCTATGGGTTGATGATCTACAAAAACGACAGTCACGAGCCCTTGCTGGTGGATCCAGCTTCCTCGGCCTCCGGTGCCCATCTTGGACGAACGTGCCTGTTTGCTTGTTTTATACCCCATTAGGAGGGGAATCTCTCGAAGACGGGAACTGATTTTGCTTTTCTCTTTCTACCCAGGACTCGGCACAGAAGCTGGTATTTAGTAAGTGCTTAATAAATGCCTTTTTGACCAATTACCGACTCTCTAGTCAGCCAGAGGTCACCTTAATCCAGAGCTAAAGTAGGGAAACATCTCTTGTATTGCCACGGGGCCCAGGCTCCCACAAATGCACACACCAGCAGCGGAGAGAGCCCAGGGATCACAGTGACTAAGAATAACGGTGGCCCCAGCCTCCGTGGCTCCTCCAGGGCCTCGCCAGGTCCCACGAATGTTGGTGGCCTTCCCCCTCCCTGAGGGACATGTCCCAGCTTCCACTCTGCAGGTGAGCCTGGCTAAAGTCAATGGGCAGGCAAGGACTAAGCCTTCCTTACGTGGCAGGAACTGGGCTTAAGATTAGGGCGTTTCTAATTTGGGATTTATTTCTAATTTCTAATAATGGGTTTACTAAGTCAGGGCATCCAGGATCTCTGATTTTAGCAGTGTGGGAATTTTCTCCACCAACACGGTCTGAGACAAAAGCTCTAGAACTGGAATCACACTTGATACGTGTGACATGGATGGAGAACCATCAGACAGAGGGGAACTTTGAACAATTCAGTCTGGAGAGGCAGGTGGCTCAGTGGGACTAGACTCAGGAAGATGAGTTCAAATCCAGCCTCCGAAGCTTATTACTTGTGTGACCCTGGGCAAGTCACTTAACCCAATTTGCCTCAGTTTCCTCATCTATAAAATGAACTGAAAAAGGAGATGGCCAACCACTTCAGTAGTTCTGTCAAGAAAACCCCAAATGGGGTCACAGAGAGTCAGCTATGACTGAAAAATGATTGAATAAACTTTTTTTTTTTTTTTTTTTTTTTTTTTTTTTTTTTGCTGAGGCAATTGCCTCAGGATCACACAGCTAGGAAGTGTTAAGTGTCTGAGGCCAGATTTGAACTCAAGTCCTCCTGACTTGAGTAAACATTTTTAAAGCAGAGCAACTGAAAACCCAAAGACAAAAACAAAATCACCCCTGACCTCAAGAAGTCTATATTCTCCTGGTAGATATGATGCATTTACTAATGAATGAATAAAATACTTTAAAAGCCCTAACCACGTGCAAAGGACTGAGCTAAGACAAGAGAGAGTCCTTGATTTCAAGGGGCTCCCATTCTAATGGGGGGGACATCACATACGAAAGTTTTCAGCAGCAAATCAGCTGGAAGGGATCCATAATCCTCTGGGGGCAGCAGCAAAATAGATGGTCATATAGTTGTTGGGTCATATTCATCCATCAGGACCCCATTTTGGGTCTTTCCTGGCAGAAACACTGCAGTGCTTTGCCATTTCCTTCTCCAGCTCATTTTGCTTTTTTCTTTTTTTTGGGGGGGGGGGATGAAGTGCCCTGTCCAGGGTCACCAGGGAAGTCATGTCTGGGACAGATCTGAACTCAGGCAGTCGTCTCCCCGGTCCAGGTCCAGCATGCTTTGCCCTGTGTAGCATTTTCTTTAATGTCATTTTCCCTTGATCAGTTTCTGGGTTTTCAGTGGCTGTGGCCGCAGCCCTTGGAGGAAGCCAGCCTTGCAGTGCACGGCGGCTGCCGCCCAGGGCAACGACCAAGGGGAACCCAGCGAGGACCGTCACAGTCCCCAAGGCTCCTGGGCTGTCCCCTCAGAGTCTGAGGGAAGATGGTGGCCAAGATGGTGAGGGCGGTTTGGCTCGTCCGCACGGCTGGACTCTCCCCCAGGATGCACCATGCTTCAGGGAAGCTGGCTTGCCCATCGTGGGGGGTGGGAGTTGTGGCAGTTGGGGGGTCTAGCTGCCCCCTCCACAGGAGTCGGCTTCTGGGACTGGGCCAGGAGCAGGGGGGGTGCAAGGCTGCCATGGCCAGGCCTAAGTGAGATTAGTCAAGCGTTTAGTGGGTAAAAGGCCCAATGTTGTTCTCTTCCTGCCCTGTGTTTCTGTTTGGGGTCGGTGGGTAGCTGTTGCTGGTGGCGATGAGGAGGGCCCGGGTTCTCTCCCCGGTGATCTCCTCCCTCGGTGGCAGCTGCAGCAGCAGGTTGGAGAGGGAGGGAGGAGCAGAGAGAGATTTATTTACACATAACTAAGCATAAGGTTTATTAAGAAGAGCTCCCTCTGATGGGGAGGGGGAATTAAGCCCTGGAGGGAGGGGCTCCAGAAAAAGGCCTCCTATGTCTCTCAGCCTCCATTGGACCTTGAAGGGAGCTGGAGGCTCCCGAGGCAGAGGAGAGGGGGGAGAGGCTTCCAGGAGGGAGAACAGCCTGTGCAGAGACACGTGCTGTGCCCCAGCAGCCAGTAGGCCCGCAAGACTGGAGTTCCAGGGGGTGGGGGTGGGGGGGCAGGGGGAGGGAGCCGAGCTGGCTCACCCGCTTCTGGAGACTGGCGGGGAACCAGATAGCAAAGGCTTGCAGAACTCCCGGGAGCCCGGGCGCACTTAATCATCCCCACTGCCCAGAGGAAACAAACAAAGAGGGTTTTAACTTTTCACCCAGTAGAGCCGGCCCGGCCCCTCCCGGTCACGCTGGGGAGCCAGGCCATCGGGATCCCAGGAGGGGCCGCGTGCTGGAGGGGGCACAGAGCACTGGGAGGGGGCACACGGAGCTGGGAGGGGGCACACGGAGCTGGGAGGGGGCACACGGAGCTGGGAGGGGGCACACGGCGCTGGGAGGGGGCACACGGAGCTGGGAGGGGCACACGGAGATGGGAGGGGTACAGAGCACTGGGAGGGGGCACACAGGAGCTGGGAGGGGGCACACAGGAGCTGGGAGGGGGCACACTGGAGCTGGGAGGGGCCACCCAGAGCTGGGAGGGGGCACATGGAGATGGGAGGGGGCACAGAGCACTGGGAGGGGGCACACGGAGCTGGGAGGGGCACACGGAGCTGGGAGGGGGCACAGAGCACTGGGAGGGGGCACACGGAGCTGGAGGGGGCACACGGAGCTGGAGGGGTCACATGGAGATGGGAGGGGACAGAGCACTGGGAGGGGCACACGGAGCTGGGAGGGGGCACACGGAGCTGGGAGGGGTCACACGGAGCTGGAGGGGCACAGAGCACTGGGGGGGGCACACGGAGCTGGAGGGGGCACACGGAGCTGGGAGGGGTCACACGGAGATGGGAGGGGGTACAGAGCACTGGGAGGGGGGCACACGGAGCTGGGAGGGGCACACGGAGCTGGAGGGGGGCACACGGAGCTGGGAGGGGGCACACGGAGATGGGAGGGGGCACAGAGCACTGGGAGGGGGCACAGAGCACTGGGAGGGGGCACACGGAGCTGGGAGGGGGCACACGGAGCTGGGAGGGGGCACACGGAGCTGGGAGGGGGCACAGAGCTGGGAGGGGGCACACGGAGCTGGGAGGGGGCACACGGAGCTGGGAGGGGGTACAGAGCACTGGGAGGGGCACACGGAGCTGGGAGGGGGCACAAGTTGCTGAGAGGGGGCACCCGACTCTGATCCCCACACAGCTCTGGGGCCGGGAGCTGTCCACCTGAGCATCTTTCAGCTCCGCAGACAAGGCGGCCGCGGGAGGCGGGCTCGGTGGGCCGGGGAGCAGAGGGGGACCCACGTCACGTGCCCCCCCGCGGCTCGGGCCGAGAGAGGCCGCAGTCTCTGCAGCTCGGCAGCCGCCACCTTGTCCCCGCTGTCCTTGGCCGGCCCTTGCGGGGGCCCCGCGCCCTCCGTTCCCGGCGGGGCGCCCAGGTGAGCAGCAGCTGCCCGCGGGTCCCGGGGGATGGGGCAGCCAGGTGAGCGCGCGGGGAGGGGGGACGACAGGGGGACGTAGCTTGGGGTCTGACGCCGGGGTCCTGGGGCCGGAGAGGTGCGAGCTGCTCCCCACCCCCAACACCCCTGCGTCAGGTTCCCTCCCCGGGGGGGAAGGGGGCGGAGCGCAGCCTGGGCCGGGCGGCGAGCGGACCCCGGGGGCCGGGGCCTGGTTCTCTCCTCCCCTGGGGTGTCCGGCTCCAGACCCCGCCTCCGCTGCGACTTGGGGCTCTTTTCCAGGTGCGCCTCCCTCCCGCTCCTCTCCATCCCGACTCCAGCATCTGCGTCCTCCCCCTGACCTGGCCCGTCGTATCCGAATCCCACCATGGCCCGAGGAGACGCCCCAGAGGACGAGTAAGTCCGGGCTCTGGGCGCGGGGCACGGACCCTCGGGGAAAGACCCAGAGTCCCCTACCCGGAGCCGCGCAGCGGGGAGCGAACTACAACCCCCATGAACCCCCCCGCCCTGGGTTACCCAGGCCAGAGCCGAGGATTGCTGGGAGTTGTAGTTCACACTCTCGCCAAAGGCATGGGGGCCGCTGGGGGGGTCTCTGACTCTCCCCCTCCCCCACAGCTACCACCTAGTCGGGACCAGCTTCTTTATCCTGGGTTTGGGGACCCTGCTGCCCTGGAACTTCTTTATCACTGCCATTCCGGTGAGAGCAACCCTGTAACGGACAGATGGGGGGGGGGGAGGTAGAGGGGTGACGAGGCGGGAGAGGAGGGTCCGGGAGGAGGGAGAGGAGGGAGCCGGAGGCGGGGGACGGGCGTTAGTCATGTTCACAAGATCGTACTCTTAGAGCCGGCGAAGGAAACCACGGAGGTCCCCCATACCCTGTCCCACTTGACTGGAAAAGGCTCAGAGGCTGCAGAACCCCTCAGGGTCACAGCCTCCTCGGTCTGCTCCCGGCCAGGGTCCTTGGCCACTGCACCTCCACGGCCCCTCCCTCTCTGACTCCTTGGCCCTTCTAGGGTCCCAGTTCTCCCCAGACACAGGCAGACTTTGGGGCTCCTGGCTGCAGACTGGCCGTGGTCACCTCCGGCCCTGGTCACCTTCTGGCCGTGGTCACCATGTGCCTGTGGTCACCCCCTGGCCGCTGACCGTGGCTTCCCTGCCCATCTCCCGTCAGTACTTCCAGGCCCGACTGGCCATTGTCAATGTCACGGGGGAGCCTTCCGGAGCCAACCTCACAAGCCCCGGGGATGCCTTCAACTTCAACAACTGGATGACCCTCCTGTCCCAGCTGCCCCTGCTGCTCTTCACCCTCCTCAACTCCTTCCTTTACCAGTGGTGAGCTCCCACTTCCCTGGGGAGCCCCCCCCCACTTACTTCCTGCCTTTACTGCTCCCATCAGCCACTGCCCCCCTCCCCGAACCACCCGTGATCCTCAGTGACGGCCCCAGAGCTGTCTCTTCATCGGCTTCGCCCGGCCACGTGCCCTGCGGCTGTGCCCACCCTCCCCCCCTCTCCAAAGCTGGCTCTGTCCTAGTGGCAGCCAGAGCAGAGCGGGGGCCACAGCTATTTCTGGTCCTGCGCAGCGTCCCGGAGAGGGTCCGCATCCTGGGCAGCCTCCTGGGCATCCTGATGCTCTTCGTCCTCACGGCCGTGCTCGTCAAAGTGGACATGAGCCCCCGGCTCTTCTTCTCTATCACCATGGCCTCCATCTGGTTCATCAACTGTGAGTGACAGGTGCAGCCGGGCCCCCCGCATGAAGTCCGGGTCCCGGGGATTCCCCAGGCCCAGCCCAATGTGAGGTAGAGGAACACGTCCTGCCACCATCAGAGCTAGGAGAGCGCAGAACGGAGAGAAGTGGGGGGGGGGAACATCGCAGCCGGGACCTGCCTTAGGACCTAGAACCAAACCTAGACTGGCGGCACCTGAAGCAACCATAGAACACAGAACCCGATCTAGAACGTCAGGCCTTAAGAACAAAGAACGTGTGGGGGGGGGAAACACCAGATCTGGGCTGGTCCTTAGAACTTGGGATTCAGAGCTGGCCTGGAGAACTCACAGTTCTAGTGGAGTCCTTCATTTCAAGAGGAAGAAATGGGTTTGTTGCCCCCGTTGTGGAGAGGAAGAAAGCGAATACTTGAGAGTTCCAAGGCCTGAGCAAACGTTACCAGGCAGCCCCTTCCCCCGTCTTGTGCGGAGAGCATTGCCCAGTTTGCCAAGGACTGCGAGCCCGGCTGTCGAGCTTGTCCCCGGGCCCCCGGCCGTCGAGCCGTCCCCCACAGCGCAGGAGCTGGTCCCCGGGCCCCCGGCCGCCCCCTGGCCGGGGCACTCACCTCTCCGCTTCTGTAGGGCAATGCCCACTGGGGACCATGTTTGGCTTTCCCCCCAGCCTTCTGCGCCATCCTCCAGGGCAGTCTCTTTGGGCAGCTGGGGGCCATGCCCCCCATGTACAGCACCCTCTTCCTCAGCGGCCAGGGCTTAGCCGGGACCTTTGCCGCTCTCGCCATGCTGATGTCCATGGCCAGTGAGTGCGGGTGTGGTGATGGGCTCCGGTGGGGAAGGAGGCTGGGGGCTGGGGTGGCTGGAGCTGGGGCGGCAGGAGCTGGGGCAGGCCTCTTAGAGAAGGGAGGGGGCAGTTTTCTGGGCCCTGGGGGCCAGGCCGGGGCTCCCAGAGAGGCTCCTGGGAGAGCCAGGCTGTCCCACTCCCATTGCAGGCGGAGTGGACGCACAGACCTCAGCCCTCGGCTATTTCATCACCCCGTGCGTGGGAATCCTCATCTCCACCGGCTGCTACCTGTCCCTGTCCCACTTGGTGAGCCAGGCTTCCTCTGGATCCTCTGCTGGGAACCGGCCAAGTCCTCCCCTCCCCTCCTCCCCCTCCTCCTCTCCCCCTCCCCCTTCTCCCTAGCCACTTCCAGCTTAGTTATAGATCCTGGGGGGAGGTGGGGGGGGGAAGTTGGGCGGGAGGCAGGGTGGGGGGGAATGCTGGCAGAGCAGGAAACCGGTCTGGTCTCTTGCTGGGGGGAGTCTGACCCTGTCGGGCTCTGGCTTGGGCAGGGACCGGGTGGGGGGGGAAGGGGGGAGGGGGAACACTGCAATGGAGGCAGGATGAGGGAAGTCCCCTCCCCCAGCAGCAGGCTTTCCTGGAGGAGAGGGGCTGGGGAGCCCCAGAAGGTAGCAGAGGGAAGGGGGGCAGAGCTGCAGCCCCGCTCTCTGGGCCTCCCTGCCTGGCCTACCCTCAGACTTGTGTCTTCTCTGCGGCAAGGAGGGAGCCCCGGGGCTGGGACAGCCGGGGACCATGAGAGGTGTGACCTTGGGCAGGCGCTTTACTTCCCGGCTCCTGGTTTTGCCCTCTCAGGTGGAGAGGCTGGAGACCTGCCCTCGTGTCCCCTCCAAGCCGAGCTCTATGAGCCTTGTTTTCGCTCCCACTTCCCCTTGAGCCTCAGTTTCTCTCTCGGTAGCTGGTCCTGGGCCCTTCCTGCCTAGGGCCGGCCCTGACCCAGTGACCAGACTGGTTTCTAGACTTGTCTCGGGGCGACCCCAGGGTGGAGTGGAGACCTGTCCCGCCCCCTTCACGAGGCCTCCGGGCTCTGTCGCCCCAGGAGTTCGCCCGCTATTACCTGGACAAGAAGGCGCCCCACCCGCAGGCCTATGAGCTGGAGACCAGGGCCGAGCTGCTCCAGGCTGGTGAGCAGGCGGGGCTGGGGGCAGCCTGGGGGGGGAGGGGGGGCAGCCTGGGAGGAGGGAGGGGGAGCAGCCTATGTTGGGATCCTGCCCTGGGGGTTCTCATGCCCCTGGCCACAGTCTCAATTTGCTCATCTGTGCAATGGAGCCTGTGGTGGCTCCTGCCTGGTGGGGCTGTGATGCCCGTGGAGAGTCTGACCACTCTACCTCTCTGCCAGGAATCCCCGTGGAACCCCCACGGACCCCGGGACAGACTAGGGCAGGCTCCGGCCGGGGGTCCCCCACCTGGGGGAGTCTAGCCCTTAACGTAAGAGGGAGGGAGCAAACTTTCAGTCCTTTGTCCAAGGTCAAAGATCCGGGCAGAGCCGTGGGCAGCGCCGGAGACTTGGCGGGGGGTGGGCAGTGTGGGGTGGGTAGCGCGAGGAGTGCGGGCAATGCCCCAGCCCAAAGCTGACACCCTGGGGGGGGGGCTCTGACGGGAGTGGGCGAGTTGGGGCCTGGGCAGAGGGAGAAGCTGAGCGGGCGCTGTCCCGGGGACCTCTGGCTTAGGCCCTGAGGGCCGCCCTCTCCAACGGACAGAAGCTCGCTGACCCCGCCTCCCCCCCAGATGAGAAGAACGGCTTTTCTGGGAGTCCCCAGAAAGCAATGCTGGCCCTGGAGCCGGAGCCAGAGAAGGAGCCCAAGCCGGGAAAGGCCTCGGTCCCGGCCGTGCTCAGAAAGGTTGGCCCCGCGCCCCGGCCGCAGCCCCCGGGAGCCCCCCTGCCCCCAGACCTGGCCGGCCAAGGCTCCCCCCACCCACCCAGTCGGTGGCTGCAGGGACGGGAGGAGGGCTCAGCCGCCCCCCAGCCCCCCGACACGGCTCTGTGTTCTGCAGATCTGGATGATGGCTCTGTGCATCGTGCTGGTGTTCACAGTAACCCTGTCCGTGTTTCCGGCCATCACGGCCATGGTGACCAGCTCCAGGGGCCCCGGGAAGTGGAGTGAGTGCAGAAAGGGGGAAACTGAGGCCGGGAGGGGACCTGTGGGAGCAGGGACGGGCAGCTGGGCCAGAGAGGGAGCCCCACAGAGGAGGGGACTCGGTCTTAAACCAGGCTGGGGTCTGGGAACAAAGTGGGGCCCGCAGAGCTGGTGGGACAGAACCGGGAGGTCTGTCCCCTGCCCCTGCCTGTGTCCCAGTTTCCACGTCTATAAAATGGAAGGTCCCTCCCATCTTGGACCGAGGAGGCCCTGAAAGAGGCTTAGTAGAGGCCAGGTCTAGGCCCTGAGCCTCCAGGCCTCCTGAGCCTCTGGGCCTCTGGGCCTCCGGGCCTCTTCCCCCCCCCAGGCCAGTTCTTTAACCCCATCTGCTGCTTTCTCCTCTTCAACACCATGGACTGGCTGGGGAGAAGTCTGACTTCCTACTTCCTGTGGGTGAGTGTCTCGGGTCCAGGGGGGAAGACCTTTGCCCCCCACTCCCAAGGGGACCCTCCGGCCTCTGAGTCCTGCCTGCCGGGGAGGGCCCAGGCCCCGCTCCGGGAGCTTCCTTTCCCTCTGGGCGTCCAGGGCGTGGTCCGGGGGTGGGGGATCTGGGCCGGCCGGGGGTGAAGGGGACTCTGGCACTCTCGGCCCCCAGCCGGACCGGGACGGCCGCCTGCTGCCGCTGCTGGCCTGCCTGCGCTTCCTGTTCGTGCCCCTCTTCATGCTGTGCCACGTGCCCGAGCGCTCCCACCTGCCCATCCTCTTCCCGCAGGACGCCTGTTTCATCACCTTCATGCTGCTGTTCGCGCTCTCCAACGGCTACCTGGTGTCTCTGACCATGTGCCTGGCGCCCAGGTGAGCACGGGGCTGGGGGGGCTGGGAGGGCCGAGGGGGAGCCCCGGGGCCTCATCAGTAACCCCAGGGGGCTCAGACGGGGTGGGTGCTCCCTCAGGGTGGTGCTCCCTCGAGGTGGGTGCTCCCTTGGGGTCCGTCCTGCAGGAGCACCAGGAAGTCCTTGGTGGCCAGCACGCCTCTGACAGGGTTCCCTGACTTCCAGGGGCCCCTCACTTACAGAGCCCTCCGGATGAAAGGCCCAGGGCCTGCCTGGCAGGGGGAAGGCCGAGCACAGGAGGGAGGGAGCACCAGGGCCCATCCCAGTCTGTCTAGGGGGGAGAGGGCTGAGTGACTCAGGGGGAGCTCAGAGCCTTTCCTCAGAGGCCCCAGAATACCGGAGCTAGAGAAGGCAGCAGGTCCCCCCAAAAGGCACCAGGTACCACGAGAGAGCCTGTGCCTTCCACCTCTCTGGACACGAGACTAGTGCATGGTTTGGAGAGATACTGGAAACCTGGGGGTCCCGGAGCTGTGGCAGCCTGGGGGACCCTGGGGGATGTGGCAGCCTGGGGGCCAGGAGCCTACCCAAGGGTGGGGGATGTGAGGGCTGGGCTCCCTTCTGACAGTGGCTCCCCCTCCTTTGCAGGCAGGTCCTGCCCCACGAGAGTGAGGTGGCCGGAGCCCTCATGACCTTCTTCTTGGCCCTCGGGCTCTCCTGTGGGGCTTCCCTGTCCTTCCTCTTCAAGTCCCTGTTGTGAGGCAGCCCGCTTCCCTCCTTGCCTGTGGGAACGGGCCGGCAGCCTTGGGGGGGCTGTGAAGGCCAGGCAGGCAGGTCCCGGGCGGGAGCCTGAGGCAGAGGAAGGCAGACCCTGTGGATCTCAGGCCTGAAGGCTCCCGAGAGCCACTGCTACCAGTCAGCAGCTGCCCTGCCCCGCCTGCCAAGGAAGGGCTGTGACTTAGCAGCCGGTAATAGCCTGGCAAGGGGGATGGAAGCCCCCCCACATTTCCTGGTACTGGGTGATCCCCCAACAGCTCTAAAAAAGGAGCTGATGGTTTGGGTGCTGACCTGCCCTGGAGGCAGGGGGATGGCCCGGATGACCCCTGGAGGCCCTGTGTTTCCATTGGGGAACCCTTACCTTGGACATTGTTAAACTTCCCATTCTCGGGAGCTCCCTGGAGGAGTCTGGGAATTCCTTTGGATGAGGCTTTACAGTGAGCCATGGCGGGGGGAGGGGAGTAATGGCAGGCTCTGCCCCGAGCTCCCGGCTTTCCCCACAAGTATTCCTAGTGAGGTCTGTGCCAACGGTGAGCTCAGCTCCGGGATCTGACAAAGAAGGTCTGACATGGGAAAAGCAGGGCAGGGGGGGCCTCAGTCAGCAAGCATTAAGGCCTCCTGTGTGCCAGGCCCTATGCCGGGCCCCAGATCTGTCTTCAAGGAGCTCCCATTCTGCAGGAAAAGCAAGCTCAGTTTGGGGATGGGGGCCAGAGACCGGGAGGGAGGGCGCTTTGCCGGAGACTTCCCTCGGAGCCTGTGGCCTGTCTGCGGTGGGGCCGCTTGCCCCTGCTGCTGCCCAGCGCACAAGGCCGTCTGGCGGGCCCAGACGGGAGATGCTCCTGGAAGCAGAGCCCAGAGTGGCCTCCAGATCCCTCCTGCCTCCCGGTTGGTGCTGTTACAGGAGCCGCCCCTTTGTCTGCTGGAGGTTCCTTCCCAGGCTGGAGCTCCAGGGCTGAGCAGGGCCAGACACACACTCTCTTATACTTATACAGAGAGTTGGAACCTTCTATCCTCAAGCACTTCTGCTAGCCGGACAACAAAGGCTTCCTGGGCGAGGTTGGCCTTGGCCCCATTATACAGAGGAGGAAATTGTGGTTCAGGGTGGGTGTCTAAGAATGGCAGCCCTGCTCCTTCAGGAGTAGCTTTACTAAGTTAGCATTTATTGAGCACCTAGTATATGCATGAAGGAGATATGGAAAATTTGAGCCCCGCCCTGAGGGGTTTTATAGTCTGATTGGGGGAATTAAGATATAAGTACCAATATGCATTTATTAAGTGCCTACTATGTACCTGGGCACTGTGCTAGGGACTGAGAATGCAAGAGAGAAAAGGAGACAATCTCTCCCTGTCTGCTGGGGGAAACGGCATGTTCTTTGGGAATATGGGACTTAAATGCGCGCCCATCAGGGAGGGCCGAGGGGCCCATGAGGGAGGGCAGCTGGGGGCATGACGGACGGAGGCACTGGCATATCATGGGAGTCACAGAAGGATTGCAAACTGAGGAGGGACGACCAGGTCCGGGCCCGGGAAGATCGGCCCAGGAGACCATCACACAGTAGGAGCGCGGTCCCCAGACGGAGGGGCTGGGACCCTGAGCCGATCTCTCCAACGTGGTGGAGTCAGGAAGCCCCCGGTACCCAGAGCTCCACGCTGGGGACCCACCCTCCAGGGAAGTGGGAGAGCAGCAGCTGTGGAAGCAGAGGGGGAGGGCCTGGCTCCAACTGAAAAGTCTTTGTAACAGCAGGAGCCCAAGGGCTTGGGGAACAGCAGGTTTGTTCACCTGGAAGGGGGTGGAAACTGAGGCAGGTTTGTCGGAGGTCAGGGGAATGGACTGTGCCAGGGGAGGGGAATATAGGGGCTTTCAGCTTTTATTCTCCAAAAAGTCATTCCCCTCTGTGGTCCTCAGTTTACCCACAAATTAAAAAAAAAAACCCTCTTGGACTGATTTCCCTGTTCTGGTGGCGAGGCTCCCCTTTTCTCCCAGGGAGCCCCTTCTGGAGAGCACTGCTTGGTGTGTGAAATAAGTGGCTGGCTTTTTATGCATCATGTGTAGCTATTCCTGCCTCTTCTTGGACACGTCCCCCGCACTGGGCAGCGTCCGGCCCCGGGCGCTTGCCTTGGCTCCGTCCAGGCCGAGCCCGGCATCGGTCAGTTAGTGCGCTCAACACGGGCTAACCTGATCGTCACCCAGGCCCCTCTTGTGGGGGACAGAGAAGGCGCGGGGAGGAGCAGCCAGGAACCACGTTTAGGGCAGACGTGACTGAGCCGGGTCTGTGGTGATCTAGGGCCTGGCGGGGCATCGAGGGTTAGGCGGTCCCGGGAATGCTCACTGAACCACCTGACCCGTAGCTTGGGAGCGGGGGTGACGTCGGTGACTCAAAGTGGCTTAAGGGTGAGGGGACCTTGGAAAACCCCAGAAAGCCCAGACACGGCTCGGAGGGACGCAGCGGACGGAGTGCTGGCTCAGATACTTCCTGGGGCACTGGTGGGAATGCAAGAGCACTTATTAAGCACTTACTGTGTGCAGGCCCACAGAGGAGTCAGCCCACGCTGGGCCTCCAGGAGCCTTCATCCTAATGGGAAAGACATCCTGTGGGCAGATGAGTGGAAAGGTCCCATGGTCCTCGGGGGCAGCAGCGAAGCCGGCCGTTAGGCTTTTCTTTCCTGAGATTCTACTGACGATCCATTGGTTCTGGGGCAGAACCATTTTCTGTGGGCTGGAGGCACCCCCAGGCTTGGGGATAGGTCCTGGGCTGTCTGCACTAGGGGGAGGAGAGACAGGGTCCCAGTGGGGAGGGGGAAGGGACTGGCTGGTACATGCTGCCTCCTCCCCCTCCTTCCCATACAGTTGAGTTGCCTTGAAGGCCGAGTCACATATTCTGAACCCAGCTCCTCTGTAAAATGTGAGAGAGCAGAGCTGTTAATGGAAACTCTCCGCCACTAGGTGACACCATAGCACTCATCTTCCTGAATTCCAAGATGACCCAAGCACTGTGAGACCCTGAACAAGTCCCTTCACCCTGTTTGCCTCGGTTTCCCCATTTGTAAAATGAGCAGGAGAAGGAGCTGGCAGATCACTCCAGTCTCTGTCAAGAAAACCCCCAAAGGGGTCATCGATATTTTATTTATTTATTTGTTTTTGCTGAGGCAATTGGGTTAAGTGACTTGCTCAGGGTCATACAGCCAGGAAGTGCTAAGTATCTGAGGTCAGATTTGAATTCAGGTCCTCTTGCCTTTGCTCTATCCACCGCACCACCTAGCTGCCCTCTTATCTATCGATCTGTCTGTTTATTTGTTTGTTTATTTTAAGAGAAAACCTTGCTGTGATCCAAAATTGCATCTCCTGTAACCTCTGAGAGTTTGTGCTCCTCAGTCTGTGCAAACCCCCAGTGTCCTGCACAGAAGTCATCCCATGAGGCTTCAGTGTAAGAGTACTTGGCTCCTTGGCAAAGGAGAGAGCTCAGTCCTTTCCTTGGAGAAGATTTCCAACTGACCCTGACTGAGCTTGCCTGTTCAGCGTTGTTGATGTGTTGTCTCTCCTTCCAAGCAGGGGACGTTTTTCCCTCCCTTTGTATCCCAGAACCTAGCACGATGTCTGGAACATAGCAAGTGTATTAAATGCTTTTTTTTAAAAATGCTTTTTATTGTTCAAAATTCATGCAAAGACAGTTTTCAACACCCACCCTTGCAAAATGTTAATGCTTTTTTATTTGACTTGACTTCATCCACAATCATAAATTGAGGCAGACAGTTGTGTGTGTGATGTAAAGAGTATCAACCATACCAGGAAACCCTAGGTCTCAAACAGCCAGTTTCAACGGCCAAAAATGTAAATGTATCTGTCAATAAAAAGTTATTTTAAAAATAAATAAATAAATAATAAAAAAAATTGTAAATGTAAATGTACAAACAAAATCAATGCAACTAGATTTAAAAAAAAAGTTCCAGAATGGGAAGGGAAAAAATCATTGCCCCAAACCTTTACAAAAGTCTGACATCCAAAAATGCATGGCATATTGCTACAAAGAGAGCAGAGTAAGAGCCTTTCCCCAATAGAAACAGGTTTCAAAAGAGGGAATGAAATTCCATCAACTCCAAACCACAAATAATAAGAGAGCTGCTATGAAAACAATTTTATTTTTTTTATTATTATTATAGCTTTTTATTTACAAGTTATATGCGTGGGTAATTTTTCAGCATTGACCATTGCCAAACCTTCTGTTCCATCTTTTCCCCTCTTTCCCCCCCACCCTCTCCCCTGGATGTCAGGTTGACCAATACATGTTAAATATGTTAAAGTATAAATTAAATACAAAATAAGTATACATGTCCTAACAGTTATTTTGCTGAACAAAAAGATCGGACTCTGAAATAGTGCACAATTAGCCTGTGAAGGAAATCAAAAATGCAGGCGGGCAAAAATAGAGGGATTGGGAATTTTATGTAGTGGTTCATAGTCACCTCCCAGAGTTCTGAAAGCAATTGTCAAGCTCTCTCAGAAATCCTGTTTTCAAGGATGAAGAAAGACTGATTCTTTTGGGGGTGGGGTGGGGGGAAGGCAGTGAGAAATCAGGCGTACTAACAGCATTGGCAGAGCTTCCACTTGGCACATCACTTGGGAAAGCAGTTTGGATTTACAGAAGAAAAATAATTTCATTATTGACTTAAGATTTCAAGATTATGAAGAGGAAAGAAGTTCTCAGAATGAATGTTTTTTAAAAAGTTGCTGGTTGCCCTTCTGCAAAATCAAGAAACAAGAGACAAATGAAATGAGGAGACCCCTGACCCCGAAGGGCCGGACCAGCTGTGGGATATGAATGTGGGAACGGGACTGGGCCGGGTACTGGAGCAGGGCAGGGCGGCCCCTTCTCTCTAGAGCTGGCGAGATGCCGGGACTGAGAAATGAAGTGTTACCCAGGATCCTTCAAGCAGCCAGTTCTGCTGCGTCCGAGGCCGCTCTCTCCCTCTGTCCCATGCTGCCCTTTCTCTGTCAGACTAATGAAATATTATTGTGCCACAAGGGAGAAACTGGAGGAAGCCAGAGAACCCAGAGAATGAACGTTTGTACGAGCCAGCGGAGGCTCAGGAAAGTATAAGCAAAGGAACAATCTGGGAACTGAGTCGCCATTGGAACAATCTGGGAACCAAGATGATATTGGAACAATTTGGGAACCGAGGCTACATTGGAACAATCTGGGAACCGAGGCTACATTGGAACAATCTGGGAACTGAGGCTACATTGGAACAATCTGGGAACCGAGACATTGTAACACTCTGCACGTTAAACAGTAACACAAACTGAGACAAGGTTGAAGGATGAATCGGAGCGATACTGATTCCACATGAACGACCTTGGAACAAGAACCCCTTGTTGGCCGAGAGGCGATGAACTGCCAGCATGGGGCTGTACACTCGCTCTCAGCTGTATTGCTACACACACGCATGCACACACACACACACACACACACACACACACACACACACATAAATTGGGGAATAACTAGGAAGTAAATGAAGTATAAAAAACCAAACTTTCCTAAGTAAAATAAAAAAAAGAAGCCCCGACTCCCCCTGCGCTCTGTGCTGCCCCGTCACCGCGCCCCGTTCTCAGCGTCCTGGCTCCTATCGCTCGGTGACTCCCCCTCAGGAGCACTGTGGGTGGTGCCTCCTACTTTGGGAAGTCCTGGCTATTTGGGGCAAGTCCTGTGTCCCACATTTCAGGGAGCAAGTTGCTAAGCGGGCGTCCAGGCCAAAGGCCCTCCTGGCCGGGGTGGGGGGTGTGCCTGGGGGGAAGGCTTGGAGTCCACCAAGCTCAATGCAATGGCCTGGGTTTGTTTAGCTGAGAAGGGGGGGAGGCAAAATGGCGAGCTGAGTAGTCTTCCGCGTGCCTGTGGGCTGCTATGGGCCGGAAGCTAAGGACAGACTTGCTTTTCCAGGTCCCAGAGGCTTGAACCAGCAAGGGGCAAAGGGGGGGGGGGGGGGGGGCGGGGACGCAGGAGTCCCCTTCTGCTGGATTTCTGGAAGTTTCCAAACAATGAGAGGAGCCATGTCAAAATGGAACAGCCATGAAAGGTGTTGGATTCCCGGCACCGCGGGGCTTTGGCCAAGCTTGGGTGAGCAGGGAGGGGATCTCTGTGTTCAGTTGCGCCCAACTTTCCATTGACTCCATCGCAATGGAGAGAAACTCAGAGTGATTTGCCATTTCCTTTTCCAGCTCTTTTGACAGATGAGGAAACTGAGGCACCCAGCTAGTCACTGTGAGTTACACTCACAAAGATGACTTTTCCAGCCCAAGCTGCCCCAGTAAGGGATGTCCGCATCCCAACAAATGACCTTTCGGCTGCCTCCGATTCTAATCCAATTACTGTGAATTAGCTCCAATGTCACATGCTCACTGCAAGATGGGAGCCTTTAGACGGTTTGCTTTGGAGGATTTTGTTTATTTATTTATTTTTAGCAGAGAGAAGCAGCTGGATTTGGAATAGGGGCCCTCCGATTTCTGCAGGGCTTAGATCAGGCAACCACGTGATCCCTTCTGGTCAGGAATATCTGAAGCCAGAGGGCCGGGGACACCGTGGGGCTGTGTGATCTTGGGCAAGTCACTTAATCCCTTTGCTTCAGTGTCTTCCTCTATAATAAGGAGTTTAATAATAGCACCTGCTTCCCCCGTGAGACTCAAACACAAAAACGCCTGTAAGCAACATTGTACACCTTAAGACGCTAATAAATGCTGTTCTTTCTATTCTGAGGGTGGGGAGGATGTTGTCCTCCTGTGCCCTGGGCTCTGCTGGGAAGGACCTAGCAAGGATCAACATTAGGGGGTCACATCTTCCTTGGAGAGTCACCCAGGCTCTTCCCATTGTACAGGCAAAAGGGACAAGGCTGCCTGGAGGCTCAATCAGTGGATGAGCATTTATTAAGCATCTACTGTATGCCAGCCCTGAAGCTGCAGAAGGCAAAACAGCGCCCAGCCTGCTCCCAAGAGTGTATCCTTGCAGCTAAGAAGGAGGCCTCGTGTGTAGACAGGGAAGTTGCGGGAGGCCCCGGGACAGGGAAAGGTTTTGTGGGCAAGCTGTGCTGAACCTGAAAGGGGCAGCTGGGTCAGTCTCTGGGCCCGATTCCTTTATCTGTAAAGGATGATCTCATGACCACTAAGATCCCTTGCAGCTGTAAACTTTTAAGTGAGTGTGAGTGTGTGTGTGTGTGTAATTGTGAGTGTGACTGCGTGTGTAATTGTGTGTTTGCTAAGTTGAAACCCAAACCCAGCCCCACCCCAGGCTGCCCTCGGGGTCTTGGGGCTGCAGAAGCAGGGTCAGGGAGGACGTTGAGGAGGACGGCGCCCATCACCAGCCACTGCTCGGCTGCCTTTCCTCGGGATTCGGATCAAGCAGAGACCAAAAGGGAGGAGGGGGGCGTCTGGGAGCTCCCGGGCCGGGCTGCAGCGTCGCTGCCTCCCTCGCTCCTTTGGCCAAAGCCCCTGCTAAGCGCGGGGGTTTGCACCGATCGCAGGAGAAAAATGACTGCGGGGCGGGCGGAAAAGAGGACCGACGAGGATGGGATTCGAACCCACGCGTGCAGAGCACAATGGATTAGCAGTCCATCGCCTTAACCACTCGGCCACCTCGTCCCGCCGCGGGCTCGCTCCTCCGCGCAGCCCCTTGTTGCTGCGCCCGGCGGCGGCGCGCACCGCGCCAGCCTCCTGCTCCCCTTCCTCCTCTTTCTGGGACCTCGCGGGCCCCGAGCTGCGGGAGAGCTGGGCGCGAGCTCCTGCCGGGCGGGCGGGCGGTTTCGGATGCAAGGAGGGACCGCGCGCGCACGCGCACACACACACACACACACACACACACACACACACACACACACACACACACACCGAGCACACGCGCGCACACACACACACCGAGCACACGCGCGCACACACACACACACACACACGCACACACACACCCGAGCACACGCACACACCCCATACACACTCCCGGTTTCCTGAAACGGGCAAGTCCCCTCCCGGCCCCTCCCGCAGTAATTGCTGCGGGGGCAAGCGGGAGGGGGCGCAGGTGTCCGGGGACGTCCTCCCTGCCTCCCCCCCGCCCTATGTTGACTTTGCCGGCGAGGCCGCGCCCCTGGCTCGGCGATCGGCCCCCCCCACACCGAGCATCCCTCGGAAGTCAGCCCGGCCGCGGAGGGGGGGGGGGGGGTAGGGGGAGGGCGCGCGCCTGCAGTGCGTCCTCCCGCCGGGCAGAGGGCGAGCGCGCGCTCCCCGGCGGCTCCGCAGTGCCGGGCCGCGGCGGCGGCAGTAGCGGCTGCGGCGGGGACGGCGGCGGCGGCGTCTGCGCTCGCTCCGCTCGGCGCGCCTCGGCCTCCTCCTCGCCCGCTCCCCCGCCCCCGGCGGCCCGGGCGGAGCGCGATGCCCAACCCGCTGGCGGCGGCGGCGGCGGCGGCGGGCGGCGGGGGCGGCCGCTGCTCGGCCTACAAGCTGGCGCTGGCCGCGCTGCTGGCCGTGGCGCTGCTGCAGTTCGTCTACCTGTCGCTGCTGGCCGGGCTGCACGGGCGCGAGCAGCGGCGCCGCTACGGACAGCTCTTCCCCGGCGGCGCGGCCCTGGGCGCCAGCCTGCAGCGCCGCGCCGCCGAGAGCGCCAAGGAGCAGCTGCGGGCCGTGCTGGCGGCGGGCGGCGCCCTGGACGCCAGCGGCGACTACCGCGTGTACCGGCACGTGCTGGGGGACCCCTCCCGCCGCCCGCGCGACGCCCTGCTGCTGGCCACGCACGCCAGCCTCAGCAACCTGGGCCACGTGGGCGCGCTGCTGGAGCGCTGGGCCGGGCCGCTGGCCGTGGCCGTGTTCGCCGCGCGCCCCGAGGAGGCGCAGCTGGCCACGGTGCTGAGCTACGCCCTGGGCGCGCTCTGCACGCAGGCCGTGCGCGACCGCCTCACCATGCACCTGGTGTGCCCCGCGCGCACCGAGGCCGCCGTGCCCGACCCCCGCGAGCCCGGCGAGTTCGCGCGCATCAGCAGCTGCTCGGACGTGTTCACCAGCCTGGGCGCCCGCAGCCGCTCGGGCCGCAACTACGCGCTGGCCGCCAACGTCTCCTACCCCAACAACCTGCTGCGCAACGTGGCCCGAGAGGGCGCCGGCCACGCCCTCGTCGTGGACGCGGACATGGTGCCCAGCGAGGGGCTCTGGACCGGCCTGCTGGAGCTGCTGGCCCTGGGCGAGGGCAAGGCCGGCCGGGCGCTGGTGGTGCCGGCCTTCGAGATCCGCCAGGGGGTCCGGGTCCCCCGCACTAAGATGGAGCTGATGCGTTTCCTGAAGATGGGCCACGTGCGCCCTTTCTACGCCGAACTGTGCCCGCGGTGCCAGGCCCCCACCAACTACACCCGATGGCTCACTCTGCCCCCGGGGGGACCCCTGCGCCCGGCCTACCGGGTGACCTGGCAGGACCCCTGGGAGCCCTTCTACGTGGCTGGAGGGGCGGTGCCCGCCTACGATGAGAGGTTTCGCCAGTACGGCTTCAACCGCATCAGCCAGGTGCCAGCCCTTCTCTCCGAGGGTGGGAGGGACGGGGCCCCAGGAAAGGGCCGGCGGGAGGGCAACCGGGGCCAGTCTCATTTAACTCTTTGCCCTTGCCTTGCCAGGCCTGCGAACTCCACGTGGCAGGCTACGAGTTTGAGGTGCTGAACGATGCTTTCCTGGTCCACAAGGGCTTCAAGATGCCAGGGGATTTCCACCCCCAGAAGGAGGCGGAGAATCAACGCAACAAAATCCTCTTCCGCCAGTTTAAGCAGGAGTTGAAGATGAAATACCCAGACTCCCCCAGGCGATGCTGAGCTGCTGACCCACCTAGTGAGGGGCCTCCAAAGGCAGGGCTGGGACCTTTGGCTCTTCAGGTTGCCCCCTGGAGCCTGAGGGAGGCCAGAGGGGCCGGCCCGGTCCTTCCCCCGGGGGTGGGCCTTTTTTAGGTGGGTGATGAGCACTGATGTGACAAAGCCAAGAGGTAAGATCCCATGGGGTGGGAGACAGAAAGGGAGCGGGGACTTGGGGGGGAAGAAATAAGCTTTAATTCAGGAAGCTCGAATTGTGGTTCAGAGATAGCAGCCAAAAGTCCTTCATTCTTCTCATTCTGCATATCCCCAGGTCCCTGCCCTTTGCCTCCACCGCCCTTCTCGGGACACTCTCCTCCCCTTTCTGGGCCTCAGTTTCCCCATCAGTAAAATGAGAGCCTTGGACTAGATGACCAAGGTCCCTTTCAGCTATGAATCTGATGGTGTAGGGGAAAGAAGGAGGTTGGCGGGCCGGACACCAGTCCCAGCGATGCCTCGGACTTGCTGTGGGACCGGAGCAGATCCCTTCCTCTCTCCGAGTCTGTTGAATGTCTGTAAAAGTCGAGAATTGGACTAGGGGAGCTGAGGTCCCTTCCAGCTCAGAGGTTTGGCATCTGTGACCTGGGAATCGGGATGGATGGGGGAAGACCCCCGTTGGCGAGCGGAAGCCCCCATCCCAGAGAGCCAGGAACTTTCACTTGGATGATCATATGCCAATAAACAGTGTTCACGTGGACAAGCGTGTCTGGGTGTTCCCTTCCAGCATCAGGGTGACAGACCCAAGGTCTGAGCAAACGGCTTTGGAGCCTCGGGGCGCCCATCTGTCAAACGGTGGAGATCGTGTGTCCAGTATTGTCAACTCCCGGATTGTTGTGAGGCCCAAAGGCGTGAATGGGTTTATAAGGGGCCCTAAAGTCTTGTGTTAACTGTCACTGTTGGGTCCCTTCCGCCCTAGGAACCTTGATACCCCTTGTGCATAAATCGAGGGCGGAGGGAATGGCAGCTGCTCTAGCTGTTTGCCCGAGGGGGGGGTCCGGGGTCCGGGTGGGGGGGGGGGAAAACCCACCCCTCACTTTGAGGAATTAAAAGGGAGGCGCTGGGTTTGGAAACCCTGGCGCCGGGGATCCCAGAGGCCCTGCGGCTCGGCGCCCGTGACGTTTAGGCGAGCCCCGCTCACCCCCTCGGGGCGGGGCCCTGGTGCGCTGGTTTCCCCGGGGGCGGGGTCCGGAGAGACTTCCGGGACGCCGCCGGCTGCGTCTGTCGCCGCCCCCCGACCCCCGACCCCCGGAGCAGCCGTCTGGATCCGGGACTCGCGGCGAAAGGTTCGTCTGGGCCCCCCCCCCCCCCCGGCTCCTTCCCGCGGCGCGAGCGTTAATAGCGTCCGCCCGGGCGAGCTCCACGGACCCGGACCGGACCATTGCTCCGGGCCGGGGGAGAGTGGTCGCGACCCCGGGCACCTGAGGCGGGGGCACCCCCTGGAGTCGTGGCCAAGTCCTTGGGCCTCAGTGCCCCGCTCTGTAAAATGGGCCTCTCCCTGCCCCCCGCGGAGGCGCCCCCGCGACGTTGGTCGGGATTGGGGTTCGCTCCCCAGGCGCCCCCGCGCCGTTCTCGGGGCTGCCCCCGCCAGGCTCCCTCCCCCTGAGCGCGGGCCCGCGGGCCTGGGGCCTGGGCTACAGAGAAGCGAGGCCGGGCCTGCCTGTCTCCCCCCACTCCTCCCCCCCCCATCCGGGGCCGCCGGGGAAGGAGGAACGCCGGGCCCGGGACGGAAGGGGAGGAGGAGAAGTGGAGATTGAAGAAAGCCCTGCCCTCCCCCGGCCCCGCCGAGCGGGAGCCGGGGCTCCCCAGGCCCCACGGGCCGCACTCGGCCCGGCTGCTCCCGCCTCGATCTGCGTCGATGGCGCCCGTGCACGTGGAGGGTCTGCCGGGCCCCGGCCGGCGTCGGGCCCCGTCTCGGAGGATCCCAGTCCGTGGGGCATGAAGGGAAAGGCCCGAGCCAGGGTCCAAACACCCCCCGGGGCTGGGGGGATGGGGGTTGAGCCGCCTTCCCTCGTGGCCCCGGGCCACTTGGATGAGGGGAGCCACCACGCAGGGCTTAGCCAGAGGGTGACCCCACTTAGGAGGAGAGGCTCCGGGGGTGGTCGGTAGGAAATAGGGGAGGGGGAGCCCTTAGGGGTGCGCCCTGAGAGGCGTAGCTGCCAAAAGGCAGGGGGAGGGGAGGGGAGGCAGCAGGGGGAGGGGAGGGGAGGCAGCAGGGGGAGGGGAGGGGAGGCAGCAGGGGGGAGGGGAGGGGAGGCAGCAGGGGGAGGGGAGGGGAGGCAGCAGGGGGAGGAAGGGAAAGGCACCGTGGGGCAGGACTTGGTGGCAGGCGCGCCCACAAAGGATTCAGCAGGCAGGGCCTAGGCCACGGGCAGATTTGTGGGCAGCGAGCTGCCATTTACGAAGCTGGTCCAGGGTCCTGTGGCTGGCACCCAGGATGGTCGAGGGCCTCGGGGCCTATCCCAGAACCATCAGGCCCGTCCTTGGCGAAGCTTGCATGGCTGCTGTGCGCCTGGCACTGTGCCAAACCGGGGAGACCGAGCCGAACCCAGAGCCGAGGGCTGGGGAGGACAGCAGCCTGCCGAGAAGCCCCCAAGTCCCCAGGGTAGCTGGCAGAAAATGCCGAAAGCCCCTCAGGGAAGGCCCAGGGCCTGAGGGGCCTTAGGATCTGGCTCTTGCCATAAAGTGTCCCAAGGGTGAGGTTGTGAGGGACCTGGCCAGGGCCGGGGGGCGAGAGCCCGTGGAGCCCGAGGTGAACGGGCCTGTTCCGGGCAGAGCAGCCAGCTGGCCCCTTGTCCACTAGGTTGCAGAGGGCAGGCCAAGGGCTGGGGGAGCCTCGCCGGGCTGAAGTCAGTGAGCAGAAGTGCTTGGGGCCGGGCCCGCAGACCAGGACACCCAGGGAGGCTCCGGGCAGTTCAGACACAGGGGTCCCAAGGCCTATAAAGGGGCAGCCGGGGCAAAGTGGGGTGAGGTGTCAGGCTCAGACTCACAGCTGGGAAGTGTCTGAGGGCAGATTGAAATGCAGGAAAAGGAGGCTGCAGGCCTTCGCAGGGCTCCAGCCACGTTCTTTTTCTTAACTTTTTAGGGCACTGGAAGAGCCCGGGGGAGGCGCCTTCCTGTAACTCATCCCTGGGGGATTTGCTGGGGCTGTTGAGGTCCCTGGGAGTCCAGGCTCCTACCAGTGGGATGGGGGCCTGGGGGAGGGGCAGGGCAGGACTTTGGCTCCCCCTTTCCCTCCGTGTGTTTGTCAGGAAACGGTGTCTCCCACTGGAAGTGAGCTTGGTTCCGCAGGGGCCCCGCCTCCAGGCCCTGGGCCCATATCTTGTTTCTGTCTTTGGACTCGATGTGAGAATTCTTTGAGGGGCCCTTAAGTTCAGCCCCAGCTACCTCCCCCTTCTCATCCCCCACCCCATCCTCCCCTTACCTGGAAGTATATTGCTCGCCTACCCACCTCGCCAGGAAGTACTTCACCTACATCTGAATGCAAGTTCCCAAGGCAGGAGCAGGGCCTGGGGATTGTTTGTAGCCTGGTTCTGTTCTGAGAACGCTCTCCCTAAAGGCCCTGAAGGGAAACTGAGGCCTGCCCAAGGTCATAAGTTCTTGGATTTCCACTCAGAAGGGACCTAGCCCTTGTTTTACAGAAAAGGAAATCGAGGCAAAAAGGGGCAGTGACCTGCCTCAGGCGGGATTGTGCTTTCCAAACCTTCTGAGCACCCCATAATGCTGGGCAGAGCCCCCAGGGCATCCACCCCCAAGGCAGGGGCCTTGCTGCCTGGCCTTAGCCCAGACCCCGAACCACAAGGCCCGGCCTTTGGCCCTCTCTGAGGTCCGGCCTGGGACTCAGGGGCAGAGGCTGGTGGCTAAAGAGACCCCGGTGACCCCTGCCCAAAGCCAGAGCTGGGAGCAGTGTGGTTTCGGGGTTGGATCTGAGCCTCCCAGGTGGGGAAACGCCCCCCACCAGCGCCAGTGACCACCCCCGACCACACGGGCTTGAATGGTGATCTCCCCTCCCCCCGGGGATGAGTTACAGGAAGGTGCCTCCCCCAGGCTCTTCCAGTGCCCTAAAAAGTTAAGAAAAAGAACATGGCTAAAGGCCTGCAGGCTCCTTCTCCTGCATTTCAATCTGCCCTCAGACACTTCCTTTGCTCCGCCCCTTGAATGATCCTGAAAGGGCCCCCTTTCTTCTCAGGGTGACGATGTCCGGCCAGCCCCTGAGCAAAGACGCCAGGGCCATGGAGGGGGACGGGGACGGGGACTCTGCCCCGGAGATGAACGGGCTGGAGGAGGAGGGCAGCGAGGACGAGCAGAGCGCCAGCCAGACCGAGTCCGACGGGGAGAGCTCCGGTAAGGCCTGGTCCCCCTCCCCCGGGGCTGCCCCCCTGACCCCCCCTTCTGACTGGCCGTGTGCTGGACCCCTGCCCCCCTGACTGCCCCCACCCCCACGCCGGCAGCTCACTAGCCCCCGGTCGCTCCCCCTGTCCCCCCCCCCCCACACACACACACCAGCAGCAGCCTAACCCCTGCCCGCCCCCCACCCCCACCCCACCCCTGCCTCCTGTCCGCAGACATGGACGACGAGGACTGTGAGCGGCGCCGGGTCGAGTGCCTGGACGAGATGTCGGACCTGGAGAAGCAGTTCTCCGAGCTGAAGGAGAAGTGAGTGTGCCGGGGGGGGGGAGGGTCTGGCGGGGAGGTGGGGGGGGGGGATCCTGGGGGTGCCCACTGACTCTGGTTTCTCAGGCTGTTCAAGGAGCGGCTGAGCCAGGTGTGCTTCCGGCTTGAGGAGGTGGGGGCCGAGCGTGCCCCCGAGTACACGGAGCCGCTGGGGGGGCTGCAGCGGAGCCTCAAGGTTCGGATTCAGGTGGCAGGTGAGTGCCGGCCCCTCGCCGCTGGGGGGCGCTGCTTCCTGGCACCCGTGCCCGTGGTGAGACCCCTGCTGCCTCTCTCTCCCAGGCATCTACAAGGGCTTCTGTCTGGACGTGATCAGGAACAAGTACGAGTGCGAGCTGCAGGGAGCCCGGCAGCACCTGGAGGTGAGGGGGGGCCGAGGGGCGGGGGGTGGGGGGGCCGGGCCCCAGCCTGACCCCCCAGTGCCCTTTGCAGAGCGAGCGGCTGCTGCTGTACGACGCCCTCCAGGGGGAGCTCCAGGAGCGGATTCAGCGGCTGGAGGAGGACCGGCGGAGCATCGACATCAACTCTGGTGAGGTTGGCCGGGCCTGGGGGGGGGGGCGGGGGAGGGGGCCGGGCCTGGGGGACTGGGGGAGGGAGGCCAGGGGCTGCTGACCCTGCCCTCTTGGCACAGAATGGTGGGACGACAAGCTGCACCCACGAGGGAGCTCAAGGTCCTGGGAGTCCCTGCAGTCCGGCAAGAGGAAGAAGGCGCCCCTGGTCTCTGGTATCCTTACGCTGGTGGGGGAGGGGCCTGTGCCCCACAGGAGGACGGGCAGGGATCCTCCAGGCTGGGCACCCCAGGCTGGTGAAGGGAGAATCACGGCTCCGATCTGGGTCTGCCCATGCGGCCTCCCCGGAGGCAGCCGCCTGGAGGAGCCACGTCCCAGGCGTCGCCCCAAGGGTCCCGCCGGGCCGCAATCGGCAGCAATGGGTGAATTTCCACATCTGGAATTCCTTCCCCAAAGGAGGCACAGGGCCCGACCAAAAGCCTGTTCCACCGTGTCCGGGGGGGAGGGGGGCAGGCCACGTGATGTCACAGTATTAAAAGGGAGCCACAGGTTGGGCGCCCACCGTGTGCCGGGGCCGCAGATACAAAGGCGGACCGTCCCCCCGGGAGCTTTCAGAGCCAGGAGAGCGGCCTCCAGGAGGCTGGAAGGGCCCGGGGCTCCCGGGGGTGGGGGAGCCGGAGAGAGCCCCCTGCTGGCAGCGTCCATGGGGCACCACGCCCCAGCTTCTGCTTTCCTTGACTCGGCCCTTCCAGGACCTTATATTGTGTACATGCTGGAGGACATGGATATTCTGGAGGACTGGACGGCCATTA
This sequence comes from Sarcophilus harrisii, assembly GCF_902635505.1. NCBI lineage: Eukaryota > Metazoa > Chordata > Mammalia > Dasyuromorphia > Dasyuridae > Sarcophilus > Sarcophilus harrisii. The sequence continues at coordinate 241,158,141 of NC_045431.1, forward strand.
AGAAGGTAGGAAGATGAGCGGTCTCCTGACTGGTGCCCTCAGGCGGGGTGTGCTGGGGGTCCCTGCCTTTGGGCAGTTCCTGGTCTAATGGGGAGAGACCACCTGCACACAGTGAACAAGCTCCCCAGGATGAGGGGGACAGTCAAGGAAAGAAGGGCCTGGAATTGAGGGAGACCCGAGGGGAGCAAAGACGGGGGGATGGGCCCCCAAGGGGTCAGGGTTCAGAGGGAGGATTGTGGGGGCTCCTGGTGTTGAGAAGGAGGTGGCCCGGGGCCATGCTGGGTCAGGGGGGAGGAGGCACACTGTGGCAATGGGCTCTGCTGAGTGAGTTGGGGTGGTCAGATCCCAGAATCCTGTGCATGGAGGGGACCACTGGATCCCTGGGAAGTGGGGGAGGCTCTGATAGTAAGGAAGGAGCACTCAGCGAAGAGCCCCTGTTGACCAGAAAGGAGCAAGAGGAACGGGGGGGGCCAGTGGGGGCAGCTCAGCTCTGTTTTGGGATGCCCGGCAGCACCACTCGGCAGCATGGGGATAGGGCAGTGGGCAGGGAGGGGTCCGGGGCTGGGGGGGGGGGCCAGGCACTGGGTACAGCGTGGGGCTGAGCCAGAGGGTCAAGGGCCAGGGGAGGCCACCCAAGGGGGGGGCCCGGCTGAGGCAGACGCAGGTGACCTCACAGCCAAGGGCCAGAGTCTGACCAGGGCAGGGACCAGGAGGCAGAGGTCATCGGGGCTGCTGACCCCAGAAGGCACCTCTCGTTATATGGCGAGGGGGCACCTCTCCCCTTCCCCAGCATTGGGGACTCCCTTGGGGCTTCTTTTAAAACTCAACAGTGGCTCATACTGGAAGCCTAGGGTGGGAGTCCGGGCTCTGGGTTCGAATTCCACCTCTTGGGCCGGCTTCCTGGGTGAGCCTTAGCTGGGCTCGGGTCCCCAGTCCCTGATGGGGCAAGGATCACGGGTTGGGGACCAGGGCACCTGGGAGGGGCAGCAAGGGAGCAGGGTGCTTTTTCTCCTCCCCAGGCCAAGGTGGCGGTGTCCCCACAGAAGAGGAAACCTGAGGGTGAGAGCAGAAGTGGCTCTGGGCAGGGCTGCCCATCCCACTGAGAGAAGGCCCACGGGGGCGGGTGCAGTGTTGGCAAGGAGGGGCGCAGTGTGGGGGCCTCTAGTGGAGGCCGCCGGCCCTCCTGCCGGTCACCTTGGTCCGGCCTAGACACGCCTGGTGGACCTGCCTCCCTCTCCTGCCCAAGGCCCACCTGGCAGGGCGCCCGGCCCGAGCCGATCTCATGTCTTCTAGCCCCCGACGGGCATCCCGGCCGTGGCCAAGCCCCGACTGGACCCCTGGGGCTCCTGGGCCCTCCAGCCACCAGTTGACCCTGTGGGCCGCCCCTTCCTCCACCATCCAGCCTCCAGAGGCGAGGTGGACACCCCCGGACGTGGGGGACTGTGGCGGTCCGGTCGCTTTGACCCAGAGCCAGACTCTCAGATTGGCCCAGCGCCAGCCAGCTTTTGTCCCCGGCCCCAGGGCCGCCCAGGCTGCCTGGCCAGGGGCTCGGGGCCAGTTCCTTGCAGTGACGTGTTTTGGGGTTGAGAACGAAGGAACCCAAGTTTTTCCCAGGGTCCCGAGGTTTAGAATCATGGTGACAATTAAAGTTTAATAATTAAAACAACTGCCCTGACTCGTGTGTCTGTACCCACCCTCCCAACACTGGGGAAGAGGGAAGAGAGAAGAGCCCAGAGGGGCTTCCACCGCCCCCTGCCCCCACCTATGCTGGACTGACCAAGCTCAGTCGGGGGATTCTCCTCAGGATTACTCGCAGATTGGGGGGGGCCCTTAGGATCCATCAGCCCCTCAGCCCAGTGCATGCTGGGGCCCCGGAGGGACCCGAGGTCGAGCTCAGGGCTGACCCTGAGCAGGGCTTCCACTCTGGGTCTGCCTCGATTTCTGCAGCTGCTGAATGGGAGGAGAGCACCTCAGGAGGCACCTGGCGCACAGTAGGTGCTTCTCCCAAACCACTGCGCCCCCCCAGCCGCAGCATCCGAACCGGGCTCCTCTGACTGCCCCGGGAGGGGCCCCAGCCGGAGGCAGGGCGGCTTCGGGATGGGCCGCCGGGAGGAGCACCTTTAGGTGCCCTGTAGCTACCTGCAGGGCTGCCTGGGCAGGGAGCCAGGGGAGGCGGCCCAGGGGCGGGGAGAGGGGCCCGGCTGAGGCAGACGCAGGTGACTCACAGCCAGCCTTCCCCCCTCCCCCCAGCGCGTCTGTACCACCCCCATAAAAAGGGGGCGGTTACCATGGAAATGATGTGGGGGAAATGCAGCCTCCTCACCATGGCAACCCCAGAGTACAGGCAGAGATGCTGGGGGGAAGCCATCCTGTGACCGGGAGGGGGCACTCCAGGCCTGGGGGAGGGGATGCCGAGGGGAAGGACGGTGCCCCGGGAGTGAGTCACCGGGGCCTGCGTGGGCCTGAGGCAGATGCCCGCCTTAACCCGCTCCTGCCTGCGGTCCCCTCAGTAGCAGGCCTGGGGGTGGGGAGCCGGGATGCCTGAGCCCGGGCACGTGGGGTGCTGCCCCCGGCATCCTGGGGTGTGGGGCAGGCGGGGGCCGCGGGCGCAGGGGCGGCTGGTGCCGGGTGGGCCGGCGGGGCCGTGGGCAGAAAGGAGTTAACAGGCTGGGGTGTGCCAGGGCTGAGCTCCCTCCAGGAAGTGTTACTCACCGGGAATGTGACTGCGCCTTCGCTCCCGGCCCTGGATTCTTAGCTCCAGAGCAAGGAGAGAGGCTCCCAGGGGCCCCCATGGAGCTCCCCGGGGAAGCCGCCCCCGCCACGGCCGGCGCCCCCGCCAGGTACCCGCGCCCGGGGAAGTTGGGGAAGTCGGAGGTGTGGAGAGCAGAGTGTGAGGGTGTGATTCTCTGGTTGTGTGATTCTGTGTGTTTCTGTGTGATTGTGTCTGAGTGAGTGTGTGTGGTTGTGTGGGGGGGGGTCTGATTGTGTATGTAAGTGTATGTGTGATGTGTTGTGAGTATATGTGACTGTGTGATTGTGGGATTGTGTGCACGAGTGTGAGCGTGTGTCTGTGAGCCTTGCACAAGACTGGAGGGAGAAGATGCGACGGGGGGAAACCGAGGCGAGGGACCAGGTGGGAAGCCAGGAGGGAAGCCCAACGGCTCCCAGGCTCCGGGAGGCTTGTGGGGGAGGCAGCCGTTCCTTGGACCCCGTCTGTCTTCGCAGCCCAGCCAGAGACCCCATCTACGACATCCCGGAGGCCGGGGGGCAGCAGGAGGGCCCGTTCCGGGGCCCCGGGCGCCCAGTGAGCCTGCGGGAGCGGCTGCTGATCACCCAGCCTGTGTGGCTGCAGCTCAGCGCCAACGCCGCCGCCGCCCTCCACGTGCTGCAGAGGGAGCCCCCCGGGGTGAGGGACGGTGCTGGGGGGGCTGGTGCCGGGGAGGGGGGGCCCTGGGGAGGGGGGCCAGGAGCTGGGGGGGCAGGCCCCAGAGAGGGGAGGCCGGCCCCAGCCTCTGAGCCTCCCCCGTTGCCACAGACTTTCCTGGTTCGGAAATCCAACACCCGGCAGTGCAAGGCCCTGTGTGTCCGGCTCCCAGAGGCCCTGGGACCTTCCTTTGTCTCCAGCCACGACATCCGGGAGAGCCCCGAGGGTGAGCCCGCTGCCCGGAATGGGCCAGTCTGGGGGGGGGAGCCGTGTGGGGGCTGGGTCAGTGGGGGGGGTACGGGCCAGTCTGGGGGGCTGGGTCAGTGGGGGGGGTACGGGCCAGTCTGGGGGGCTGGGTAAGTCGGGGGGCAGGCTCTGCCCAGTGTGACCCCCCCTCCCCTGCAGCCGTCTCCCTGGAGGGCTCTGAGCTCCACTTTCCGGACCTGATCCAGCTCATCTCCGCCTACTGCCACAGCCGGTGAGGGAGGGAGGGAGGGGAGGGAGGGAGGCCCGAGCTGGGGGGGCTGTCTCCCCCGGCCCCTCCCTGGGATCCTGACCCCTCGGCCCCCTCCGCCCCCAGGGACGTCCTGCTCCTCCCCCTCCAGCTGCCCAGGGCCATCCGCAGAGCCACCACCCACAAGGAGCTGGAGGCCATCTCTCACCTGGGGATGGGTACGTACCCTCTGTCCCAGGGCCCTTGATCCCCGAGACGTCTGTGTCCTGGGAGGCGGGGGAGGGGGAGGGGAGCGGGGCCGGCCGGCGTCCCCGGGGGCACCGAAGTTCACGCCCCCGAACCCCTTCTTCTCCCCAGAGTTCTGGAACTCTTCCCTGAACAGCAGGGCCCCCGGGGGCCCGGCAGCCGAGGCCCCCCCGATTCCCCGCCTGAAGCCCCGGTCCCCCGAGGAGCTGGACCAGGGAACCGGGGGCGCCCTCTGCTTCTTCAACCCCCTGTTCCCCGGGGATCTGGGCCCGGCCAGGCGCGAGAAGTTCAAGAGGAGCTTCAAGGTCCGGGTGTCCACCGAGACCTCCAGCCCGGCGCCCCCTCGCCCCGTTGCCCCCGTGCGCCCCCCCCGGGGCCCCCCCCAGGGCCCTGCGGGCCCCCACCACCCTGAGGAGGAGAGCCTGGGGCACTGGTCCCGGGAGGCGCCCGCCGTGCCTCCCTCCCTCCTCTCGGAGGTGGACAGCCCCCCAGGCCCCTCGGGAGGAGAGGGGCCCCTGGGGCCCGGCCCCTCCCCGGGCCCGGGCGGGGCGGGCTGCTCCGCCCAGAGCGACGCCTGTGCCTGCTGGCCCGGGAGGCAGGGGCGCGGGCCGTGCCGAGCTGGCCTGGGACACGGAGCTGCCCAGTGGCCAGGACCGCTGACCTGGGGAAAGGGGCCCTGAGCCCCCGGAGCG